>NW_012130069.1:991123-1074081 GCF_000143395.1 Atta cephalotes | reverse complement strand
TATATATATATATATATATATATATATATATACACATAAAAAATGGTAGGAACATTTTTAAAAAACGATTTTGTAAGGAAAGCTTCAAGCTTTCATGATAGCGAAAATTTGCTTAAATTTTTTTTAGACAGACATATAAAGTGAGAACAAAATTTTTCAGCTCACGTAGTTTTGTATATGTTAAAATTATAAAATTCACATAATATTACAAAACTCAAAAAATATAATAAGCTTTTAAAAATAGAGACTTTAAACTTTTAAAATCCTTATTTCAAATTTAAATTTTGATCATTTTTAATGACTATTAATGGGGAAGGTTTTTTTACCAACTTATAAAGGGACTTTTTCCTTAACCCAATATATATTATTATGATTGTGTGTCGATTACTTTGGGAATATTTTTCAGAATTTGTGTTGCAAGTCCGAAAATAATCGGTGCAATCGTATATCTGCATTATACACCACGAATAAGATGCAGATCACTTAACCAGCTGTGATCAAGTAGTTTAATTTTAGTTTCTATATCTCGTCGCAAGAGGACCGTAGTCTCGGCGCAAAGTGCGAAACACTCGACATTTAAAAATGGCGAAGCTCTCGGTACCGTTCTATGTTATCAGCGCGGCGAGATTAAAAAGTATCGTTGGATGTATATGTTCACTGATATAAATACTGTTATCTTGCATCGCATATTTTAATACAATTGTATTAAAAAGAGAGCCATGGTTTCTCTCGTTGTCATTGGCGTTATGTCATTGGCCGTTATGAGCCTGGGAATTGTTATGGACTGGACCTATGTCCAGTGTTGTTTTCTCTACATTGTATTAACTTGCTCCTGCTTGCTTATCGGCCCGTTAATCATGATACTGATCAACATAGCTTTGTCGCCTAAACACCAGACTGGCACTGGAACTGTTAGAACTATTGCAGAAGTGGACGCCTTCCACAATATGTTGATGGTACAATTGAAACACGATGCATATGGATTGATATGGAATACTTTCCATTTAAATCCAGTTCCATTAATGTAAGATTAACTTTAATCTCAGTTTTATTTACTCTTTATTTTTTCTGAATCTCTGTTTAATTTATTGACTATCTTTTTCTAATTTTTAAAATTAGAAAAAAATATAAATCGTAAATTGAACCGAGATTAAGGTAATCTTACATTGATGGAACTGAGTTTAAATAGAATAGAATGCTTTAGGCCTAGTTCCATCATAAGATTAACTTCAATCTCGATTCAATTTACTCTGTATGTTTTTCTAATTTTAAAATTAAAAAAAGATAAATAGTGAATTAAATTAAGATTATAGTTAATCTTATAGTTGAAGAACTGGGCTTGTTCATACTTGCTTATTCGCTAATAGGCATAAATGTCTTTCTTTCTTCCATGAATAACAAAGATAAAACGATACTTATGTCAACTTATTAACAAATGAAAAGCTCAACAAATAGGCCTGCAATTCTTTTTAACTGAATTTCTTATATCATTCATTTTTTTCTTTTTTTATTAAAAAGAAAAGGAAAAAAAAATGAATGCAAAAAGTTCACTTGGAAAAAACAGGCCTAATGATTATCATTGTTCATTCCTGATTATTGGCTTTCCAGAAAGGATATGAACCTAAATCAGCCAGCACTAGGAAACACACACGTTATCCTGTTGTTTTCACACGTCTGGTGGACGGTGCTCTGCAGAATCTTTTAGATTTGATCTTTCAAGATTTTGTCGGTTTCTGGCTGAACGATTTGGCCTTTGGCTCCGAACAGCTGATAAATAATATGAAACAGGATGTGTGGGGCGCGATACAAAGCTTACACGATCGCTTGTCGCATGTTGACCACACTAAACTAGTGGTTTGCAGTATAGTGAATAAGCTCACTTTTCACTTCGAGAAGATCCGGATAGCTCAAGCGGCTTCGTAAGCATCTCTTTTCATTAGTATGTTCAAAATGAGAAACAAGATGAGAAACTTGATTTATTTGTTTAATTTAGGTCGGAGGGAGAGGACCCTGTATTTATTTTGTCAGCACATTTGATGTCTCCTGTGGCTGAGCTGGAATACTTAAGAAAGATTAGCGAACTTTATATTTTGTTTTTGTTACCACGCAGTTATTCCCTTTCTCCAGTAAAATTTCTTTTAAGAGAAGTTCTCACATGCAAAAGTAAGCATTTTTTTGAAAATTATCAGTTACATGATTTATTTCTCTTTTTGTTTTTTTTCAGTCCTAAAACCAGCGATAGATTTAATCACGGATCCCGATTATATCAATCAAAAGATCCTGACGTACATTGATCAACAGCAGCTTGCTGAAGCGATGCACAGGAAAACGTACGAATATGCGGAATCGTTCGAAGATTTTATCCGGATGGTCAAAAGCACTAAGGATTTAGAAGTTCTTAAACATATTAGATATAATATCGTTACTGAGATTATGCAAGCTACCACAGTGCAAAACGTAAAACGAGCTCAAGGTTTGGATCCTGAAAATAACGCTCTGGGAAACTCTGATGCCATTCGAGCGAGAAAGTTAAAGAGATATATCAGTCAACTGACATACGCTAAGAATACGTGCGAGTGTCACATGCAGACATTGGGATGGGATGGATATCCTCGTCAGGTAGAAAGTCGTATTCATGTTAATTACGATAACATGACAATATTTCATAATGATATTTTTTTAGGATTCAGATGATATATGTAACGCGACGGAAATCACGGAGGGCAGAATACTTCCGTTGCAAACGATTCTGGATAATGTGACCGGTCGACGATATCTATCTCAGTTTCTGGAACAGGTTGCTAGTCAAGGATTAATCGGTTACTGGGCGGCAGTGCAAGAATTACGCGCCGCAGAACGATCCAATTGGCATCAATTGGGAGCTGAGATCTTTTATACTTACATCAGATCACCTACTGCTGAGATCAAGGTGAATAAAGACGTACGAAAACGGATGGAGGCTTTTTTGTTGGGTGATATGGGACCCAATGTATTTTACGAGGTCCAAGATAGCGTCGTCAAGATACTCCAAGAGAAGTATTATCCATCGTTTCTCGTTAGCGAGCAATATAAAAACATGCAGGAGGCATTACTTAATGAGAGGGCAGAAGGTCAGTTATATTTTATATTATATATTTTTAAAATTAAATTTTATATAAAAATTTATTTTAGTGTGACTGATGTGGGTATTTAAAAAATATGATTTTATATATTGTATTATATTTTATAAACTTTTGTTGTGCCTTAGGTTTGGTTGAAGACCGCGAGATTATTGATGGTACATTGTCAGAATCCTCGACTTTGCTCGTTGGCGAACGATCAAATTACGCTCGTAGCAAGCTAGATCAGCTGCACGAAAAATTAAATAACAAAATGCAAGCTTTGCAGGCGCTCAAATCTTCTCTCAAACCCGAGAGCAAAGTACTTAGCATATTGGCGAAAGAGGTCGAATGGCTGCAAGGTGAAAAGCGACAGTTGGAGGCACATTTAAATCATACGGAAATGTGGGCCGAACATCTGGGTCGTTGGAGAGCTGATGTGCAGAGTGCAGAGGTAATTTAATACGTATTTTTTTTCTGTATATACTTTTTGTATATAGAAAGATTTTTTTATGATTTCTCTTATTAAATAGATGCCTGATAACGGGGATCCTCCACAATTTGTATTGGTTGTCCACATGGCAGAGGATGAAGACAATGATGAAAGCATATCTAGCGGATGGGTGGTGTTGAGAAAACTGCAAGACTTTCAAGATCTTCATAGGAAATTACGTCAATTATGTTCTAACGTTAAAAGCCTGGACTTACCTTCGCAGCCTTTAAAGTTTTTCGGAAAATCTGACAAGAGTACTCTCGATAAAGCTAAGATGCAAATACAAAAATATTTGAATGTACGTCCTTAAATGTGAATCTGGACTTATTTTATTAATACTGTTTGCTTTATTAAAAATTCGTTTATTAATTCTTATAGTTTGTTTTGGAAGACGAGAGGCTTAATCAAAGCGAGGCATTGTATACCTTTCTCAGTCCAAGCTCGGAACATCTTAAAGTTGTGGTAGCACCATCTCCGAAGAAATCTCGCTTTTCTTTATCCACGTTATTTAAAACGTACGCGTACACTAATTTCATCATATGGTCATTGATCTATTTCCTGACTTTATAAATCTTCATGACAGATCTGTCAGTAATAACGAGCCACGCGACAAAGAAGATGAAGAAGATTATTCGTTATTGTTGGACGATAGCGAATCGGGCCGTACTGGCACAGACACCTATTTAAATGTTAACAAAGATGCGATCGCGGAACCGTTGTATACGCTTCTCGGAGAAGTTTTCGATTTGAGAGGAGTATTTCGTTGGCTCAGACGATCACTCATCACTTTCGTACAGATTACTTATGGACGTACCATAAATAGGTGAAATATCGCGTACACAAAAAACTTTATTTGCTTTATAAAACTTTTAAATACTTTCCTTTTATATATATTTTATTTTATGTAAATAATTTTTTAATTTCTTAATTTTTGTAGTTTAATTATAAGATAAGAGATATTTAATAAGGTATGTTAATATATCACTGATTTATAGACAAATCAGAGATACCGTTGCATGGGTGTTTTCCGAACCGATGCTTCATTATTACATACAATTGTTTACGAGAGCATGGTGGCCGAATGGACAGCTCGTATCTGAGACCGTTCTTCGCACTGACGAAGAAAAGTTGAAAACGCGAGGCGAGGCACGCAGACAATTTCTCAACAATGTACCTGAAGTATTAACAAATCTAGTAGGAGCACAAAGTGCTCAACGTGGCGCGATAAAAGTTTTCGATTCCCTACAAAACGTGAATTTGAATAAGCAGCTATTTTACGTAAGTCGATCTGCTTGTAATCGTCTCTGTTTCATTCGTCGAAGTGTACGTATAGATTCTTTTTGCATTTTTTTTTACTGATTCTTCTTTTACAGGATATATTTGAAGTATTAATGTACGAAATATTTCCAGAACTGCAGCATAAACAATGTTCCTTAACGAAATAAAGTATCAATGTTTATATAATGAATATACGATCCCATTTCATTCCTTTTAGCAGATCTTATTGTACATAATTTTTAAATGCAGTAAAATTATAAATTCAAAAGTAAATGGTTACTTGCGAATATGTCGCTAACATTGAGAAAGATATTTACACACTTCTAATGTGGATAACGTATAATAAACTAAACGCCACGCTGTGTATTAAACTTTCCTAAATATATTAATTCTTTACAATCGAAGTTGTATTTTTGATGTTGTATTTAAGAGACATAATAAATGTATACACATTTTGCAAAATCAGTTTGAAAGTTTGCTTGTCACATATTAAGAAATGAGCAGCAACTTAAAGCACTTTACAGTTACTTTTACAGTTACCGCAAAATTGATATGAATATATCACTATATTTAAAAGCGCTATTAAAAAATTGCTTAAATGTATAATGCTTAATTGCTAAATAAATTTTCATATAATAATAATTAGAGATGAAACTTAAGAATACCAACAAAATTAACGTTATTAGGATAGAAATATTAACTTCATGTATCTGTTTCTCATTAATTTTAATCTTTATATAAGGGTATAAAGTATAAACAATTGAGCGCACATAATTTGTAGTTTCAACAGCATTACTGTATAGCTCATGTTTCTATAATACATGTTTAATACATTTTAATAACTTTTTTGTGACAAAGAAATATTATGTGTAAATAATTAAGTATCTACACCTGTCGCTTTACAAAAAAGGATTAGGTACATATCCGAAGGAAGTAAGTAGCTGATTCGAAGTTTACTAAAATACTTTGGCCAGATATATATAATATTCAATAATATACACATATATAAGTATATATATATATATATATATATATATATATATGTATATTTTTATCTATAAATAATATGCACATATGCATTATTTAAAGAATTATACAAGAAATGCGTACAAAAGTAGAGCAAATAAAAATAAAATGTAATGGACGTATGTAAATCTTGATAAGGGCAATTATCTCTTTCATAGTAATACCTTTATCATGCTATCATTTGGGTTCGCGCTCTTAAGAATATCGATTTTACGGTAACTATATTGACAAAGTATAAATTCTGTAAATAGATATGTACTACTGACATTTGAATTCGAGAAATATGCTCATATAATGATATAATATTGATAAACGTAGAGCGAATAAGCGACAGAGATACACATTATATAGGTAAACATACCAATATGAATTTTCTTTTCATAACATTAAAAATAGCGGTTGATATAATATTATAAAGAGTTAACATATTCGAACGCATTGAGAATAGCAATTAATCGCGATTTCGCAGCTCTATTTAAGGAAATATAAACGATCTATTTGCTTGTACTGTGCAATATTGCTAAAATTTTGGTAACGTGTTGACTAGATACAAGCAGTTTCGAGGAATAGAAAGAGTATTCCCAAGTAATATAGGAACGGATGAAATAGTAGTAGTAGTATATAGAAAACTTGACCTATCCAGAGAAATCAATTCACTGTACAGTGATAATCTTTCTCTTTCTTCTATTTGCTACATACTTGTTTATAATTTACTTTCTTTAACAATACTTAAAGACCAATCTAAAAATGTTAAAATGCAGGAAACTGTAAATATGTTTATAAACGGTACTTAATATAAGTAATGAATATGTTTTGTCTTTATACAGGGTTGCGTCTGTGTCCATTCGAATCACAGTATATCCAGATGGCAATAATGTTCTGTTGACTAGGCGAACCTTGTTCTTTATCACTTTTACTGAGGTATAGAGGAGACTGTGATACCTATTAACTTCTTTTGATATATTTTTTTCAACAGTTTAATTATTTTTTTCCTTTTTTCATTAATTTCAAATATATATTTGCAAAATTTAGTAGAAAATAGCACATCTTGATTCTCTTTTTTAATCATCATTCATTTTTTCTGAAATTTATATTCATAGACTTATTCTTAATAATAATGTTTGCATATTACATTTAGAAGACGTTCTTGATGCTCCCTATTTGTGATTGTTCCAATATTGCATGATTGTGAGGTTAAAAATTTTGTGGACGTCATTCGTGAACGTCATCATTAAGGTACAAAGATTTTTTAAGTAGATTATTCGGAGATAATCGTATGCAATCTTTCGAAAATAATTTTGAAATTTCATATTCCTTTCTCTTTAGAAAATCTTTTTTTGTAATTATATCTGCCTTCTGATGTACATTCCAATCGTAAGGATAAATTATTTTATTTTTTTTACAAATTTATAGATTAGACATGGAAAATATTCTTTAAAGCATGCTATGCAAACACAGTGTTCTTGAGGACATATTTTTATATATAGTAGAAATGCTAGTTCATCGAAAAATGATAAACTTTTATTTTCTCCTTTAATTACTTTTCCCTCACTAAAGATTGTATGTAAAAATATAGATAAATAATCTTCATCAAGTTTGTAAGCAGCCTCTTTTTTTAAATATCCAAACTTTAAAATGTCTTTAATTGCTATCTCATATCTATGTAATTCAATACGGTTTTCTAAGTTTTCAGACTGCATTATAACAACCTACGAAAAAGAAGAAAAAAAAATAAAAATACATTCAAAGGTGCATGTCTCTTGAAATAGTTTCATAAATGAACCAACAATTAAAATTACAAAATCTCAATCCTTTAAACTTGTTTGTATATAAATTTTTTTTAACAAATTGGAAAAAAGTGTACTTAAAAATTAAAAGGAGATATAAATAGTAAAAAATACTTACGAAATATTTAATCTCGATCTTTAAGGATGAAAATTAAATAAGTACAGGACATGTACTTAGTCAGATTGTAAACACGTAACGACTGAAACAATATCATCAAGCAGCCAAATTTAAAGACTTTCATTTAGTGTTGGGAAGATAAATATGTGTCAGTACATATCTCTAGGCGTCATAGTCTCCTCTACACGTCTAGAAAAAACTTATTTGTTTTCTTCCTTTTACTTGGCAGTGAACTCGGGCCAATAATTTATATAATAACGTTGTGTTAATCCTTCGAACAATCTCTCGAGCCACATCGGTAATCCATCTAAAAGATCTTGATATAACATGTTTCCACCCTACAAGAAACATTGTTGATAATATGATAAACTGAAAATCAAGAACATTCTTAATTATATTATCTCCTCGTATACCTCGTCTTGATCGGATTCGTTGGAACTATCAAAACCGATAAAAGCGCCTGTTTCCGGATCCTCCGATTTTTTGGCAAGCTGCTTGGTCATTTTTTCCATACGCTATAATATAATACAATTGTTTTATTTTCAGCTAACATAAACAACTTTAAGGAATTTAAATTATTTTGATACATACCTTAGAACCTTTACCTTTAGTACATTCTGGATGTTTGGCATGATACATGCAGAAATACTTTCGATGTCCATTTAAGGACAAGACTGTGCCAACGCAGTTTTTGATATTTATGTTTAATTCTTTCTGGTCGGGTAAAACGAGAGATAATAGTTTCTTGTACCAATCAAGACCCCTTTCTAATGACAGATGTGCGAACATAAGCGTTTTATTCTTTCTGAGAATGAAAAACGATTTAAAATAACACTCTCTTTTTCATATTGTCATCGTTAATATTCATACATGTAAAATTTCATATAATTTGCAGCGTAGAGTAATGAATAGAAATAGGAAATGCTAATAAACAGAATGTACCTATAAGGCCACACAGCTTTATGAAAAGCTGGTAATAACTTTAATCGGCTTTGTGCGTCAACTAGCAGAACGATGGTTCGGCATCCTGGTTTCAAAAGCCGAACTAATCCATAATATTTCTCCACGCGTAATTCGTGCAATCGTAGTTGCGGCTGCGATGGAAGCGGCTTGACATTGTCTTTGCATTGAACATGTTCAGACTGTACACTTGCTTCTTCTAGTTTACTAAATATAAAAAACAGAATGTACAAATTCATAAATATATATATATATATAAACACGTATGATTTAAATTTATATAATACACAAAATACTATTTTTTCAACATATCAATTTCATGTACATAATAATAAAAAGCATGTACATAATTAATATACATGCTTTAAGTGAATAGTAATTTATTATTTGACAAAATTATTTAATGGTCTCTACTAAATCTTGAAATGGATTAATATTCTGCAATATCAAAATTAAAAATCAAAATGTATTATATTACTTTGCTAATTCTACTCACACTAAGTATGACATTCCATATCCTGCAACTCCTATTAGCATGAGAGTAACTAGCACTGATATCAAAGGCAATATTTGCTCCTTCGTCAGATTATCTGATATATAATCTACCGCTAATAATGCCCTTCCTATCAATCTGTCTACAGTACCCTAGAAAAGTATATTAAAGTATTAATAAGGCATACTAAGGCATACTAATTTCGCGTTCGAAAACTACTCGAATACCTTTGAGTATCATTTTATCCTTGTTTAACATTCAGTGAACAAGAATAAAATGACATTCGGATACATCCGGATAAATTTTTTGAACGCAGGTTAACAATTTTTGTAGATTAGGAAGAATATTATAATCATTGTGGAAGTATACATACTTGTGCGTGTTCATCCGCCAATTCTCCTACAACAGCAGAATATGGTAAAGCTTCGGTGGTACGTAACAACCTTTGTATAGTTTTCTCTAAATGTCTACGCGTCTCGTTCCATATACGTTCATTCTGAATGGTCTCAAGCCAACCATGAGGAAACCATTCATACTTCAAGTGATTGGCATCTCGTCTCCATATGATGACGATATGTAATAAGGGTTCCAGTGGACTGCCTTCACCGGTTGACAGTGCTGATACAAACTCAGGTTGCGTATCTTTGAATACATATGCATATCTAACACGTTCCGTGCTATGAATCATTATTAAATAAAATATTTAATAAACATATATAAAAATTACTATATATAATATATCTTTATTAAAAACTGTACTTATACTTAAAGTGAATAAATGTGATTAATACTTTTATAATCATACAATGTATTAAAATTTATTAAAAGAATTTGTTTATTAGATAGATTATTACCTGTAAGATGACTCTAATGCCGCTTGTCTAAATTTGTGCCTAGCTATGTCGTGCAGAGGACTATTCTGCTGCGATATCAAAACGGCGCACAATCGCTTTTGCGGCCTCAGCCATTCAGGTGGACATATTGAATCTAACATAGCTTGATTTGAAAGTCTCGGTAATAAGAGAAACTTATTATTAGCGATAACATTATGCATGGTTTCACTGGAAATGTCTTTCATACTAACAGACGCCATAGGTTTCTCAGAATTCTCGTTAAAAAGCAATAAAGTATCTAATTCGCCTGAGATTTTATATTTTGACGTTATATTCTTAGTTTCTGGTATGCCAATCTATAAAAAAAATATTTAAAATGATAATTAAGAAATAATTTGAAACTTATTAACATTGATTATATGTATATCATAAAACATTTACCTGAACAAAGCCAAAAGCTACTCGATCTCTATAGTAAAAGGATGTAAGCAAATATCGCAAGCGAATAAAGTCTCTTTTCTCAAATATCAAAGCGCGTATTCGGTTATCCGTCCAGCCCGATAGGAAATTTTCTATGTTGTTATTATTAATAATACTTATTAATTTATATGGTAGCCTACTTCGTACAAATTCTGCAGAAAAATAAAAAAACGAATTATTAGTTCGCAACTGATTGAGAGTTTATAAAATGAAACAGCGAAGACAAAATACATTTTTAAAGTAGCAAACATACCAACAACTTTTTGAATGCCAAACACAGATTCCTTGTAAACACTAGTGCGTCCATCTACGATAACAACGAGACATGGAAGAGAATGAATGCCGAGCCTTCTCGCCAAAGTGGACTCTTTCTTAGCATGTGCTGTAGCCAAACCAAGTCCCAGAGGTTCCAATTCATCGATTAATCGTCTCCAAGTAGGTTCCGCTTGCAGACACATGTAGCACCAGTCAGAATAAAATAAGATTAAATATGGCATACGATAAGTCTTGGGCACTATGACATTCTCGAACGATCTGCAATTTACGAAGCATTTAATGTAATTTCAACGGCGACGACAAATCGTTGTGCACGCGTGAAAAATACATACCGATATGTGATGCTCATTTTATGGAATAATGTGATGTCTCTGCTTTGATAGTGAAATTTAAAATTACCAGTAAACAATTCTTCCAATGGATCAAGAACATTGAAGTGACTATTGTCTCTCCTTTGCCTGGGTATACCTTCCTCTGTAATTCCATGATTATCAAACTTTCTTCTTCTTTCTGGATCTGTCAAAAGCTAAACAATTTGTTGCGATAAATTAATTTTCTCTCGCTACTCCTTCTCATTACATACATTTTAGATAAAATATATAACTTACTTCATAAGCTTTTGTTATTTCTACAAATTTATCCTCGGCCATCGGATGATCAGTTTTATCTGGATGCCTAAAAAAAAATGTTTTGTACCTAGAAAGAGCATGTTTCTACCCAGATAGCCAAATCTGCCAAGAGCAATGTATTGCAAACTGCGAATGTTATGGGTGCGATCTACTTTAACATGAGCATCATTTGTTTTTGTTTAATTCTTGAAACAAGGATAAAATGATCTAAAAGCATTGTGAGCGTCAAATAGAATGAACCTTTATGTTACAAATATTTTAAAACATTTGACTGACCAATCAGAAGAAAGAATTTTAATCAATTCAAAAACTTTTCAAGTCATTTATATCAAGTACCCTATGTTAGTAAAACTGTAGCAATAGTCGAGTACAGTTTGCTGTTTTTCAATATTTGAACTGTATCAGAAAATCAGCAGATCCTGTGTAATAACATAACAGCTCTATCTATTTTTTATGATTGAACTAGCACATATTTGTACTTAAAATAGAGTTATATTTGAAATAAATATATATTTGGCAGATAAGCAAGATAGAAAATGTTAGTTACAGTCCAGTGACAAGAACAGGCCTCACAATGTACGCTTCATTTCTGCTGCACATCTGTTATTATATTAAGACTAGCAAATCATACAGTGAATTTGATCACTTGCCCTACACTGGATCAATGCATGTTAAAAGCTACTTTATATAAAATATCTCAATGCAGTGATGCAATATAATTTGTAAATATATAATGCAGTAAAATAAATATAAATTGATTAACTTTGATAATGAAATGATATTTTATTAAATAACGTGACAATATCATTAGTAAATAATTAATCATTTAAAATATATATATATTTTTACATTTAACTTTGCTAATTCCATGTAAAGCAGTTCTTGATACTGCACTGATCTGACAGCATAGTGCAAGTGATCGAATTCGCTATTAGTGGCAGAAACTAAGCTTAAAGAGGATAAGGATAGGAATCTAAAATGATCAAATTTGTTAGCAATTGCTAGATAGGCATACCGCTAGCATTTGGCTATCTAGATACATTCTAAAGCAGAAACATATTAGATATGCCATTTACCATTCCTTGACGAGATGCTTGTATGCCTTTCGAATATCCTGCAACGTCGCATGCTTCGACACGCCTAATATTTTGTATGGATCACCCAAGGAATCGCCAGCAGCCGCCGGTAGTGTCAACTGGAGGAGCGCGAAAAGGCTCAGCAGCAGAAATGCGTATCTCATTAACGGAACAATACCGGTGACTCGCGCAACATCGCCGTGGGTTTGCCGATCACCAGTCATTAAAAAATCAATCGACAACATCATTCGCATAGCGATGGATCTCACGAGGATCTTCTTGTATGCGGCACTATGCAGACTATCTCGTAGAGTGTTATGGACCAGCGTGACGTTACCGTTCCCTTAACACTGTTCGGCTGTCACTCGCGCTCTCCGCTCTCGTCGCGCTCGGGATTACATGACATACTTGTCGTGCGAATCGTCGTCCACCTGTCGTCGTTGTTATATGGAACGTCGCGATAACGTCGGTGGAAAGGAAGCCTTTCCTAATTCCTCACATCACACTCCCCAAACTACAATCGCCACCATGTTGCACCGGAACGGAGGGACGAGAGACATCTCACATCGGATAGGCATATCGAGGCATATAGATATTATAAGTAATAGGCCAGCAGGCTACTTACTGGCTAACGAAGTCTTTTTATTCCTGCATTAGACTGCACTAGAACTCTCTTTTTCGCTTTCGCCAAATCTCAAACATATGTCTATCTCTCTTTAAGTTCCAAAAGTGTACACCAGTTCAATCAGAAAACAGAAACAGAGTCCAGGATTAATAATATAATAAATAAAACAGTTTGAAGCGTGTTCAGATTCTCTAGGTGTTCCCCAGGTGTCATGTCATCCTTGTCTAATATATATACGATAAACAACAAGGATGGAGTGATACCTGGATGACACTCGAGTGGGAATCTGAACTCAGTACTGCAGACGACGGCGACGACGCATGGTGAGTTTTCATGAAGCTCTCGCGAATCAACGCACTTCGCTGTCGTTGTTGTCGTCGCTGTGATTCGTTTTTTTTGTTCTGTTTGGGAACGTTTCAGCGCGTGCTTCGGCCTGCCATTCAAACTCTTCAATGACAACTTCGTGCAATCTCGTGTCTATAGGAGATAGCCCGGTACCCACTTGTATCATTAAATGTCACAATAATTTATTCTCAATTTGTCACGATGTTACATTTGTAAGTTACGTTGCAATTATTACAATCTGTGTCTGCACAATTAATTATGTTTGGTTTGTCGTAATGCTTAATTGTTATTCTCTATGTTTATCTTTGTATTTGTTTTCTTTGATGATAGTGACTTCGATGAAACTTGAAACTCCGATTAGGTCAATCAATGATCGATTCGACTTTCAAAATATTACTTGCAGTAAAATTTTTAGCATAATTTATCGTTCTTAATCTGGTCGTTTTTCTTTGTGACAAGTAAGAGCAGGTTAATAATTCTGAGCATATTAATAATTCTGAGCATGTTAAACAGGTAGTAACAATTTAATCGTCGGTTAAGTTAATCAAAGTTTAGTCGGAGTTATTTTCAAGTTCATTTCTATCAATGTAGATAATTTTAAACGCAGGTTAATGAGCTTTTTTATCTTTTTTTAATTTTTAGAATTAGAAGATAAAAAGTAAGTTAAATCAAAATTAAAGTTCTACATTAGAAATGGACATTAGTTCCATTCGAATTTTTTACTTCTCTCTTTTTCAAATTTGTATTGAATGTATACATATACATTATACAAATACTAATTTTATTTATACGCAGTAAGAGAAATAGATGCATCAAACATTGCGCAATGTCATTTTGCTCCAACATGATTATGGATAGCTGAAATGTATTCTATACAATCTCTCTGAAAGAATGACAAATATTTATGAAAGAAAGAAAGATAATAGAAATTTGTAGAGATAGCTGTACATTTTATAATTGTCATTTTTGACAAGTTGCTCCAAAGTATGCTCTAAAGTATATAAGTACCAAATGAACACTATGCTTTGTGTAACTCTGTGACATGTGCTTGAGGCTTCATAAAACAAGCTTCATAAAACGGAAACTATAACAGTGATTAGAAGGTATGATGTTATTAATAGTTATTCATAATAATAATTAATAATAATTTAATATTGCGATGATAATTTAATATTAATTCTTAATTCTAATTGGATATTTTAATGTTAATTTTTGAAATGCAGCATGACGTCGAGGACTATATGCATCGCTCAAGAAGGACCTGCAAACGCCTTAGCCCTTAATAAAGATAATAGCCAGGTTGTAATAGCCGGTCGTAATGGTGCGTTTACATAAGTTTAAAATAAGATATATTTTAAAATATAATTAGGATGCAGATTATTGCAATCTGACCAACGTGGTCAAAACAATTAATTAAGTTTACTTTACCAAACTTATTTTCTTATTTCTAAAGAAAATAAATGTGAGTATTATATTATAATAATATTTTATTACAGTTTTCAAAATATTCACATTATTGGAAGACAGGTTTGAAGAAGCCTGCAATCTTCGTGTTGGGAAGAATTTGAATCTGAATTTTTCCTGTAATGATGTTGCCTGGAATCTTAATGATGGTAATCCAATTGCTTATTACGATATATGATATATTTTTATGTTATATTTATATTATATTTATAATTATATTTATATATTAAATCGTATATTAAATAATCAATATTATTATAAAAGATAGATACTTGAATTTTTTCTAGTTTAACTCAAATTTTCATGAATATATTTAATTATTTTTCTGTAAATTATATTTAAATATTAATTAACTATATCAATATAATGAATCACATTATTTTGTAAGTCCAAAACGTCAATTCGGCACACATGTAATCATCAAATGATTATATATTTAGTATATAAATTTACATAGAAATCATCAATTTAAAGCATCTAAGATTCAACTTTGACCATTACAGACATTAAACTCTTGTTATATATTGATATGGTCTTAATAAATCATTTATTATTATTTTGTAATATATTTTATTAATTTTTGTAGATCATATTCTTGCGACTGCAGCCACAAATGGTGCGGTCGTTTTATGGAACTTGAATAGGCAATCTCGATCAAAACAGGATCATGTATTTGTTGATCATAAAAGGACTGTGAATAAAGTAAGCTTTCACATGACAGAACCCATGTGGTTGATATCTGGCTCACAAGATGGTACCATGAAATGCTTTGATTTGCGAATAAAAGAAGCAATTAAGACTTTTTATAGGTAAAGTAAGCTGCATGGACTTATGTTGTAGCATAGTGGTCCATAAAGCTATTAAATATAACGGCGAATCTTTTTTCTTGCATCTCAAGAGTCCTTTTTTTATTTAACCTTTAGATTACTTTTTTTAATTAATTATTTTAAATTAAAATAATGCTTTCTCAGCAAGAATCAAATATAAAAAATGTTTATTTTCTTAAAAATAATGTATTTTCGGGATTTTTGATATCATTGATTTCAATTCTGAACATAGATTTATAAAATTTCGAGTCCTAAGTCCACAATATTGACAACATAAATGAATGTAAATGTATAGACTCAAAACTGTTAAAATTATCCAAAATTGTATGTAAATGTAGAAAGATTGTAATTTCTTTTTGATTTTCTTTTTTATTTGATTTTCTTTTTTAATTTTTAATTTTTTTTATTTTTTTACTATTTTCTTGTTTTATATTTTTTTATTTTTTGTATATTTTTAAATATATTTTTTATATGTTTTATTGCATGGGCTACATACACACATATATATTTAATACATTACATTTAGTACTTAAAATCCACTAAAAATATTTTAACCCAAACTCAAGAGCCACAAAAGTAGTTTTCCTGGCAGTCTAAAGATTAAATAAAAAAACTTCATTTAATTTAATGATTGTTATATAATATTCACGTTTTTAGTAATACAGAGTCTGTGAGAGACGTCCAATTTTGTCCACAACAACCTCATACTTTTGCTGCTGTATCAGAGAATGGTCATGTACAACAGTGGGATATGAGAAAACCAGAACGTTACTTTCAACATTTTACTGCACATAGTGGTCCAATATTTGCTTGTGACTGGCATCCAGAAGCTACTTGGCTTGCTACAGCATCCAGAGATAAAACTATCAAAGTACTTTATTTTCTACATTAATGTAAACTTTTTTGTGGAAGGTATATTTCTCACTTTATATCATTGTAATTTTACAGGTTTGGGATTTATTGGGTAAACCAAGTTGTGATTATACTATACATACTATAGCCTCAGTGGGACGTATAAAATGGAGACCTCAAAAAAAGTATCACATAGCCAGCTGTGCTCTAGTCGTTGATTGTAGCATAAATGTATGGGATATTCGCAGACCGTACATTCCATTCGCAAGTTTCAATGAGCATAAGGATGTTCCTACAGGTGTTGCATGGAGAGGCAACCCGCAATCGTTTCTATCAACAAGCAGAGTAATACTGCCAACCATTATTCACTTTTCTATTACAATATGCAGCACAATTCATCTTATGTTCCATTTTACAGGATTGTACATTATACCATCATGTTTTTGATGATGCAGTAAGACCAGCCAGTAAAGCAAATCCACAGAGTGTTGCAATAAATTTAAAACATGACGTTACATGCGCTTCCAAGGTGAAATATGAACCAGCAAGTATTGCAAGGCAGCTGAGTAATTTAATGAGGTGAACATTTTTTTATATTATATTATATAAAAATATTGTGACTATAAAAAAAATTCAAGATAAATAAAATAGAATGAATAAATTTAGTTGCCATTGCAAGCTGTCAATTTTAATAGTTTTCTTTCAATTAAAAAAATTTTTTATAATAGAGTTGAAAGATTTCTATTGTTTTAATTTTTGAAAATTTGATTGTGATTTATTATATATTTTTGTTCTTTTGCAGGAGAACACCTGTAACAAATGATGATAATTTTTGTATGGCTTCAAGTGTAATGAATAGATTCCGTGGATGTGTGCGCGAACCGAATTGGTTTAAGATAGCCGCAGAAAATTATTTGCTTTCTGGAAATTTAAGTGAAGCCTGCGATCACAATGCACGTGTTGCGTATGATTTTGGCAATTATGTTGTAAGAAAAAAATGTTTTTTTGTATATATAATATTATAATAGCATCAATATATTTAATAATAATAGTCTTATTTATATAGGTCAGCAAAGCGTGGCAAGTCTTAAAAGTCATGTATACAGATCCGTTTGAGATACTCCAAAAGAGTGCACCGACGGTGCCTAAAGAAGATGTAATTAATACATCAAATATAATACCTGGAGTAACAAAAAGTTCTGGTATGGAACAATCAAATGCGAGTAAACAATCAAGTAAGTATAAGCAGGAATATCATAAACAACATATTAATAATATATATGTTATCATATTACATTTAATTGTATAAATTGATTTTTCTTAGGTCATGAACAAGACGCAAGATCTCTCCAAGGGGAAAATCCTGCTGGCGCTGCCAGTGGCGGTGACGATGAGACTGAAACAGAAACTGAAGCACCGGAGAATCAAAATATCATGGGACCATCGACTAATACGGCAACTGTTCTGCCAAGGTGCTGTTATATATTCATCGTTGCATAAATTCTAGAATTATATTGCGTGCGTATATGTTGAATTAATTGATTTCTATCGATGTAATCAGAATATTTAATGTTTCTAATTATAGGAGACCATTACTTAGTGATATACCTTCTACATCACGAGGTGATTTTATCTTTGGCGAAACCGAGTATGAACCTGTGTCTTTGGAACATCACGGCGAAAATAGACAAACTGTGATGCGCATGGAGGATGATGATTGGACCAAGGAATTGCAGAAGGAGGCTTTTCCTTTGCGACATGAGATCAAGGATCGGTCTCCGCCACCAGAACAATTTCCCAATCATCCTCCTAATCTCAGCGAGAATTCAACTTCTGTTATAGTCGAAGATCAACCTAAATTAGTAGTTCCGGTTCTACCAAAACCTCTGCCTTTTGATTTTATGCCTCTAGTTCTGGAGGGACTGCACTTTCACACAGCAATAAGAGATGTACAGACAACAGTATCGATGCTCATTGTCTTAGGAGAAATAAGGAAAAAATTGAATATTCCTGTAGCTTTACAGGAACATTGGATATTAGAATACTTGGACATGCTCGGCAAATTTAAGCTCTGGCATGTAGCTACACAGGTTTGTTCAGAATGTATTATATTATTTAATTGCAATTGACAATTTCTTTCTTGATAGTTTTTATTCATAAATAATAAAAATACTTTAATGTAAATAATTTATAGATAATACAATTGGCATGGATACCATCTATATCGCAATTAAATCAACAGTCAACTACGATACACGCGTGTTGTGTAGCATGCACAAAATCATTGCAACGCTCTGCATGGTTGTGTGATCATTGTCATACGCCCGAGCACGCTTTGTGTTCTATTTGTAATCAAGTAAGAGAAATTTAGCTCTTGTCATTTAAATTTATAAAATAATTTGTATTTATATTCAAAATGAAATAAACTCAAAAATAGAAAATTACAATATTCAAGACTGTTTTTAAATTGATTTATATTTTTTTATCACTTCGATTTCTATTTTTTAGAATCTTATATATTTTTTAGTTTAATATTTTTTGGAATTGTTTATGTGTACAAATTTTTCCTCCAAAATTTGATTGATTTATTATACAGATAATAGAAAATTGTTTTTAAAGCCTACTTCACAAATTTAATTACAATTTAGTACAATTATATTATAATCAATGGAAATTAATTGCATTCAATTATAATAAAATAATTTCAGTACAAATGATAAAATTGTTAATATTTTTATTAATATATATATGTATAAATATTTTTATTAATATTAATATTTTCTGGTTGTACGTAATATTTATATGTGATGTATGTTGCAGGTTGTACGTGGTATCTATGTATGGTGTCAAGGTTGTGCACATGGAGGCCATATAAATCATATGAGAGAATGGTTTAATAATAATCGACAATGTCCTACTGGTTGTGGACATCTTTGCGAATACAACTAAGGAAATATGTCGACTTTATAAATCTTGTCGATAAATGTATGTGTTAGAAATGAATAATTTTAAAATACTAAAATAAAACACTACAAAATGTGAATATTGTGATGTAATACACCGTAAAAGCTCTCGTACAAATTAACTTTTATATATATGTATATATATATATATATGTGTGTGTGTGTGTGTGTACACACACACACACACACACACACACACATAAGGTGTCTCTAAATTCCCGCATACGGAGTACAAGACGTGATACTTGTCAGACGCAATTTTGCAAAAGGAAAAAGTTGTTTGTTTTAGCATAAGCCCGAATCTACAACAGATTTATAAGCTTTAAATTATAAGAAATGGACGAATTGCAATTATTCTCCTTGTATTTGATTGGATCAATTTCTTACAACTTTAAACACCTATCTAGACTAAAGTCTTGTACTCCATATGTAGAAATTTAGAGACACCTTGTATAATAAATTGGTTAAAAATATATAAAGTATATATACAGTCAGTCATACATATATATGTTTTCTTTTTCATAATTTCTGTTTGTATATACAGAAAAAAAATAATAAGATAAAAGAATTAAAAAGAATTAAAAAGATAATTTTTGTAAGCGAAGTTTGAAGAAATTTTCTATATATGATCACATATAAATGTAATAATCTTTTAAGTTATATATATAATTATATAGAATATTATATTACATACTCGCAATTATATTTGTTGTGAACAAAACAGTGCAAAAATTTTTTTTTTTTAATATTTTTCAATTATTATTTTTGTATAAAGAAAAGTTATACGAGGGAAAAGAAACATATATATTTTACATATAATTGTATCTATTTATACTATATATTTTATATTAAAAAGTTATTATTTTTACATTAAAAAGTTATTAGATTTTTGTAGAACTATCAGTATTTGTATGACATTTCTAATAAGTGGAAATTCTATTATCCAAAATTTTATATAGTTATTGTTAGTAAGCAAAAATCTATACACACACACACACATACACACACACACACACACACACACACACACACACATATGGATATATATATATACATATATATATATATGTATTACTGATGCGTGACATTTTGTAATTGTAAAAAGTATAATAAGATGTTTTTGTCCATGCAAAATAGATAAGGCATTGTTGAATATTAACAATTTTGTGAAAGATCAAAAAATTTCTTTGTCATTATGAATCTATTGTAATATAATCAATAATTATTCTATTTGAATGATACAACGAAAGTAAAGTTACAAAAATTTTGTTATTTGTATCATAAATTTTTGCATGCCAAAGATTTCAGTTCTAAATTATGAATTTACATGAGTCAAGATAAAAATGGGAAAATATAAAAACTTTCTATGTCATCAGTTTCTTTTAAACAATCCATATATGAGTTTACGATTAAAAGTAATCTATTCACCATAGATCACTTTCTTAAATTATCCCTGTTTTTTGCTCTCTTTCATTCTAAATAGAAAAACAAAAGATTGAATTATATATAATTAAAATATGCATCTTTTGATCCTCTAGAAGAAAGCATAAAAGTTATTAGAAGAACATCTTTCAAGAGGAGGTCACAAGAAGCATAGTTAAATGATTTGATTTAAATTTCGCGCTGTTTGCGTAATAAGATGGCAATGTTATCTATAATTGGTATAGTAGTTAGTACACTTTATTAGCTATTTTTATTACACCGAGACTATTAAAGACCGTCAACTTTAGGTAAATTTTCGGCGGTATAAAAAGGATTTGGAGGTAATTAAAGAACGCTGACTATTATCGACAATTGATATAAATTTGCTATTATTAACATATAATAAATATTTGACTTATGCATTATTATTATTCAATTCATGATTTTTTTATTATATAAATGTTCCATAAATAAATGTGCATACTTGTAAAGCTATAATATCCTATATTGCAGAAAAATTACAATTTTTTTCTTTGCAGTTATCATCTCTGTTGATAATCAAACTTTGACGATACATTGAAATCACAATTTTAAAGAAAAATCGAGTATTATTGAGTTCTAAATACATAAATACATCTATTAAACTAATAAATCCTAAAATAAATACAATTTATTAGTTTTTAACTCTTAATCACTTCAATATTCTCAACGAAACAAACTCCTGTAAAGATGTCTTTAATAGTATCTCGTCGATGCCGTTTATGATTACCGACATCGTCTAATTTTTGTATCACTCTGTCGCTTATCTTGTAACCTTCTATCTTTCCTCTTCAACATGTTTTCCTAATAACTTTTACGATTTTTCGAAGGTATCGAGAGGCACGTGTTTCAATTCTCATCTTGCTTCTTGGACTAAATGTCTTGGAGAATGCTAAATTTATACAAAAGCATTTTAAAGTATTGTAAAAAAAAATAATATATGGAATATAATGTATATATTATAAAATTATTATTCAATTCTGTTTTAAAGTTACGTAATTTAATAATTTTGACATAATTTTAATAACAGCTAATAATAATGAAACAATAAAATTTAATATGAACATATATATTAATAATTAAACTGATTAGCTTGAGATTCATATTTTTATAATTAATAAAGATGTTTTTTTACCTCTTTGATTGTGAATTATAAAGAAGATTGTGAATTATAAAGAAACTTATTAATTATTATATTAGTAGCTATAGGGTACGTTCCGATATTTACTGCCAGTACTGAAAATCTATAGCATACGTATACTGTATAGTTTCAGCTGCGGCAGTGAATATTGAAACGTACTCTTAGTTATTATTTTGTTTGATAACAATATTTACAAAACAAAATCAATTTCAATAAAACAATTTCAATAAAACGGTGGATTACGTTCAGTAAATATTTTACATTTACAATAATTAATAATGATAAAAATAAAAAAAATATATTATGTTTTTTTCGAGACAAAAAATGTTTCCGCCCGGGATCGAACCGGGGACCTTCCGCGTGTTAGGCGGATGTGATAACCACTACACCACGGAAACTGATGAAATTGACTTCTTTATTTTAGGTATATCTAATACAAGAGATATATAAAATTTTAACAAATCACATTTAATATTTTTAAATATTATACCAAAGTTAGTATTAAATACTACTATAATATCGATTGTTTTTCAATCCATTTTTCTTTGTTACAATTAATATTTATTTAATATTGATAAATAAATTTTATCTATAGTTAATAAAATCTTGTTTCATTTCTTATTATTAGTAATTAATTTAATTATAGTAATGCATAAACAACTTTTTATTATATTTTGAATTGTTAAAAACTAATTTTAAAATTATTGAAAATTATTTCTACTATTTAAGTCTTTTATAACTTATAGTTGGAACAATATATATAGCTTCTCTATCAAGTCGGACGAAAATAGGTCATGAAAATAAAATGAATGAATGGGCTATCAAGTATTTGCTCAATTTATTTGAATCGAAGATGGTAAAAGCATCGAGTATTCTTGAATAATGTATTCTATCTGTATCGAGATCGAAATATTGATTTATTCAAGTACATATAGTGGTTTACAATTTTAACAGATATAATTAATGATGAGCTGCTTTCCTCATCTGTACCAGGATATTTCCAAGCTCCTCTCGCTTCCTCTTGGCACGAATGTGTGTACCCAACTAAAAAATAAAACATCTTATTAAAAAAATAAAGTTTAAGAACTCTACTTCTCGCTTCCTAAAAAAAGTTTTGATATTTTTAATAAGTATCCATGTTCTGCACACAACTGACTTTTCCCCTGCAGCACGTTTACAAAAATCTAATACGAACCAATTTAATACTAAAAGATAATAATCAATTATTAATTTTAAGCACTAAAAGTATTGAACAATGAAGTTTTTAATACTTAAAATAAGAAATTAATTTTTATCTTTCAGTAATTGGCTGGTGTTAGATTTTTGTATAAAAGCAGTAGAGAATATTAAACATTTTGAAATTGTTAGGATGGTGAGAGAAACTATTCTAAGTTCTTGAACAAAAGAATTAACAAGTCACATTTGAACAATTCACCAATTTGATCAATGTGATTTTTTCTAGAAAACCTAAGATCTCAGAGCAATTTTTAACATCATGGACATAAAATCCTTAGCTTTTTAAATCCTTCATATTTTTTTTATTCAGTTATCAATATTCTATTAAGGCATAAAGCAAAACTCAGAGCATGAAATTATATGACACTATTATATAGTTCTGTTGAAATCTGCTATTGTCTACTAAAACTTGCGAGAAAAGACATTTACTCTTCTTTTCAAGAATTTCAAGGCGCGTTTATCCTTTGACACCTTCAGCAATTCCATAGCGCGTTTTTCATAAGGGGCATGTCCTGTAACTTCCCGGATCAGATCCCTTACAAACTTGCTGTGCTTGGTTTGTCTCTGCAAGGAGAAATTGAGAATAAATAATAACATGTGAATAATAACACAAGAAAGAGAAGATAAATAAGCTTCTGATAATAAATTATGATGCATCGGTTCTTTGATCAATACATGTACAATAATGATGTCCACAATCAAGAGAATGTTTGTAACTATTGAAAGTTTTCTTAATATTGGTTGGATTATATTTTTAGATCAATACTTTTAAAGAAATAGTCAGCGAAGAAAACTTTTAACAGTTGCAAAATAAATATTCTACTGAACGCGGTAAATGAGAGAATTATGGGTATACATTTTCCACTTACTCCTTTTATCCTGGATGGTCGTACACAGACGGTCTTGGTCCTTTCCTTCGCAGGTATATTTTTGATTTTAGACACGCGAATCTTCGTCGTTTTGTGACCCTTATTGAGGCCAACAGCCAACTCGTATCTCGGAGCCATCCTGTGGACAGAGATCAGTTTTTTTTTAGGTTATCTTAGACAACATCGATCATTGCAAAAACGCGTGAGTCGTGTCTCAATACAGCGAATTATAAATTCAACTTAAATATCGGAGCGAAGAAATCGCTCAAATTTCTTTGATCAGAAACGGATTACAATAATATTTCACGATTTGAAATCTTGTTGAACCATGCTAACCTTAGCAACGAACGTCCACGCGTCGAAAAAGAGTTTCCATTCCATACCATTCCATACAGACGCATCAGGCGCATGCGCAACAAATTCTAAATTCCGAAATGATCGGAGTAATTTAACTTATTTGATCAATGTGAAATATGTAAATTATTTCATGGTAAAGAATTGATGGAAATAAAACAATAATTGGCAAGAGAAAGGCGATGAGATATAATAATTTCACTGCAAAGATGTGCAAATTCAATGATAATTCCGTTGAAAATTTTTCTTAAATATCTTTATATAATTTTTTAATTTTTTAAATATAATTTTTTATAATTTTTATATAAATTTTAGAATTTTTCAAAATTGTGTATATATAATTTTTTAGAAAACTTTATTTAGATGACTTTTTAGAAAATCAAAATTTTTTTATACAAATTGGAACACTTTGCTGAGAAAGTCTATATCTTCTCTAGAATTCTTCTTCATATAAGTAAATTCTGAAATATTCTCATTTAGTCCTGATAATAAGACGTGTCATTAATGTCCTAGTATTTCTTCCGTTCATTTTTCTTTTGAGAACGAAACATTTCAGCAATGATTTCCCGCGTAAATAGTAAAATATTACATTTCCGCTGCGGGACATTCCGACATTAGTCTCTTCCGCTAGAAGATTTATAACCTCAAATTACCCAAATTGTTTAGGGACACGTGGTTTTTAAAATCAAAGGAAACGGTAGAGTAAATGAAATATCCTCTGTTTTCTCGAAAGAATAGGTATTTAATAAAAAAAGAAAGAAAAGTTACGTTGTCTCTTTAACGCGGAATTTAATCAACTAAAAGAAAATGGTTTTGTACAATTTCAAGAAAATTGCGGTTGTCCCAACTGCGAAGGTTAGTTAACATTTGTGATCTGTAATTTTATATATTTATGTCATAACGTTTATTATATTAAGTGCAATATTTATTATAATACAAGGAACAATCAGAAAGTAAAGTGAATTTTATTTCGTATAATATAGATTAGCAAAATATGTATGTATATAAAATATCACTTCTCAACATGATCCAGCTTTGTGATACATTTCATATAACGAAAAAAGTTTCTGGCTGTTCTCGAAATTATGTATATACTTCTTGGATTGATATTTACAATTGGTTCTTATTTTAAGATTGCTTTATATAAATAATATCTTAAGATGCTAAGATTGATTTGACATCTTAAGACTTATAGCAGTCTTAAATATGAAAATCGACTATAAATACCAGTCCTAAATTCTACAGCTAGAATTTGTCTAAGATCTTAAATAGTATTTTACTAATATAGCTCTGTAATTAACTTATGACATCTCAAGATTATACTTAAGACGATCTTAAATATAAGAATTGACTAGAAATATCGACTTTAAACTCTAGAACAATTGAAATTAGTCAGCTATGCAATAACTTCTTTAATAATCAAAAATAATGAAAATCAGAAGTAGTAAGATCGGAGTTATAAGATATATGAAAGAAATTAAATTTCTGAAGTTATTTATAATTTAGGAAATGATGCATAGCTATATGCATCATATGTGCTCTTTGAGAGCAGCCAAAAATCTTTTTTACAGATAGAATCAGAATATTATTTGATTATTATATAAAATGTTCCAAAGCTAGGAGAAATGACTTTGTATATACATTTTGTGTACATGTATGTTGTGCATATGAAAAATAAATAAAAATCATTTTTCAATTTTTCCTTATATTTTTATATTACAATATTTTTTCACAAAACTGACTTTTATCTTCTTCAACGTAGGACTTCATTGATATAATTTTGTCGAAAACACAACGGAAGACACCAACCGTTATTCATAAACAATATAAGATCACGAGGATACGTGCTTTCTATACGCGAAAGGTGAAATTCACTCAACAGAATTTTCATGATAAATTATCCCAGATAATACAAGAGTTTCCTAAGCTGGATGATGTTCATCCATTCTATGCTGATTTGATGAATGTCCTGTATGATAAGGATCATTATAAGTTGGCTCTTGGACAGATAAATACAGCGAGGCATTTAATTGACAAGTAAGAAAACAATGATTTACATATAACTCGCAAGATTTGTTCTAATTGTCTTACAAAATATATTTTTTGATTACAGAGTAGCGAAGGATTATGTTCGTCTTTTAAAGTTCGGAGATTCATTATATCGGTGTAAACTGCTGAAGAAAGCCGCTCTGGGTCGAATGGCCACAATTATGAAGAAACAGGCAGCTAATTTAACATATCTTGAGCAAGTCCGTCAACACTTGGCTCGATTGCCAAGTATAGATCCTTACACGCGTACGATAATTATATGCGGATTCCCAAATGTTGGCAAGAGCAGTTTTATTAATAAAGTAAATAATACATAATAATTTTATGATTATTTTGTCTATAATTAGTATTTAATATATAATGTGATTCATTCTATAGATTACTCGAGCCGATGTAGAGGTTCAACCATATGCATTCACAACAAAATCTTTGTTTGTGGGGCATACTGATTATAAATATTTGAGATGGCAAATAATAGACACACCTGGAATATTGGATCATCCGCTGGAAGAGAGAAACGTCATCGAAATGCAAGCGGTAACTGCTCTCGCTCACTTGCGAGCCGCTGTACTTTACTTCTGCGACTTGTCGGAGCAATGTGGTCATACTTTGGAAGAACAAGTGAGCTGTGGAATATAATACTTGTGATTTTTAACATTAATGTTCTAAATCCTATTTTGTTTATATAGGTAAAACTTTTTGAATCCATAAAACCTTTATTCACGAACAAGCCTTTAATAATAGTCATGAATAAAGTGGATATCGTACATTTGGAAGAATTATCTCCGGAGAAGAGGGCT
Organism: Atta cephalotes; assembly: GCF_000143395.1. Lineage (NCBI taxonomy): Eukaryota > Metazoa > Arthropoda > Insecta > Hymenoptera > Formicidae > Atta > Atta cephalotes. The sequence continues at coordinate 1,046,548 of NW_012130069.1, read as the reverse complement.
GTTCTGAAGCCATTCGAGAACGATACGAATATACCTGTGCTAGAAATGAGCACTATCACCGATTTTGGCGTGATGGAAGTGAAACTGGAGGCTTGCGAGCGACTTCTAGCCTTCAGAGTCGATCAAAAAATCAAGACTAAAAAGGTAATTAATTCAAAGATCTTTTAACGCAAAATCCGCATGCAAAATATGCAGTTGTAATGCACAATTTGCAATGATTATAGGTGGAAGGACTTCTTCACCGATTGCACATTGCTCAACCTAAAAGCATAGATCCTAATCGCGTCCCGTGTATACCGGAGAGCGTTCTGAAGAAGAGGCAGGCTGCTGCGGAGAAAGCCATAAGGAAGCGTAAATTGGAGAGGGAGATAGAAGAGGAAATGGGAGATGACTATGTACTTGATCTGAAGAAAAATTACGATATTGAGGGAGATCAGAAATACGATATCATTCCGGAGATATGGGAAGGTCATAATATAGCGGATTACATAGACTCAGATATCTTTGAAGTCAGTACAAATTTGATTGTATCAATGCATGATGGCCAAAGCAAAACATGTTTCTATACCGTTTTTTCATTTTCAGAAATTAAATCAACTTGAAAAGGAAGAGCAGTTGAGGGAAGAGGCCGGTTTCTATGATTATAAGATACCAGAGTTATCGGAAACGATGCGCGAGATCGAACAGCTGGCGAAACAGATTCGTGAGAAGAAGTTCGTCATGAAGGACGAGGCGCGAATATTAAAGGCTTCTACGAAACCGATTATGCCGCGTACAGCCGCAGCTAAGATCCGCGATCGATCAGTCGCGAGATTGAAGGAGCAGATGGAAGATCTGGGTGTGGATATGGAAGATTCTGAAAACGTAAGTATTTAAAGTTTTCAAGAAGATAGTTTAGAACAATTTTTTATATCGTACTATGTTAATTCAGTCATTGCTCTATGGTAATTTATTAATTCTATTATATCAAGTATTATATATATTATGTTATATTCTGTATTAATTGCAACTATAGGCGCATTTCAAACGAATGAGAGGACGGTCCAGGTCGCGCTCAGAACCTGCTAGGAAACGCATGCGTGTGGAATCGGCATCACAGTCGCGTGCTCGCAGCGTCTCGAGACCACCGCGGGATGAAATGGGTGTTAAAAACGTAGAAGTAAGAGATAAATAGACAAATAGAATAAATTTCAAGATTTCAGTGCAGCAGTGATCTATTTTAGAAAAATTAATGTTAAAATGAAGACACAATTAAAGTTAGATTAAATTTGCTCAACTTCCTTAAAAAATATAGATTATTGAAGAGCTGAATATCTCATTTTAATTATTTTCAATTTATGAAAGCATATTTATTTACACGATAAATGAAAATATAGAATTTATCCTTGCTTACGTTTATTGCAGATGAAGATGAAGCTGAAAAACATAGCTCATAAGACACAGAAGAAGAAAATAGCCAAGAAAGGTCTCAAGGGAGAAGGTGATCGTTTTATTGGCAATAAAATGCCGAAGCATTTATTCTCTGGCAAAAGAGGAATCGGCAAAACGTCCAGGAGATAAAGCTTTCACTTATATTTCATACACTAATGATTCTTCATTTATATTATATATCTCTGTGTATATAAAACAAAACCGTCATCTTTGTAAATGTACTTTTCAATCCAGATTTTGTATTCAAGATATTGTTGCAAAATATTTCATTTATTGACGCGGATACTGTCGCTGACCTATTTCTATTTGATTTATAATCAATGATGCGATTACAGTTTGTGAATGAAACTCACGTGTTTATTGAGGAGAGAGCGAAGATCGCTTTTTCTTTATCATTATCGGTCACTAAATAGTCTGTTTTGAAAATAGTATTTTTTGTGACAATTCCGTGTAGCATGAATGCGCGTGGTTGCATAATGCATACAAGGTAACCTTCGAACTCGAGACGGGGTGAGTAGCGGCGTCACACTTAATAAAATTTTATTGCTATCGTGGCCAGATAACCCCTCGCGTCGATTGTAGCTTCCACATTACATTCTATTATAAAATCACAACAGTCGTCTCGAAACATTGATTAAACAATTGTATGATTTAATTTTGAAATTCTATAAAACATTACAATTTTATAAATAATAATAATAGAATATTGATAAATTAATACTTAAATCAGAAGTTGCTCTAATTTCGTTACTTTAAATATTTGAGTTTTAACTGTTAAAACATGGAATTAAAAATTTGAAATATTGTGAAAAAAAATGTGATTTTTTGTGGCATTAAAAATAATCATTTGACAGAATTTTTTCCAATTATGATTTAGTTAAATATCACCATAAAGCGATAGAAGATAGAAGAATGAGCTTTTTTTTATTTAGAAAAAAGCTGTTTTGTGTATTAATTATGTATAACGATCATTGACTAGCGCAAATTTTGTATTTGACTTTCGTTAGCTTTTCCGAAGATCTCGATTTGCTAATGATGAAAATTGATACAAAATTGTAAGGAGAAAATTCTGTCTGTATTTTATAAAAATACATTTTGAAATTCGCGCCGCGAATTATCAAAAATAAGAAGAAAACGGGCGAGTTCAAGTCAGCAAAGCGGTTAGATCTGCTTGTCGAGCAAATGAAGCATGATTGGTTCTTACTTGTGGATCCAACCAATCATGTTTAAAAGCTCGGCGAGCAGATCTAGTCGCTTTGCTCACTTGAATTCGCCCATTACTTCTTCCAAATCATGTTCTCCTAATATCCTGAATTTAGCTGCTGAATTTAATTTGCATCTTTTTATTTAAATTTGTATCAATTTGCATCTTTTGAAGAGCGAGATATTTGATTCGTATTTTGAGATTGTATAACTTCTTACAGCAATATGTTGTTCTAATAATTTTGTGGAGTGTAACGAAAGACTTATATTCCAAGTCTCTCTTATCTCACTGCAATAGTCAGTCCACAAAAAGTTATAAATTAAATAAATTTAAAAGAAATTCGATCATGATTATAAATGAGCCAATTTATAGAGAAAAAAATTTTAAATATATTCTAGATAAATATTGTCGAAATTTAAGAAAAAAAGAGGAAGATAAAAAGAACATCATATATTGTTTACTTATGAAGTTACAATATAAATAAATATTATAACTCTTCGAATCTTTGAAGTGAATTATTTAGGGCCGGTTGTTTCATTTTTAGATAAACTATGTGGTAATTTACTTATTAGATAAACAAAAGAGTAAAAGAATAAGAATATAAGAGAGTAAGAGAGTAAAACAGTGAGTTGAAGTTTACCGAAAGGTGGAACAAGCCTAAGTCTAATAAATTCTATTCCTTTATTAGTAAGGAATTGATGTAAAATTAAGACAATTGTAAAAAGCGACGGTATTCCTTGGTATAAGATCAATCTAAATTTTGTTTTAATTGTAATTTATTTAGATTTATCAACGCGCAGTGATAGGAAATGAAAGAGAAATAAGCACGTCTTTTTATTGAAAACTGATAAATCATATATTTAAGACTTCGCTAAATGGATCTCCATCATCAGATAAGTTGACAATAAGAGGGACAAGAATAATGATAATAAAAAGGCGCCGCTGAGTGGTGGTTAATTAGATTATAATTTTACAATAATGCACGCGATCATAAATTTTTATACAATTTACATCGGACGCGTTAGAAAAACAATGATCTTGTTTCTCTTGATTTTGTTGTTCGATAAATATGCGATGCACATTCGATAAAATGCGAATAATATTATTATCTCACAGATAAAACTCGAAATATGCATACATGGAGATTACAATGCAGCAGCGGCTATCGATCGATGTAAATCTCATGGAAAATATGTAATGAAATTTTTGCGAGAACAAAAAACATTCGTATTAACACATTCGTATTAAACTGCTTACGGGAAAGAGAAATCGAAAGATTTATTTGGGACTCAGAGATTCCATTCGTAATACTCTATAGGAACTAAACGAAACCTCGATACAAAGTAGGTTCGATAAGAGCGAAGACTTTAGCTTGTGTCATAAAATTACATTAACATCAGACATCGATCCGCTCGTTTCGCAGAAGCCTAGCGTGATTGTAATAAATTAACAGATAGAGGATATGCGTTACAAGATGATGTTATGGCATTTCGGGGGGATGCTCATCCGACTAAAACAAGAAGACGTTACAGAAATCTATTAATACTGGCCAATTTAAGAATTTATTACTCGCATTTTTTAAAAAGAAAAAATTATGAAAAAATTATAAATTTTTCTATATTGTATTTGAAAATAATACAAGAGATTTGGTGATGATTTGGATGGAACTTCAAGGATCAAAAATTATTTTAATAAGAAGGCATGTTTTTAAAAAATAATTAAGATAAAATGAGAAAAATTACATTTTAAAATTATATTATAAAATACTATAAAATTGTATTAAATATTTTAAATATTAACCTTACTGAACTTTCATACATGTATATAAAATATTTATTTTTATATAGAAAGATAAATTCCCAATTTCAGGCACTTTTTACAAAAATATCTAATACAACCTTAATACCGAAAAACAATAATTAATTACTTATTTTAAGTATTAAAATTGCTGTTTAGTGTTTTTAGTACTCCAAATAAATAATTATAATTATTGTCTTTCAGTAATAAATTAGCTTACATTGGCCAATATTAGATTTCTGTTAGAATAGTCATTGCTCACGATTATCGACGATTCGCAACGATTCGCTTCCGTTTAGCCGGGTCTAGATGTAGTGAGAATGTCCTAATAATATAAAATACGATCGCTATATAATAAGGAATATAATGACAAGTAAATATCGTTAGTATCACAGTCGATGCGAGACCCTGGGTCTGTGCGAGCTTTTACAGGGTCTGAGTATTCGGTGATGCCTTGGATCGTCCGAATCGTATGAAGAAAGAAAAGAGAGAAATAATGGAAGTCTAGAGGGATCGCGGACGTGCACGAAAATCTTAAAGTCAAATGACGGTACATTCTTTTTACTTTCGCCATTATCAGTATATTTATTAATAGTTGTATCTAATATCTTAACACACGCGAATGTGGAATGGCATCACCGAACCGCAATTCGGACGATTCTTTGGTGAGTCCTCGGCCATGGTAGACTGTTTCACTCTCTTTTCCTCTCCTCTTTTTTACGAGCAGGCGCACTCCAACACCTGGATGTTCTTCCAATAGGAAACCTTCAGCTGCGTTGATTGATTCTCATCGAAGTAGACAATCATCAACTGGTCGAGCTTGCTGGGTGCGCAGCACGGTTTAGGTACCCTCTTCCGGTCCTCCTTCCACAACAGACTCTGCAGCAGAGCGTGATGATGTGCTGGATTGTATCGGGGTGGGCAACGGCCCTTACAATAGCCGGCATCGAAGCCCTTCGGATATACGATGAACTCGAAGCCCTTCAGATCCTTGAACATCACCGTCAGCTCGTGCCGGCAACATTTCTTGTTGTTGTCACCCTTACACCGGCTGCGCCGGCCCTTGTGCAATGGCATCAATTCCTCGGGAGTGGACCTCTTTCTTCTACCACTTCCAGGCTCCGATGTGGTGAACACGTTCAACGTTGCATGGGAAACCTCGCGTCGTGTCGGCCGACCGTCGTGAAGAAATTCCAGTTCGAGGCCGTGGTTCTCCAGACCATCCTCAAGCCAGCTCGAAGTCGCTTCGGTGGAGTCCAATTCCATCCATCGAGAATCCGTTGGCTCGCCCTGCGGGATCTCGCGCCGCAGCAGGAGACGCCGAGAGACCGGTGTGCGGAGATAGATCAGCGCCTCGAGATCGCGTGGACGTCTGTGATCGCCTTCGAGGAGGAATCTCAGGGACGCATGATCGATCGTGATGTCCTCCGCGTTGCCGGAAACCGCGACGGGAAAGTACAGGGAGTGACGGTGGTACTCTCCCCTCAGGCTGAAGCCAAGGCTCGATTTGTTCCCCGGATGCTCTGTAATGAAAAAGAGCCGCTGATGAGTACATATATCGTTACGTAAATGACAAGTTGTGAAGTTGGCAAATTCGCGTCATCGCGATAGCTTCTAAATCGGATAACGATTTTATGTCACGATGGCCATTAACGAATTCTAATTACAATATTAAATATGTAAATGCTATTACATAGATGCAAATTATGAACATGTAAATTGTCTTTGATACTTATCCAGAGAGAAGACATTAATATTATTAGTAGAATGTAATGCATCCCATAATATTATAGTACTATGTAATGGCAATATCGCCTCGGCAAAATGTAATTAATTACTAATAGAGAATGTTGCGCGTTACGCAACACTACCATCGAAGCGCGTAAATGAAGAATCACAGATTCTTGCGTATTAATTAGCGCGGGGGAAAAACTCTTCGTTTAGGTTACAATTGAATTCTTGCAACAATGACACGGAAGGCTGAGCAAGAGTCTTGCTCGTAATCATGACTCAGTTTCGCTTTGTCATCATTGTCAATGTATTCGTGCTACACACTTACATATATACCTATACCTTGAGATTTACCGATTATATTCACGGTAAATTTAGAGCGACGAAGAACAGCTCGCCTATTGTCTACGTTTATACCGCAATGGGAATGAACCTTTCCGTGACTCTTGAACAAAACCAGATGACCGAAAAAGAAAGCGTAAACAGATTTAAATTCAAGTCGATGTTAATTTACGGGATGACGCTTTATGGAATAGAATATCGCTCCAGTTTTGTCCTCCGCAGACAAACCGAAAAATCTTCACACTTTACGCACATTTGTCATAATGACAGAACTAAAAATTATTATTTTATTTTCAAAAAAGAACAGAAACAAAGAAAAAAGAAAGGACATATTTTCATTATTCTAAAATCAATTATTACATCAAAATTACAATTAATAATTACAAAATTTTAATGATTCAAATCATTCAAACTTTCTTTCAAAAAGACTTTGTCGCAAAACTTTTTGCAGCATTGATCATTATACTTGAGTTTCCCACGCTTATTTATTGCTAACTTAAATGATCCAACAAAATTATTAGATCTATATCTACTAAATGTCTGAATATTTTTGATTTGCGATATTGTTGTAGCGAATACACACGGAAAAATTCGATCATTCTTTCCACGTAAGCGATATATTTTTTATCACATACTTTACAGAAAAAAAAAAGTTTTTTCCAAGTATTGCTTAATAATGAATGTTTAGCTAAAATAAATTATTGGCAACGATAAATAAACGATAATCTTTTGTAATTTAATTAGAATAACATACTTGGTATGTTAGTCAAATTTATATATGACACAAAATAAGGCGTGACGATTCGTGATCTGATGATTCGTGCGATCGTAGTTCCTTTCGCGCTCGAACTAAATTTTCAATGAAAGCGCGAGATGGTTAACGAAAGAGTAGCAAACGGAAACTGCGTTTTGTCGGGGTTGCTTTAAAAGTGACATTACATAAATGACAGGAACTGTTGAATTCCCAGTCGACCGACGCACGCTGTCACAATTCTCTCACGCGTATTTACGGATGCAGAATATGCAGATGCACGTGCGTTCCGCGACGAACATTCTTGCCTCGGTGGAAGATCTGTGTTATTCGCTCACGTAAATATATTGGCAGAGGGATTTTCGCGAATCGAAACTCTGCCGGATGGATACTCGTCGCGCATAAACAAACATAACCAGTGATCTGAGTCATAGAACGGTATTCGACCTTCCAACAAAATCGGCCGCGGCATGTATTGCCGATCTAACCGATCTACGAAACGACTTGAAAATATCACGAAGATGATTTTAGGCAAATGCTCCTGAATTTAATTCCCCTTAATTCCCCTTAAACACTCGCGACGCGATGTTTGAGACTAGACAAAAACAACGACTGCGACTTTCAGCAGAAAAAGCAGCTTTGGAATTGTAAAATTCTTTAATATGTGTTTGGTTTTACCCTTAGTAAAATCTCATTGGATCTAAATGTATAAATCAAATGTATAAATCAATCATATTAAAGAATCTTACAATAGTTGCAAAGCTATTTTTTTAGCAGCTAATAAGTAATCCAATCCATTTCTCATTAAATATTTAATACTAAATAAGTAATTAATAATAATTATTAAATATATTAATTTATTTATGTTATATATTTTGTTTGTTAGATTTATGTTCCGCAATATTTTCTATTACTTTGACTTGACATGTGACTTTTATTCTGTGAAGAATTTAGTGTTTCGAATTCGATTTAACGATGATAATCTGTTTCATTCTAAGAAAGAAGAAAAAAAAATGTCATCTTCTGTCCGCAATATATTACTTCTTCTCGAGATATTGCCGGAGGAATTGGTCGTGAGCCAATATCGTAAATATTCTCGAATGAACATACTATTAACGAGACCGCTCAAAGGGAAGATTTAGAATTTGTAAATCGCTCGTTTCGGCAACTGTAAAAGTCACGCTTAAAGATGAAAGAGAGGATCTGTGTTAGGGAGATAAATTTTTTGGAGAAAAGAAGAGAAAGGGGTGCGAAAATCTCTCTCTCTCTCTCTCTCTCTCTCTCTCTTCTCTCTGTGGGAGATAAATTCTTTAGAGAAGGTAAGGGAGGAGGGGGGAAAAGAGAGAGAGAGAGAGAAAGATCCGACTTCGATTGTCGGAAAGCCGGTATTCTCTCGCCTCTCTTCGTTCCTCCTTGTAACTTGCTGATTAAGTCTTATTTATGGAGGCTCGTGAGGCTACTCAGGAAAACTCTCACGGGGCTATTAATTATCCACAAGGCATCAACGACCACACACCGTTTTTCCCTGAAGCCTGTCGCGGTGCGTTCAAGTGGTTGACGCCAGTATTACGAGTGCAACGATGATAATTACGGGGTATTTAAGTAGAGATCTTTAATTAAGTAAGAGATTGGACATTGTCTTTAGACAACTTTTGATTGGACTGCTATATTTGGCACGATGCTTAAAATAAAATGCATTTTACATTTCATTATGAGTATCGGTTTGTATTTTTTTGATTGAATCTACCTGAATTCCAATTAATGTAATAAAATTTTTTATATATGTAGATTTAGGCAAAAAGAAGAATTTCGTAAGGAATGGAAGGTCTCGGATGTACGCTGGGAGAGAAAGGGAACACAACGTACTTTCCCAGGACGGGATACCTGCTCTCTAAAATCTTTGGAGCGGAATCTATATAATTATAAACAATGACAAAAGAAAGGTAACTAAGCCAGTGTGTCAACTGAGTTAAATTGTCAAGAAGATTTCACTCTTTAGAATTAGATTCCACTTCAAAGATTTTAGAGACCGGCGATAGCGAATTATTTTGCACACTTGTCCAAAATAATTCTACGAGCAATAATAATAAATATTAATTAACGGGCAATGAGAGCATTTATATGATATTTCGAGCACAATACATAAAATATATTTACAATACTTTTATATTACTTGTTGATACAATGTTCTTGAACGTTTTAGTTTACTTTAAACCATCAGCAATATCGCGTATAATTTTCATAACAATATTCAATCCCCAAGTTAGAGATGGTCTTTGCGTCCTAGTTGAGAAATGCTTTTACTTCTCTTTATTATTTAACCAAGTGAATAACCTCCGCTTTTGCAGATCACAGTCCGAAGCACAACACATAACGTTACATATTTGATTTCTACAGGGATAGTACCTTTAGTAATATATCTATAATTTATTTTCTACTTATTGTAATGTAACGTGTTGCGCTTCGAACTATGATTTGCAAAAGCGGAGGTTATTCACTTGGTTAAACAACGAAGAGAAGTAAAGGCATTTCTCAACTAGGAAGTAGGATATGCTCATCCTCTGTCGAACGCAGAAATCAACTTGTGGGGATTGAATATTGTTATGAAAATTATACGGCATTGCTGATAATGATTCAAAGTAAACCGAAACGTCCAAGAATATTGTATCAACAAATAATGTGAATATATATTGCGCTCCAAATGCTCTCATTGTCCATTAATTAATATTTATTATTGTTTGATTTTCAAGAGCTCTATTAAACATAATTTGTTTTTTAATTTTACGAGCTCATTATCTAATTTATTATCTGCTTTATCTGATCGCCACTTAGATTTACAACTATAACAATTAGGAGTTATCTCGACAGTGAGCGAGGTACGGTGAATATAAAAAGGGAAAGATGGAAACAAAGGATCTGAGTGAGGACTCTATTTGCTTTATCTCGACGTGTGAAAGTAGCTAAACTCGTGGCTCGACAATTTCTTTCTCACGCGAAACTCTTTGAATAAGCCACGAGAATCGCCGGCACGCTAAGAGATAGATAGACAGAGAGAGAATTGTGAAAAATAATGGGTCTGTTCGCGCGTTGCTTGAAACCCCTAAAATTTTTGCTGCGCTATTTATATTTATTTCTAACCAATGCAATGTAGATTAACTTTAATCTCTTAATTTAATTTATCTTTTTATCTTTTTTTACTCTCTTTAAGGAAAAAATATTAAATTCTAGTAAATATTTGTTTGAATAGTACTAACTAAATATTCAATAAATGTAAATATACATTTATTATGTACAAAAATTATTAATTTAAGTATCTTTTTTTATTGAGTAAATATTTCTTTATTGCAAGTAAGTCTTAGTTACTATTCAAACAAATATTTATTAAAACTTGATAACTTTTTTCAGTATAATTATTAGAATTTGAAAAGAATAAAAAGTAAATTAAATTTACAATAAATTTAATCTACATTAATAGAAATAGACATTAATGGTGATATAATTAATAAATGTAAAAGTGTCTAGAAATTGAGAGAGAAGGTTCGAATCCATGCTTCGCCGTGCTCAGAATGCGTTACTGATTAGTACCTTTATTTATGAGTTGTCGCACACACATGAGAAAAGATACGACAAGGGAGGCCCCCCCCTACGCCCCCCCGCAGAAAATTCGTGACACCGAGCGATTTTCAGAGCCTCAACACATTTCTCGGTTATCACGTTCCTCGTATAATTTATTTGACTGACGACAGGCAAACGCACCGTGTCGTTTCACATTCGGTAGAATCGTACGTTTTCAAGTTTTCTCTTCTCTCTCTGTCTCTTTCTCTCTCTCTCTCTCTCTCTCTCTCTCTCCCTCTCCCTCTTTTTCTGTTTGTTTCTCGTGGCGCCACGGGATCCTCTGCTTTTAGAGCGAAAGCAATACTTAATCCTTCGTCCACCGAGTGTATTTCTGCAAATAGACCCACGTCTATTTCTTGCAGGTTTCCTCGCATGATTGGATGAAAAATAAGATCTTGTAAACGTTTGATACATACATGCGGAGTATCCGCAGAAAACCGGATGTTCTCTCGCTACAGATTCTTCTGCCAACTTGCGGTCGACGTTCTCCTTGCGAAGAAATAGAACAAAATCATCATTTACATAATTTTGTATCTTTATATGTAATTACGTTTAACGAATCAAAATTCTATGTACATACTTTAAAATAAAATTCGCATAAAATTTGATAATAATTATAGTCCTATAATATCTATCTATAACCAATATCTATAATTTATCTATAACCAATAAAATTAGTTTTGCAGAAATTTCTTTAATCTCAGTTATCGATTTTAGATCAAATGGGAACTGTAATTACGAGAGCATTCATGCAATAAATATAAAATATAAAAATATGCATAAAATATAAAATTATGCAAATATCCTTTTTTATAAATAATAATTGAATTATAAGCCGCATGTTTTTATGCACCGAGAAAAAGTATTATATAAATTTTAATAAATATTTATTTATTAATATTAGCTAAATATTTATTAAATATATGTTTATTTGATATACAAGAATCATTATTTTTATTTAACTATTGTATCATTTTTTATTTAGTAAATATTTATTTAGCGTATCTGATTTATATACCGTAAATATTATGTTAGTACTCTCTCTCTATATATTCAAACAAATATTTATTAAAATTTAGTCTTTTTTTCTCAGTGTATATAAATAATTAAATTAATTACAAAAACATAGATTATTTGGGGAAATCAAGTGCAGATCTTTGATTAATGTAAAATTAATTTATGTGGCTTCGCGTTGCGTATCGATCGGCGAGCTGAGTTTCTCAGATCGATCAATCGTTCTTCCGAGAGACGTTTCCCAGCGGTCACGTTCGTTGAATAACGGCGTACGTGCATCCCGCGTGTTTTCGATGAAATCGTTTGTTTTTTCGAGCCACGCCGAAACGAAAGATCTACTTTTAGAAAGGGATGGTAGATACTTTTAGAGCGTTTGATGCATGTCGCGCGAATGGCAAGGTGGCACAATTTCTTCGATCGCGAGAGCGAACGTCACACGGTCGTGTCAACTGCTCGTCCTAATTACACGTAAATATCTACGAGTGATACAAATTCCGAGTTTATTTTTCTTTATCAATTAATCGCTTATAAACGCGACATTGTATTTATTTATAACTTTTCTGTAATGGCAATGTGTCATTTAAAAATTTGCAATACTGGTTAATTAAACAAATCTAATATTATATATTTGCGTTTTAATATAGAATATTCATATACACACATATAACTTGTGTTGGCTCTTAAAACCTTCTATTAATTCTCATTGATATTAAACAATTCAATTATAAAAATAAATTGATAGAATATAGATTTGGTTATTTTTTTACTACATATTGGTAAAAAATGAATTAAAATAATATCTACACTTCGACACACTTGAAGTTAAAAATACTAAAATTATTTAACACAAGGAACATTGGCGATTTATAGAAATAATTAAAAATAATTCAAATTTAATGTTATGAATTTAACAGTGTGTTATAATCACTCATCGTGACTCACGTTCGATCGTATCTTTACTTTTCATTCATCGTATTCTATTAAAATAAATTACGGAAATTTCTCGTGCGACTATTCAATTGTCAGATAAAAGCAAAATCGTATTTATCGTTTACTCCATTACTTTTGTTAACTCCTCTGCGAGCAGGAATTTCAGGCGCGCGAAAAGCGATCGCAAATACCGGAGGCGTGAATACAAGACGAAAGGTGAATACAAGGCTCTCATTCCGTGAAAGATTCCTTAGGAAATGGATTTCTATATCCGAGGAATTGCGCGTCTTCTCAAGAATCAATTTTGGGAGCACCTGAGGAATGGAATGCTACAGATGCGGCCGTAGACTATTGGCGAAGATCGTAGCCCTCCCCCCCTTGGAGTTTCTTTTTTTAAAAATATTTACAGCAAAGTGTTATATATAGTTTAAATATTTTTGAAATGCTTAATCACAATTTTAATATTCTAAAAATATTTTTTAATTTAAGAAACTTCTAGATATAAAAAACATAGATTCTATTATTATTCTTTTTTGTTAATATAATTTTAGATAAAACGTTTTATAAATTATACATTTAATAATACTTTTTTCAATATATAATAATAATTTAAATAATAATTTAAGATTCTATTTTTTCATATTTATAATATTAAAAAAAAATTTCGTTTGTGCGGCGCGTTAATATCTCTCTTTGAAAAAGGATTCCGCATAAATCATATGGAAAATGGACTGATCAAATTGGTTGAAACTATGATATTTTATAAATTATGACGCCAAAGTTTTCTTGGATAAAATTGTAAAAAATGAAGAGGTAACCATTTGAAAGTTGCTGTCTTGGATGTAAAGTATTTTTATGTGATAAACTATTCATTTTTTGATAAACTACATCTTAATACTTTTATGCATAGAATAATAATAAATCAATTGGTACAAAGACAACACACATAGTTGCATTTAAAAAAAAATTATGCAATTTGCGTACTTACAAAGTACATTATTTTTTTAAAAGCAACTATTAAATTTCCTTTACATTTCTAATTTTTAAATTTTCAACTTTCAAATGATGCTATAGCAAAATTTGTCCATTTTTTATGATTTTGCCTAAGGAAATTTTTGATCAGCATCTCATAATTTGCAAAATATCATAGTTTAGTACAATTTGACCGAAGCAACTTTCTGGTACAATTTATGCCGAATCCTTTCTTGGATTCACCAATGTCGTGGACGCGCGTCAAGCACGCGGCGATTTCATTCAATCGACCTCGGCCTCGGCGATGAATCGCGACAGATACGACCGAAAACAGACGGTCCCGTTTGGCGGTTGACCAGGTAACGGCGCAAAATAACCGGCCGATAAAGCGCCTAGGAATCCGCGGAATCCGGATCATTTCTGCCGTAACGATTCAAAGCGAGGGCGGGCGTGTTTTGCCCTGCGCGCGTATATGGCACCCTCGTCACCCGATGAGAATTCGAATGTGACGACGGGGAAGCGACGGGGAGAGAATCGCGAGGCGATATTACCCCAAATAACATCCGCAGGAGCGCGTATGCGGCCGTCAATCGCGCCGGTCGGCGTGCCGTGCTTATTATTAGGCTGTATCACACGATGGCACGCTCCAAAAATAAAACCGCCGCGTGCCGCGATTTACGCGCAGGTGATCCTCCGGAACTGAGAATGGATCAACAGCATCGTTAAAAGGCGAGTTAACTTCAGATATGCGCATGCCAAACACAAAACACGAAACACGTAATCGAGAAACGATTCGGATTGAGGGCTTCCGATCGAAATGTTGGGCTTTTCAAATTAGACTCGAAGACGGAATGTCTCCTACTTGCGGAAGACTCCCGAATATAACGAGGATCTTTGATTCTTTCATCTTTGAATGGAATTTGACGCGGGATATCGAATGAGGACGATGATTTGGAGGTTTTCGACTTCAAAGCTTTGACGTTAAAATCTTCGAGGATCGAAACTTCGAAAAATCGAGATTACACAATTATTAATTTAATATTAATATTATAGAAATAAGACCGCTTATATAAATACATCCACTAAGTAAGAGAAGTGCCAATTAAAGTTAGATGCTGAAAACGATTAAGAGTATCAGGCTTCGAGATAATAAATCAAAGAATAGATTTAAATATTCTTTGGAATCAAACGCAGTTAATAAAGTATAAAGAAATTTCGATTTATTAATTTTTAAAATATTTAGCAGATTTCGTTTATGTTACACAATTGACTTTTAAACATTTCATATCTTAATATATTAATTTTCCTGATTTTTTTCTATATTATATATACATGGGGATATATTGGGATTCTAATTTGATTAACACAAATTAGACCAGGCGAAAAAGATGTTGCTTTAATCAATGCCACGTTAATGTGACGCTTAAAAATAAGCTAAGCGATGATACTGTGCATATTTTTGAACTAGAAAATCCGGAATTAGCCCAATCGATCTAACATGCCGTAATATTCCGAGGAATAACCGGCGGCATCTGCATTGCTCGATGTCCTACATTTAGCTACGACGCTACTCTTCGTAGAATCATTAATCGAAATCAATTGACATTTTGGAGGTCACGCTTCCAGAGCATCATCGATTACGGAAGATAATTACGAGATCCTCTTGCGATCCATTGACAACTTCAAAGATTCGAAGTTTTGAAAGTATTCGAATGTTAACTTCGTAGGTACTTCAAAGTTTCGAAAACTTTGAAGCTCGAAGCTTCAAAATAAGCTTTAAACTTTGAAAGTTTGAGGTTAACTTTGAAAATTCGTAAGTTTGGAGTCAGCTTCGAATCTTCGAAGTTGTCAAAAGTAACAAGTCATGAGAGAGTCTCCCGATTATCTTTCATTATATCAATGATGTTCTAGAAGCTTCAACAATTTTAAAAACTTCAAAAACTTTAAATTTTCGAAGTTGTCAAAAGTAATACAGTCCTATTCATGACTGTAAATTTAAAATTCCCGGAGACGAATTCAAATTTTGTCTTATAATCTCACTACTCTTCATTAGTTTTTTATGTATTACATGAACTAATTAAGCTGCGATTAATAAGTAGAGCGGGACTAATTGTGACACTTTTAAATTATTATAAATCTTTACACAATTATGATAGACTAATGATAAATGCTTTAAAACGTTGCATGTTCATTTGACTCAATAATTAAGTACTTATAAATTCTTAATATATTTCGTAAATAAAAAAAATTACGTTAATTACAAGGAAAGTAGATCAATATGTTCTACCTATGGAACATGTTGAACATCCTCGAAGAAGATAAGTTGAGCCATGAAGAATTGTTTAATGAGATTATATATTAAAAACATGATAAGATTATGTATATTAATTAAATTTTTATTGTTTTCATCTTAAGTATAATAATTTGTAATATTCTTTCTTTTTAATTGCTTCTTTTTAAATACTTTAATTAACAAAATTAGAAAAACTAAAATCTTTACTCTTTATAATAATAATTAAAATATATGTTTAATCGTTAACATAGAATAAAAAACATTGATAAAGGCAGATTTCATTTAAACAGCTGAATTTATAAGGTTAGCTATGAAATACTGGCTCAACAAGTATTGAGATCATATCAGTATTGAGCTATTTATAACTAAAAAAACACTAAATAAAATATCAATTTGAATATTAAAGTTAAAAATAATTATTAAAGTTAAAAATAACTTATAACTAACTCTAAAAAAACACATTTGATTGTTATTAATCGCTTTAATTATCACGTAGATCAAAAAGAACACTCATCTAATAATTTTACTTTTGATGTACGAAAACGAAAAAGCGCACGTATTTGGCTGTTGATAACCGGAAATTATATGTATTTAGCGCAGTAATCTCTGTCTTTGTGTTATCTTACGCAAGCATAGACGTATCTATATAATATTTTGGTTATTTAGATATTTATATTTGCCCAACTTGCCCATGTGTGCAACTAGTTCCGTTCTATCTTATTCAATGGGATGTAATTAAAATTATCTTTTTAAAAGAAGGTAAAAAGGCACTAAGTGTACACTTACAACAAGGAGTATTCTTCGAAAAAAACTATTGTACCAAATTAAAAGTAAAAGTACTATTTGGGTAGACCAAGTAGTAGATCTTTTTTTTTTTGAAGGTCTTTCTATTCCAACCCAAGTAATATCAGTAAGTATCTGGGGGGGGGGGGGAGGAGGGGGAGTAACTGAAATAAACCTAAAGCAACGGTGGTTTAAGAGGAATAGAAGCGATAGGAAAAAGTCTGAAGGAGGGTTTCACTTCTTCATGATCTCTCGCGTATCGGCATATCCTCGCAACGACGTCTCGCAGATAAAGCAAGGTAGACTACTTCTTGTGGGAACTACTCCTTGTAGTGTGTTTCTGCCCGGCGATTCATTCTTATTGCATTCGGGAACTCGTCGTTCGGCATTCCGCCGCGGTCGGAATTTCTATTTCATAATAACAGCCGTGTACACACGACGGGAAGAAGCCAGCTATCAAGAGAGACCATTCCTCTCCTCCTCCTCCTCCTCCACCTCCTCCGCCTCCTGCTTTTCTTCTTTTTCTGCTTTGCGCACCTCTCTAGCTGGCGTATAGACAAGTACCTACTTCAGACTGGTTTCGACTCGAGCCCACTCGAGTGCGTGTAGGTGCGTGTTATGCGGACCGTACCACCCGGCGTAAAACCGCGCTCACATCGCGGTGGTCGTCGGCCGTCCCGTCCCGTTTTCAAGACCAGATGCGTGCCGACTTTTATCTCTTTGACCCACTATTTTCAGGGCGGCCGTAATTGAGCGGAGTCGCGCGCCGACGAGCCGCCGCTCGTGGAATTCATTAGCGGGATCCACGTCTTAATTTGTCGACGCGACAAAACGCGCGGACGGACCCGCGTAACTCGGATTTCGCGAATCTGGCACGATCGAAATAATTGTCCTTATGAAAAAAAAGTTATACACTGTTCGTTCTAATTTTTTTTTTTCATTAATTCGATAGTATTTCTCCACAAAGATGAAGCAACTGACTGAACAATCACTTTTTAAAATTATGGACATATCGAAGTATACGACGCAAGAGTAATTTAATTAAAACTTGAGTCAATTAATTCTAAAATTTGAAATTTAAGATTAATTCATGCGATCACCACGCATCATATCATTAATTTGCTTCTACGATTATTATTAAGTTTATCATAAATTTACATAATTAACATGAAATTGCTTGGTCCCAAATAGTTGATATAATTATGTATAATTTATTATTACACAGAAAAAAATATATACTATATTTAACCTTTCATCGGCATGCTGGATTTTAAAATCAATTTTTTAATGTTCTTCAAAAAAAAATAAATTTTTGAGAACATGATAATTAAATGAGTTTTTAATTATTAAGGAGTCTATTTTCAGACTGTTATCAAGAAAATATTCTTTGTTAAAGATAATCGTTCAAAGAAAAAAGTAAACTTAACGGTAAATTATTTTTTTTCTATATATATCAATAGCTTGAAAAATAAGATTTCTCTATTTCTTAATTTATTAAATAGTTTTTAAAATACCTTTTTTATATCATGAAATTGGTCTCAAACTTATAAATCACGTACAAATAAAAACGAAATAATACATAAATAATGCATGTGATTGCAAACGTAATGTATTACCAAGCCCCATTATTGTTATTCCAAGCGAAACAACAAGACACGATGACGTCAAAATGAATCATTACACTGTGATTACTGATTGAAAAGTGACTTCTGGTAATCCTTTTGGAGCTATTTTGACGTTTTGATATCATGATTGAACACTTGTGTTCTGCAACTATCAATTTGGCCAGTTTAGAGATTTCCAAGCCGACAGCCTCACGGCATTCTGCATGTTACACATCCTTGCATATCAACCACCTCGATTGCGAGACGTCGTCAGGTCCGGCGAGAGTTTCCTTTAAGCATATTATTAAATTATAACCGTTTGCTCTTCGCGAAGTCTACAAAGTCGGCGAAGTATTTTTCCTCTCTCAGCCGCGCGCTACGAGAGAAATTAGGTGGACGGCCAATAATAGCGCGCGTATATTTTCCCAGTATCCTTGAAGAAACACGCTTTTAGATCTCGCTTCCGGCAAGCTTCTTTTTCCTCCTGCGAGGGATCCCCCATCGCGCGATTGATCGATTACGTTCCGATCGATGACGAATTCCAACAATTGCAATAATTCGATGCCTTATGGATATCCAAACGATGTCCCGTTCGCCGTAAAGCTAGAGTACAGAACTCTGCATAACGCATAATGCATAAAACATAAGAAAATCAATCAATCAGAATCTTTTTTTTCATAGAAAGAAAAATTGAAAGACTTTGGTTCATTTTCTTATGTATTATGCGTTATGCAAGACTCTTATGCTACCGTCCATACATGGACGTATCAAAGGAACACACTAAGTCAAGAGAAAGTAAAATGACTATATTTTACGTCATGCAAGTCAAAATACTGACTTTTTTATTACAAAATTTGACTGTTTATTAACGTTAAGAATCAGAATATCCCCAAACAGAACAATAAGTTATGGTATCGTTAAAATGACATTAAAATGAATCGGAAATGATTGAAAATGATTTTTAATGATCATTTTAGAGTCATTTTGATTTTTCGTTGTATGTTCCGAGAGGCAAATCAAATCAAAATGATATTATTTTGTTTAATAAACATCTAAAGTATTCTCAAGCCCAAAGAACATGTCAAATCAAGGCAAAGTCAAAATGACTTTATTTCATGTAAGTAAAAAAAAACGATTTTTTACTACAAAATTTGACTATTTATTGACGTTAAAGATTAAAAGAAAATCATTTTAATTTTTTATTGACTTTTATGTGTTCCATGGGCTTGGGGCATATTTTATATATCTAACATAAACGGGACTAACTTTTCAGGACCTATTTCGAATGTCTAAAGATGTCAAGTGTTGCGTGAAATACTCTACTCGCTTTCGTGAAATCGTACTCTTTGCAAACGCAACGGCGCGACTAAAACGCGACGAATGCGAAAACGAATGCGAGACGAGGCTCGCGGAAAAATTTCTCGTAACGAGTTCGTCGACACGGGAAAAGTAAATACATCGGCGTCTCTCGGTACAACTCTCGCATCACGGCAAGATGTCCCGTTTCTGCATGGCAGTTTTTCTTTTTCGAGACGCAACTTTTATTGCTCATCCTTCGAACGATCGATCGTCGAGAGGCCAATTCACGTCGTGAATCGTGAAACCGAAACGTCGCGCCGCGCCAAGACTTGAATGCGCTCTGCCGAGTCGTGATGACGTATCGACAGGCCGCGGTGGAAAACTGCATCGTTACACCTTCCTCTACTGTCCCGCTCTCCCCGTCTGCAACCCCGTTTTTCGCATTTGTTTTTGTTGGATACGTACCGCGAATATGCGCGCGGAGAAGGTTTTTCGCTCGCATGCAACCGGCATCTCAGCGCGGACCTAATTCGTGGAAGAAGCGGAATTCCAACTAAGACTGAGAATAATTTAATTCTAAAATTAAAATTGGATTAGATCAGCGATTGCATATTTATTCGATTGTTCTTTTTTTCTTATAAAATACATATCTCGGAGAGATCATGCGATGTAAAAATACAATCCTCGCGCAATTCTTCGCAATAATTCTTCGTGATTTATGGTCGCTAGAGAATCATTCCTTATCGCGTATTTTTGTTTGATTTGTTAAATAATCACAACAATTATTCAATACATAAGCGATAACACAGTTAAAAACATTTTGTATTTGTGTTAAAACAGGTCCTCGTTAAATTTTTATATACTCAAGTATTAATTTAATATAAATGTTATATATTATTTAAATATTTTGTATAAAATTAATATTTAACATTTCTTATAATTAGTGTTGAAATGACTTGTAAGTAAATAAACAAACATAATAATATAATTTTAAAATATAATATGTTAATATATCATATATGTTAATTTTATTGAAAAAAATATGCTTCTAAAAATTTGCTTCCAAAAATTTCTTCAAATTTGTGCAAAAGTGTTACATTTATTGTATTACTTTTTAATATATTCATCTTATAATAAATTAACACAAAAAAACTTGGGTGAACCATGGGATATAACAAATGTATTAAGTAAATACAGCACAAATTTTTCAACTGTTATTAGAATCATTATTATTACTACAAACGTTCCTAAGTCCCAAGTTAACATTATTCGTCATCATTCCTGACGTCAAAATAACGTTAATGACATCTACATGGATACGTATCTTGAACAATCCATCCAAATTTTTGTATTAATTCAATACAAGCTGAATAGCATTAAAAAGTAACACAAACATTACGAAAAAATTAACACAAAAAATAACATTTGGAAATAAATTTTTGGAAGCATATTTCTTCATAAAATTAACATTTATAATATGCTAAATTAACGTTACATTTATTATTATTTATTCATTCTAGAATGGGTAAGTTCATAGAAAATAGAAATATATTTATGCGTTGCATAAATAATCTTCGCTTCCGTGAAAGTTGCTACGAATCCGACTTCTAGTTTGTACACAGTAGGAGAGTTAAGATGATCTTACCAGCAGCCTGGAATACATGGAGGTCCCGTCGCGTTCTAAATTTCTGTCCATCGTGCGACAGCTGCACTTGTTTCAGGTACTCTCTGTGCGCTCTCTCGTACTCGGCCTGGCTCACGTTCGCCTGGAAACAAAATGCCATAATGGCTTCCTTAAAGCCTCATCATCGGTTCAGAAACGGTCGCTTACGTAACGTTGCGTGTATAATAGCGGCGGGACAATTACAACGCACATATACGGCGCGAATAAAGAGTAACTACCGGAAGCGCGTTCTTACTTCTTGGAACTTTTACGGATAGAAATTTATAAATATGTCTCTCTGCGCTCGTTCGGTGTCCTATTCTTATTACGAACGCTGCGTACAAAATGCTGACGATGATCTTTTTGAATATGAATGACACAAAAAGTATTAGTTGAAAATTAATATAATATGTGTCCATAAAATAAAATTTTTTTAATAATTTTGTACTAAAATAATTATAAAGGACTGAAACTGGTTGCTTGGATGGAATGTTAAAACTTTTACTCATCACGATTAAGATTCTTGTGTAATTATTTTCAAATCTGTATTTAGCTAAATTTTTAGATACTTCTACAAAATTATGTTTTTCGTAGTTTATTAAAATTTTGAAATGTTATCGTTTTCAAAAGGACAGGAAATAAAATACATAAACGTAAATAAAACGCTCGGAATAACGTCATAATCTTTCAGAAATAATTTAAATTCCTCTCAAAAGACTGTTGCTCGTCGAAAAAAATTACAAAAGTCTCCTCGCGAAATTCAAAGATGCTAAATAATATAAATAAGATGTGATTCATCGCAATTGCCATTTAAGATCTCGGCGACTTTCTTTCAAGAGGCGCTTGATGAGGTCGCCTGAACTCGTCGATTGAACTTTTGGTCCATTTATTGATTCCCTGGTTACATCCGATGAAGTCGAACTCAAGAGAGAGATAATTACTTCGTGGACGTGACATCGAAATTATCTAATTTTCTGGAGTCCTCCGAGCATCACGGCGCTCCTCTCTCGATCCGATTAAGTAACGACCCTTTTCTTGTCTTCTCACGTTTCCTCTTCTGATATCTCACCCTGCCTCTTTTCTCACCGTTCCACCCTTCGCGTTTTTTTTAGTCGCATCTCTCGTCTTACCCCGATCCTATCCCGTTGCCGCCGTGCTCCTCCACCGTTTTCTCGGTCGACTTTCTCGAACCCATTCTCGGCTACTATTTCACGACGATGGCGATGAAACAACCAGCGAGCAACCTTTTCCTTCCCCGCCATTGCGGTGAGAAAGACCAGACAACGACGAGCTGGCGCTCGCAAAATTAACTCGTTGAGGCCGCGACCACTGGCGCGGCTCAGCAGACGGAGGATAATGGACCACTAGAGGGTGTGAGAACTCTCGTCCGTTGGGTTCAGAGTTCCGGTTCTATAGTAGGAAACTATCTATCTTATGAAGGGCGATACTCTTATTATTAAGAACTTCAATTTGTAATTCTGCATATGTAAATGTTGTTGTATTATTATTATAATTTTTAAATTAAACATCGTTTATGTAACTAAAACGTTATTCTTTACAGAGATGATTGTAGAAATAGATATATTAATTAAATATACTAATTAAATAATTTAATTTGATTTCTGGATTTGAGAAAAGAGATCTGCCTCGATAATAAATAATTTAGGATCATTTGTATGCACTCATACAGAGCTAGATAGTAATTAGATTGTAATTAGAAATCAATAAAAGTGATTTTGCTCGAAGAGAAAATATATTGAAAAATTTTATCAAACCTTTATTTCTTATAACTATACTAAAAGGATCATAAGGAGACACTTTCTAAAAATTGACACATTTTTGAGATTTAAATATTCATGCCAATGTATTTTTTAACAATAAATCTTTAAATCTAATAATTGTTATTGCATCTGAAGAATTATTGTTAAAAAAAAATAGATTGTCATAGATATTTGCGTAATTAATTCCACAAATGTTAAGTAAGTAATTCCACAAATGTATGTTTTTAAAAAGTGTTTCTCCAAATTAGATCCCAACATAAAATCTTGCGTCCACGATGCTAGAAATCGCTTCGAAATCTAAGATAATGCGATTAATTGGTCAATTCATTCTTCATTCTTTCTCTTAATTATTTATTATTCTCGATCTAATATTACGAATTATAATTACATGTTAGATCGTGTGAAATTCACTTCCTTGTGTGCATAAAATTAAATTATTGCTTAAAAATTAACACAATGTCATGGCTTATTTTGAGCTATAATTAAATTAACTTTAGATTAATATAATTAACAAATGTTTACAAAGCCTTCTTCAGTGCTACAACGCAGAGATACAATCTTAAATTAATGAACAAAGAATAACGGATATAATGAAAATTTAAAAGCCATCAATGGTGAAGTGTCAAAATATAAAAAAATATTAAAAAATATAAAAAAATTCGAACGTCAATAAATATCTCGCCAGATGACAATAAAGCTACACCGAGAAAAAAATATAATTAATTTTAATAAATATTTAGTTCAATACTGCCAACTAAACATTTACTTACAGTAAGTAATTTGTTCAATAAAAAAAATAATTATTAGATCAAATTAACATTTCTTGTATCAAATAAATATATATCTTTATATTTAATAAATTAGTTGGCAGTATTCAACTAAATATTTATTAAAGTTGACTATATTTTTTTCAGTGTGAGAACATTTGGATACTTCAGTCAACAGTAGATTAATTATGTTCATCGATAAAATAGATTTGCCAAATTCCTCGGTTGAGATCGAGAATCCAGTTTGTCACAGACTTGTATCAAACGATTTGAGAATTTTTTAATTCTCGACGTATTTTATGATATTCTGTAGAACAAATAGATTAAATTATTGCTCTTGGCTAGATGCGTGATCTAATCGTTATCGTGCGGAATCTCCGCGAGACGAAATGTATCTCGGTCGCTGCACTAAGCCGCAAAACTACGTCGTCGTCATCGTCGGTGCAACGTGCGGCATGCAGTGGCAGCCGGAAGTGGCGCCGTCGAAGTGAGCTGCGAGCTGCGAGCAGAAGACGACGACGGCGCGCGCGCGCGATGAATCATCGTGCGATCCGCGAAGAGACGCGTCGCGACTTGACGCCTCCGCAGTACCTTTTTACAGTCACTTAACCGCTTAAGAATCGCTTAACCGTTCGCCCAGCCTGGTTCCGGTCGCGGGATTGGCGCGCGAAAACAAATTTTTAGATCACCGCACTGCGATCCCGCAACGCGAACGAACGTGGACCGAGAATTGCGCCGCGATCGAGCGAGTGAGTCACGAGAACCTCCAGGAAACGACGGGGCGTGCAGGACTCCTCCTCAACGACCTCAATTTTTTCAATTATTACAAATCACCGAATTAATTTCCGTGAATGCAACGCGAATGTCGTCCGCAGAGCAGACAAAAGTGAAGTTAATTACTATCGACCTAATCGCTATCGATCTCTCGTATTGTATGCTAATGTCGCGGCCACCGGAGAACGCGTCTTGAAATATTAATCACGTCGAAAGAAAGAGATAGATAAAGCATTTATTACCGTTCTAAAGTAAGCCTTTTAAAAATATGCACTGAAAGAAAAAAAAGATTTTAATTAGCAGCATATAATTTATAGTTATTTCTTTGGAACAATTATTTATAATTATTTATAATTATATTTATAATTATTTTAATCATGCAAATAATATAATCAATTGTGCTATTAATAATAGTCACACTGCTTGTGAACATCTTTAGTTTTAATTTAATTTAGCTATAATTTTTTATTGAGTTAATGTTTATTTACTGTAAGTCAATGTTTACTTAGTACTATTAAAAAAAAATACGTATTAAGATTTAGTAATTTTTTCCTCAGTATAATTATACAATGTAACGGCAATTTACGTGTTACTTGTCACATTAAATTGAGTTCCTTTTAAATCCTTGCCGTTTCTCTTCGGCAACACATGACACGCATAAATGTTATCTGTATCTGTGGTCCGGCACGGCGCGGCGCGGCGTCACGTCGCGCCGATACTTTGCCACAAAGTTTGATGCTGATATTAACGCCCACCTGAGGATTTCACGGTTGTCATCGTGATATCAAACAATTACAGAAATCATCTGTGACGAGTGATATATCGTTTCTTACCGCGGTAAAGTTCGAAATCACATGGTTTGCAGTCGATGGACGTTGTGTCGTGGGAACGTAGGAGTCGCGATCCGTCTTGTTATAAATAATGATAATAAATACGACATTCGCGGAGCCACGAGTGTAGAAAGCGCATTCTTGCGATCGCCTGGCTATATTTTAAACAAGAAATATCTGCTTTAACTTGAAGTTTTATATTTGCGATAAATTCTTGAGGAATAATCTCATAATATCATAGCCTACCGTTGTTTTTTTTTTAATATTCGATATTAATAGATATTTGAATAAATTACTAAGGCTCGCTCAAGAAATTTTCCCTTCCAATGGTTGCTAATTTGCTGCCACTAGTGTCTTAAAATTATTTCAATCAAGATAAACTATAAATTACGCGATGATTACGCGAACATGCAGAAATTACATTTATCCGCTACGGATTGCAATTTAGTATTATATTGTAAATGTCCGCGCGTTAATGGGTACGCTATAACGTTAATAGACCCTCAGTGACCCTCTGACGTTGTGCAACGTTATACCAATGTTGTTTCTCACGTTTATGCAAACGTGTGTGTCTGCAACGATGGCAGGGAGAGAGAACAACATAAAGTCTAAAATAGGGATAAAACATCTTTAAGATGTCTCTTTGACATCTTGAAGATGTCTTATCGCGCATTTGCTACAACAATATAATTATCATTTTTTAGTTGCTTGCAGAAAAGCAATAAAAATAAAAAAAAGAATACTCTGAAAAATAGCGATGTGAATTTAACATTTAACACCTCGCATGGTATTAAATGTTAAATTTACATCGCCATTGTTAAACGTTAAACACAATTCACAATTATATAAATACTGCGGTATATATATTATGTGTCTATATAATTCTTATTGTGTTGCTGTTAATATTAACACCAACATGATACAGAATTATGAATTTAACACTATGGGTTTTAAATCCACTATGGTATTGATTATTAGGAGTTTAAAATTCACATCATATTGATGTTAATATTAAGCAATATTAGAATTATATAGATTCTATATGAGTGTTAAATCCACACCAATATTTTTTACAATGAAAAAAAATAGACAGAAAAGAATTTTAAACAAAACATTTACTCCTCTACAATCAGTTATCGTACCAAATTGCATTTCAAATTAATACTATTAATATTTCAAAACAAATTTTAATGACACAAAATATTAAACTCACTTTTTGGAAAATTTTGTGTTGTATAGCAACGAGTTATTATAATAAACGAGTGTTATATTTCAATTCTGGACTTTTGTTGTTTGAGATCTCTCAAGACGGAAAGATGGAAAGATCTCGTATGCACAACTTTCCGGTGAATAATCAATAGAACATCTTCTTCCCTTATAAATAACGGGGCGATCAATGAATTAATCTTTTGAATACGTATATTCATCCGTGAATTGTGCAGATCCTCGAGAGAATCCTCAAAGGATTCACTACGCGGAATACATGCATTGTGCAACGTGCGAGGAGGAGTCTCTCTTCCCACACGTCCCGAGAGATGCGCTTTGACATTTAAATTTATTTATTTATTTATTTTGCCACGTACGCGTTCGAATGCGAGACAAACCGTGTCCCGCGTGGGATCCTGATTTCGGTTTGAAGCCAGGAGTCAGGAGCGCAGGTCTCAATTTTGTGCAACAAGTATGTCCCGGATGTCTTCAATTGCCGGGGCCTTCCGATTAGCGTATACGGCCAATGACAGATATCCGGATGCCCGGATAATGGACGTTTCAGTGACGCGCCGAACGCTTCGGATGCAACGGATAATCGTAATGAGAGACGGCCGCCGGCGATGCGTATGTACGTATTTCACGTTAGCAGAAAATCATTTACTTAGGCTATTTATATTGCTAATGAGAATGATCGTAAAGCATGGCCAGAACCTCACATTTCTCTCAGTGAAAAAGAATGTTGTTTTGAGGAGCTTAGGATAATCAAGCCTAATTCGTCCGATTTTTTATCAATCGTATCAAGTATCTCTATAACTTTATTAAAAGAATAAAGAAAGACAATGTTTTCTGTATAACTACGAAAAAAATATATTTTTTATATCTTATAGAAAGGTAATATTCTTCTCTCATACTGCACTGTTAGGAATGTTCTTAAATTTTATTAAATTTTAAGTTACACAATTTAATTTCATGACATTACATTAAATTTAATGTATTTATAAAAAGTATATTTGTGTACATATACGTAAATATTTAATATATTTTTCATGAAAATTTATGAAATTTAATGTACTTTTCATAAAATTTTATTAAAAGTACATTAAATTTCATAAATTACACGTTCATTACATTTAAGTATGTAACTTAATTTTCAGTTAAATTATTCATTACTTTTACTTTCGTTCATAATCACAAGCTTCATTTACATATAAAGGAAGCTCGTGGTTACATTTCTAACGGTGTGAGAAAAATAATTACAGTAATACATAATTTAACTATAATTTTTAGTCATTTTTGGTGTCAATAATTATATATATTTTTTAGAATTATAAATATAATTATATTTAAAGATTATACGTTTCATGAACTTTGCAGTCCATTTCATCAGTATCAGGCTGCTCCTCGCCCTGATGAAATGAATTGCAAGGTTCATGAAAAGTTGGCATTCCAAGAATGAATTTGGAGAAAATCCGCGAAACGCACAATCTTTATATAGAAAGCACTCATGGAAGCCTCAAAAATATTATAATTCTATTATTACTATCATTATAGCAATAACTATAAAAATAGAGTTTCCTAAATATAATTATTTTATCATGTTATTATAATTAAAAAAATGTCTCTGAAACTTTTAGAGTAAATCTCACTCTCATTGATTAAAAATTAAATCACTCTTTTTCAAGATTACTTCAATTTTCACTTTTCAAAGTGAGATTTTACTCTAAAGAATTTAAAGAGATACCGAGCATTTTTCTCTCAATGAATTAATAAGTATATAATAAAGTATATTTGCATAAATTATACTATTCTATTTTGGCTCTGACTTTTCGATAAAATAAAAACAAGCGACTAGAATCAAACAATTTTTTCTCAGTATAAATATAATCCAAGTCAGAAGAATTCTAGTCTCTCCGGATTCAATTTGCCGAGATTTAATTATCGTGACTAATAATGATTACACAATAACAGTAATAATCATAATAACAGTAATAATCGAGAGTCCCTCTTTACAATCCGCGCTCTTATCTTTATCTCCATCTCAGTTTCGCCATTATTTAATCATATTCGTCGTCACGAGTCCTTCCATCGATGACGTTCGCGCCTTCCGTCGTGACTCTGAAAAAAAACGTGAGAAATTTTCACGCGACCTCACGCATTAACACTTTACGGGAACGTAGTCGACGTGGCGTAATGCTGCACGTCAATTTTCTCTTTTGTTCCCCTCTGTTTTGTATGTTCGCCCAGAGAATGTATGTACGAGATATGACATTTTGAGAATAAACACGAAGGTAAAATGCAGCACTGTGCCGTGAACGGGTTAATGCATCGCGCATTCCCGAACTTCTATGCGTGCAGGCTGTTCGTCGCCGTCGTCGTTCGAAAGTTTTCTCTTAAAAATTTAAGCCAATCATAAATCTCGTTAGCGTCGATTCAAACCGTACGGTGGCGTTTATTGTCGCGTCGGCCCGCCTTTGAATCATTTCCTCGACATCGGGTTTTCGAGCGAACTCTTCAGGAACGAGGGCATCAACGAGGCTGACGTACATGATTTATTATACCGCATCGAAATAACATACGTATCGTTAAGGAATCATTAACCCGGGAATAGTCATATAGGGTATTTTTATATCTCACTTGTGAAAAAATGTGAATTGAGGTAAAATATTGTTTTACTAATTTTTTCCTTTCTTAATAACTATTTTTTAAATATGCAATTTCATCGAAAACTCGCAGCAAAAAAGCAATATAATACTTAAAATCTTTAAAAATATTGTCATAATAAGCAGATATTATTTCGTTTAATCTGTTAATTTAGTGTTTTAGTTACTTTTTTCTCAGAAAATTGTGATTAAAAACATATCCATAATGTTCTCAAATAATAAATTAGATATCAATCAATAATGTATAATACATTCTTAATAATAGTAATTTTAATTAGAGTATAAAAACAATATGATCTTTTAAAAAATTAAATGACTACTTGACTGATCTTAAATGTGAGATTCCTTATAAACATCTTATATTTGACGACATCACGCTTGTCAAAATATATAAACATTGAATGTAAAACATTGAATGTAATGTTTACCTTCTTGAACTACCTCTTTCGGAGTTTTTTTATATTTTTTTTCAAAATAAACTGATCGAATAACTACTATTCCTCTCTATAAATAAAATTTTGATTAAGTAACTGTATAAAAATAAATATTTTATTTAATATTGATATTTTATATTATGATGTAATTTTGTATATATCAATTATATATATAAATTAATTAAAGCTAATAATAAAATATTATCTTAATTAAAAAAATCAATTAAAGAAATATCTATCAATTCGACGGCGGTTCGAGTCGATTCGTTCGCGGGGTTATCGAAAACGAGAATGAAAAAGATATAATAAAGACACAATGTTTTCTACGAAAACATTGCACTAAGCCGTAAATAACAATTTAGGACTAAAATTCTTCTCTAAATGTCTCTTCTCCATTCGTCCGTAAAGAGTAGAAATTTATTCGTCGGAGCCCTGTTTATGAGGACAGATCGAACGGATCTCTCGATTCGTTCACAGATTTCTATAGATTGAAACACCACAAATCGTATTATTTGTCGATGCGCGATCTCCATAAGATTTATCTCCCGCGTGAATAATATCTCTAGTGCATCTCGAATCATGCGCGATTACGTAAATATTATTTAATATCATCTTGCCGCGGAATCGAATAATAATCGTCTGATTAAAAAAAAAACGATTTTATTGAAGTATCTAAAAATTTAGTTAGATACATATCTAAAAATAATTTTGTTGAACTATCAAAATAATTACGTACACTGAGAAAAAAATTGTATTAAATTTTAATAAATACTTATTTGAATAGTACTAATTAAATCGTAAATAAATATTTATTAAAAAAAAAGATTGTTAAATCAAATTAATGATTCTTGTCCAAATAAAGATATCTTTATATTTAGTAAATATTTAATACATAGAAACTATGTAAGCAACACACACAAATGATTTATTAAAATTTAGAATATTTTTTTAATGCAGGAGTTTCAAGCATAACAAGCAATGCTGAAAGCTTTTGATTTTGCATTTTAGCAACTAGTTTGAGTATCCCATATAACTATTTCGATGATTCAACAAAATTATTTTCAGATCTGTATCCAGTTAAATTCTTAAATACTTCAATAAAATTTCTTTACATGTGTCAATAATTATCTTTGTATCACTCATAACGGATTTCACAACTTTCTCGATATTGCTTCGCGATATCCTGGACCTGTGCTTCATCGAGCACGACGAGGGTGTCGGGATCGTGAAAAACGATTCATACTCAGTCCATAATTAATTTAGAGTTCTACAAGACGCGGCAATTGCCCAAGTGCTCCCGATAAGTCCGACGAAGCTGTCACCGCATTATCGCCGCAGAAATCCCATAAATATCCGGCGAACTCGCTCACAAACATGCCAAGACTTTATCTTTCGGAAATTTATGCGTTCCGCAGCCGAACGTGAGCCGTGAGATTTGAATGAACGATCACACATTGTCGTCAACGTCATACCAACGCAGCATTATAATAGTAACATAATATCACATTACAACATAATATTACGTTATTGATTTTCTCTTTTTCTTTTTCCGAGAAACAAAAGTCATTCGGACAAATAAGGTCCGTCAAAATTGCGTGACAGGAGTACATTTTTTAATCATTATTAAATTAATTTACATTTATCGCACTATCGTACTCGTTTCTCTCCCAGTCTTTATCGAACGTATTTCTCCGCGCCTCTTCATTAACGTTGAATTTATTACCTTAACGTGCAGCTCTTATTATCGGGTATAATCGTCTTATGTATATGATATCGCCATTGGTATTACCCGGATGGTATTTGACGTCCGTCCGACGCACTGACGTGCTAAAATTAAACGCATTTTCCTTCAATAACATTGCGCGCCTGACGTTCGTAAATTCCAACAAAGTACGCACCAAGTACACGGAGGACATCTGTTTAATGAGGCATACGTTATACAACGTGAGTCGCAACGCAGCGATGATAAATTACGACACGATGCGCGCCGCGATGAAGCTTCTAACTGAAAACAATTAATAGCTAACACGATTGACTGGTTGACTTGTTCGCGGCTGGCCGCCGTGAACGGATGCGACGAAATCGCGGGACAATCTGTAGCAGAGATACAATTATGCGGTTCCCACGATTCAATCTCTCTCGCCTTAACTGATTAGCCGCGGCTCTCTGTACCTCCTCGTCGTAATCTCGGAATCGCGTCAAGGTTCCCCGGACCGGATTTTACGTCTGCGGCTTCGGCGATACCGAGGCGAATGATAAACATCGAGTGCTTTCCAATTGCTTAACGCATTTTAACGCAAACATATACAGAGACGCATGAAGTGTAACATTGTGCACGACTTAATTGGAACTGAATATACATATAGAAAAATATATACTACAGAGAAAAAATGTTGCTGTTTCAAAAAAATATTAATTGATTCAATTAAATGTAGCACAATCACAGACTGTCAAGTAAATATTTGTTAATTCAAATAAGATTGTTTAAAATTACAAGATTTTGTTAATCTAAATATATAAATATTTGAACTAAATAATTATTACTAACTAAACGCATTTAGTCAAATTAACAATTTTTTTTCTCAGTGTATGTAGTAAATTCGAATCCTAGTAAGTTTAATAGTTCAATTAAGATTATCAAATTAAAGTAAATTTGATTGATTTATTATATAAGGTCTTTGAGAAATTTTATAATATCCTTAATTCAATAGAAAATTCTTTTTTTGAATACACGTAAATAATGAGTTTATCTAAAATTTGCAATAACTATATTTTAAGATTAGTATCAAGAAGATATTTTTTTATTAAAGATAAGATAACCATCATTTAAAAGGAAGAAAGTAATCACTTTTCTTAGCAATAGAATAATATTTTTTTCTATGTACGCTATGCATCGAATAGAGGCTTCGAATAGAGTTAGATTGTAATTTTTTGCCTGTATTAAATGAAAAAAGCAAAAATACCGATGTCTTCCAATCTCATTTATAGCCACCGCGATTAGTAACATATAATTATCACTAGAAAACACAAGCTGACTACTAGTAGCCTTCGGGCTAACAAATAAGTACGGATGTGTAATGTTGTGTGTTGTCGTAATCGGCGATTACGGCAATTGGAATACAATTTGTGTCGCCGTATGATTTTATAATTGGAAAACACCCATCGTAAACTCTGATCTTTTAATTCCAGCGGATTCGCCGCCCTGAAAAATTAATAAAGCGTTGTCGTCATTTTTGTCCATTTCACCAATATATGTTAACTTTAATCTTGATTTAATTTACTCTTTATCTTTTTCTAATTCTTAAAACTACAAAAAGATGGAAAGTAAGTTAAACCCAGATTAAAGTTAATCTGCAGTGATAGAAACTGGCATTCGACAGTAACAATATGAGACAAATATTTTTTTAGGACACGCGAGAGATACCTCGTTATCCCGTCATTAAACTGAAGCTTCTATTAGCAGTCTCTATTATCCATGTTATCTCGCTGTTTGATCTTCAATTGACGCCTCATTAATGTCGTAGTCTCTCACGTGACTTTTCCTGTTTCAACACTTTGTAATCGAACCGGTAGTCAGTGTTGGTCATCAATATTCTTCTTTCTTTTACTGCATGTTTAGACCACAATTAGTACAATAACAATAAATACAAAAAGTATTTGACATTAATTACATAGAATATAAAGAAAGAACGATTTTCTTGAAATGTAATATAATAAAATACTGGTTTGAAAATAATTTTGTTGGATCATCAAAATTACATAGAAATCTCAACCCATACTGAATACTGCAAAAAGTTTTGACATTCTAGCAATTAATTTAAGCATCTTATCTTAATTATTTTGATAATCCAATAAAATTATTTTCAGGTTTGTATCTAACTAAATTTGTAGATACTTTAGTAAAATCGTGTAGAACAATAATAATACAATGAACGTTGCGAAAAGAATTAATCAATTCATACAGGATGTTTTTATTAAAAAAGTGTTATTTATAAATAAACTATTAATTAACAATTAACAATGAGTTTGTCCTAATGTAAAAGAGTTTCGTAAAAAATAACCGTCTTACCGTCTTAAAAGCTATAAATTTTTCGATTTTGTATAAATACTTTTTATGCCTTCAAATAAGACAATTTTTCATTTTTGCTTATTATTAAGGTAGCATATTATGATTATTACACATAAATTTTAGGTAAAATAAAATAATTTTGAGAAATATACATCTTACTTTAGTTTTTCTTAATAAATTGTTAATGTTTACTTTCTAAAAATAATTTTAAAAATATCTCCTTTCTATATACAATATACTAATTATATTTGTTTCATATAATCTTATGTAATAACGTAAATATAGGGTGTCATAAAATATTCGATTATTTTAGATGACAACGAGATGATGAAAAATATGATAAACGACAAACAGGTAATTCCGATTCTTTTTGAACAGTCTCCTTTTCTACGAATTGAGATACCTAGGAATTCAAGAGACCATCCCCGATCGCGTCGGATTTCACAAAGGCAATCCACGTTGGAATTTCCCAGTGACATTCGAATTTCACCTGCGGACAAGTCACTTCGTGGTCCACTACGGCAAAATTTTATTCATCATTCGGGATAAACTTTCGAATTGGTCGAAATAATGTAATACTCTTCTTACATTGTAATGATCGTACGAGTGTAAACCGGAATTTTATAATAGGCGATATGAATTTTCAGAGAAAGTGAACTTAATAAAATCGTCGAACAGTCGTTATTTACATACAGTGCGGCGATACATTAATTCACGATCGTTATTTATAATCGTCGATTCGACGAGCGAAAAAAATAAAATGCGTAGCAACATGCACCATATAATTATGAAAATTCCAAAGAATGAATGATTGGCGAGAAATATAATTTAGAAATGATAATTGAACGAGTGGAACGTTGATTGCGAGCGCAGAAAGCTTTTTGAAGGTGGAATGCACTAAGAAGTTTCAGAGTAGTATCGATTACTTTTGTAAACTCAATCTGGAAGATTAAAAAATAAAATAAAATAAAATAAAATGGTACTTCGATTTCTCAAAAAGACTTCAATTTGCATACTCAGATATTTATATAACATACACGAAGCCATATTAAGGATTGAAAAATTGAAGTGTAAAGTAAAAAAATGTAGAATCGCCCAATTAAATAGAATTAAGAAAGATCCTACAGTTTATTTTATCGACTTAATAAGATTTAACACATATACGACTTATGTGTCATTGGTACATGACACACTACTACATCAATATCGCACGCACATATACGCACAAATTTTCTAAGTAACTAACTATTAGGTATCTATATAAGCTTAATTTTAAGAACAACTTAAATTATACATGTAATCCCTAATCCAAATCAGGATTGTTTTACATATACAAACTATAACATTTGTATATGTATAAAACAGATATTGTTACGAGTAGACGCCAAAAGCTGATAACAAAATTGTAATTTTTTTGCGTAAAATCGATTTGACTGTATTACTATTTATACTTCAAAGGGATCTTAAAGCCATTTGTATTATTAGCCAACTAATTATAATTTTTGTTTAATTACTTTTTTCCTTTCTTACTGATTTGAAAATTTAATCCTTTTCCAGGATTAAAGTATACGCATTAATATGTGTTTGTGAGGTGGAATTTATGTCAAGAACGACAACAAATTTTTCTTAAGATTTCAATTTCGAAATTTTTTATCGTTTTCGGAATGAATTCCACCTCACACGTATTAATGTATACTTTAATCGTGGAAAAGGATTTTCGAATCTGTAAAAGAGAAAAAAGTAATTGTTATATAATTTTGGAAAATCTTTTTTATTAGGCCTTCACAATTTCGCAAATTCAGGATTGTTTGTGCATTATACGCTTCCGGGGAAGATATTATTTCGCATGACCTATTTCTGCACTGAGGAAATTATATATGAAGTGACAGCTGTGAGAGCTAAAATAAAGTGAACTTCTAATTTTGTTTCCAATTTTCTCGTCAAATTTAATGTAGCCGGTGTGTTCTTTGTGAATACTTTTTATTGTATAAAAGGATTTGGTGATTTATAAAGCCAATTCGGAGAAATTGGCGATCAGGCAATTGTCGGCCTTTATATACACAGATTTAAAAATTCTTTTCTACAATTAAGAAGATTCTAAATTAACAAAAATTACAGACAATTCCTTTTGTTGGTTTAGAATCTCCTTAATTGTAGAAAAGAATTTTTAAATCTGTGTATATAAAGGCAGTTAGAAAAATACTTATTTGAAAAATAATCGATGAAACACTGCAATAGATGACTTCAGAATCTCCTTTCAATGCACGCTATATGTTTCAATCACGCGATCATAAATCTCATCATTTATCAATTTGACAAGTAACACGAGTATGAAATTGTTGACAGAAACATAATCAATAATCGATAGATTATTGATTGAGCTAAAAAAAGAATTAATTATCGAGCGAATGTCGAAAGCATTGGCAACTCATCCTTCCTAGAGATCGAATTTGAGGTCACAAAACCTTAAGCGGCGAGTTAAAGCCATCAGGGATGACTTCAGACAACAAAGTCCAAAATAGACAGGATTGGGTAAGTTAATTATTATTAATAATTTTTTTAACTGAATAAAGTTAAAGTTAATGGCTTTACAAAATTAATAAAATGAAGTTAAAAGTTGAAGAAATAAAAAATTAACTTAACGTAAATTAAGTCAATATTGAATTAACTGAAGTAAAAAAAAGTTAATTTTGAAAAAAATTATTTTTTAGATTATAACGTCCTAATTTTTCTTAAAATGAGATTAAATAATTACAATATAGATTATTAAGTAAATTAAATTTTAATTTTTTTATTCATATATGATATAAGTATATAACACATAACAATATAACTATATAAGTTATATAACTTTAAAAAAACAGCCAGCACATAGAGAAGATACAAGATCAGTGATTACTTTTTAATAAGTCTTAAGCTTAATTTTAATTAAAAAATTGATCAATTACAATTGAATGCGAGAAGAATATTCGACTGTAATTGGTCATGTAATTTCTTATGATTTAAGGCTTAAAACATCTATTATAGGATTAAGCCGGACTAAGGCTCAAGACATAACCGCATAAATCAATCAGAGGATTGTATTAGTATCCTAAGAAATTACTTAAGATATGGTCTTAAAATATGAACAGATTATGAATATACATCCTTAGTCTTATTATATCTTATTATTTTTCTAAGATATTAGATGTAAAAAGAAATCCATTATTTTTCCATTCAATTTCATGCAAAAATAATATTTAAAAGAGATAAAACAATTTTTTAACTTAAAAAAAAAGTTAAAAAGTTAACGTTTAAAAGTACTTAGTTAAGTTAAAATTTAATGCATTTAAAATTAACTAAGTTAAAAATTATTAACTTTTTCTTTTAACGTTTTAACTAGTTACTACTCAACCTTGAAAATATATAGAGGCATATGTACTTGAAGATGTCTTTTAGATGTTTTTAAAGCGGTGTCTGCAATGAGATTTTAAGGTGTAAAACTTAAGTTTTAAGCCTCAAACCAGAAGAAATCGACCAATCATAATCGAATGTGAGAAAAATAATAAACGACTGTGGATTATTTTTTACGCCTTCAGACTCTTGTAAACATCGCTTAAGACGCCTTTTACAAAAATGTCTTTGACGTTTTACAAAAATGTCTTTGACGTCTTTTAGATGTCTTCAGTCTCGTTTCTGGATATTGGTTGTCACTTGTCAAAATTCGCTCAAAATTAAATAATCGACAGCGAATTGACGTCACCGTTCGCCGAATAATGTCGTTATTTTTTTTTACGAGCGAAATCATCGAAACTTTCGAATCGTTTCGAGGATCGTTGTCACCGCACGCGTATTTATTGCGACACTACGCACGTTGAACGGCTTTTAGAAACATGTCGGAATTACAAGGAACGCTCTACATCTGTGGGAGTAACGAAATTGCGTCATCATGGGAATCGCCTATCAGAGAAAAAGTTACAGCTCGCGATTGCGACACCCCGCTGGTTGACACGCCGTTCCCGTCGAGCGGTATCCATCAAGTTCTTCGCACCTCGAAACTGTTATGTCTCCATTACTATTAAAGCTAATCTATAATGTGTGCTCTTTCCATTCTCCTTACTTTCATGCCTTTTTCCCTCTTTGTGACTATTTTATCGACAATCGCATATCTCTCCCAAAGTCCGTCAAATTTGTAAAACCCGATTTCATTTCAAAAGGGGTTGCATCTAAAATCGAATTATAGCAAACTAAAAAAATCTTTTATCGTAATTAAATCCGTCTATTTTAAACTTATGCAAAGTTTCATATTTTTTTGGGATTCTATTCCAAGTAGCAGAATTTTCGTTATCGATTAGAACAATTTTCACTCGTTTTGAGTGAGATCTCTCTGAAAAATTCAAAACGTGATAGAAAGCAAGAAAGATTAGGTAAAAAGCACAATTGATTAGTCCTTAGACTATTTCAAGAGGCTAATTTTTAACTCATATTTAAAGGTTATTTTTTTTACGCACGCGTGTCGCACGCGTGCATGCAATCGGCGCGTGAGAACGCACAACGCCCATCGCCATTGGCTGTTGGATAATGTCATATAACACTCAAAGGTTAATCCTTTCGCAGAATTCCGTATATACACGATGTAACTGCCTGATATGCAGGATGCTGAATTGTTGTAATCCTTGATAGGCAATCACGGTGTATTATATTCTTGATAATCATGCGTGACATTTATACCTGGCGGAGACTTCCTCGTACATTTTGATGTCTAACGGCACCCAAGTCTGCCGTTGAATTCAATCTTTTATTTTGTCATTTAACTTTGTTGAACCTTTTCTACGCGAATAAATATATCTCGCAAACATTCCCTCTCACCTCCATTAATAATATACATCCCGTTGTGCATTCATTTATACAGCTTTCGTAACAGATAATTTAATAAAAAAAGAATTAAATTACCATTCAAGTATTTGTATATTTATACGCATTGCAATATATTTCCTTGAGCAAAATTGCACATGCTCAACTAGAGATCAACTTGATAGTTACACATTCTCACTGTGGATCAGAAAGATAAATACCAATTAGTAGCCAGTAGATTTTTAATCATGTGTACGACTTCAAATAAATTCGTTATTTCTAAATATTTAATAAGACGAATTTATTTAAAAACTTAATATTCAAAATTTTTGTCATTTTGTCCAATAATTAGGTTATGTCCACATTTATCTTACTTAAGGTATCTCAAATTTATCTCACCTCGCAATTCTTCGCATCGCACAGTGCATCGGCAGATGGCGAACTGGCTGTGCGATCTCGCCGGCTTTCACGTTTTACAATAGAAAGATGAGAGCAAGCGCTCGTTGTATCGTGCAGAACTGGTCGGCCATGTATTAAATATCATCGATGCCGTTGCATGCATGCACGCACGCACGCACGGACGCACGCGGCAGGTACATACACGCAGGAATGCGTGTACCAGCCGCGGCCGGTGCGGCCGTCGCGCGCACGTGGATGCTCCGAGCTCGTCGCTTTATTATCGCGAGAACACCGGGAGCAAGCGTGGCCCGGCACGCACGTGCTCGTGCATGCGTAAGCGAAAGTGGGGCAAAAAGACGGACCGACCACCCACGCGTGTGTCTTAACGCCGCGCGAATACGCATCGGTGATCCTGAAACCACATCGCTGGTTTGTTTATAGATTCTCATTGTTTTATTGTCTGGCGAACCTTTTACCTCGCACGTTTACTTTGTATTTCGAGCAAAAACTATTCTGAATTGAATTTCGCAAAAGTTATGTGCTGCTCCATATACATATACTACATATTAAGAAAAAATTCTGATTGAAAATGAACGAGGATTCATATTCATTAGAATTCTGATTATCTTAACTAAATTAGAATATAAATAATAATAATATAATAATATAAATTTAATAAGAAAGAGAGAGAGAGAGAGAGAGAGAGAGAGAGAGAGAGAGTAATTTATTTTGTCTTATTTTCAACAGAATTATAATTAAGTGCAGTCAGATTCTTTTTCTAGTGCACCAACATTAATTGTGACATTAACTCTTTATTATTCGTAGAGTGTTCAGGAAATCCCAAATATCTTATACATTTAAATATATGAATGCTATTTACACACATTATTATATAATAATTTAATGGAAATTGTTATATAATTAAAAAAAAATTTTATGTTCGAATGATGTATAAATCATTATATCATTATTATCAATCTTTTTTTAATTGTAAATTATTAAAAAAGACGATGAAAATTGAAAAACAATGTTGAAATGTCAAAAACACTCCATGCGAGTAATTACGTTAAAAAATCACGCATGAGGATTAAATACTTTAATGTAATGATTAAATTCACCTTTCTGAAAGAGAGTAACTATGATCCTTCAACTTGATGGCCAGATGTCTCAGATTACATTTATACTAAATATTTTTGTACTATATATTTGTGAAAATTATCATGTTTCCATATTTTTTAATAATTAATAATTACTTATAATTACTGGCACTCAACTATTCATCTGGGAAAGTTGACCTTTTTCTTTCTTCCTTTTCGAGAAAAGTATTTGTTTGATGTTTTGTGATGTAACATGATATAGAATATTCCTACGCATTCTATGCACATCCAAGATGAAACGCCCACGCTCGATGCAGGAATCCTGTTCAATTATAAAGTATAAATATCATCGACTATGTAATGCTAGACGATAGCATCAAGCTGAGTTATATAAATAATTTTGCTCTAATCGGTTTGACAGTATCGAGATAATTCTATCTAAAGCCGGAATAACCACGTGGCTGCATGACACCTGTTGCATGCGGAAGATCAGCAAGTATCGCGTCGATGTGTTACAAGAAATGTTCTTAGATTTTATTAACTTTTAAGTTACACAATTTGAATTTAATTTCATGACATTACATTAAATTTAATCTATTTATAACTAAAAAGCATATTTGTGTACATGTATATAAAATTTAATGTATTTTTCATGAAAATTTATGAAATTTAATTCACGTTCATTTAAGTAATTACTGTATATAATAACTTAATTTTCAGTTAAATCATTCATTACTTTAATTTCATTCATAATCACGAACTGCATTTATGTACAGGAAGCTCGTGTTTACATTTCTAACAGTGTATATCTTCAACAATATAAAAATTTTCAGCTATAAACGATAATATTTGTCATTATTATCTCTATCTTAGCAAATTTCTAGGAAAATACATTTACGAGTTTACGACGTTAAAAAGTTACATAATCAATACCAGAATGTTAAACATTCAAGCTTAATGATATTTTTCTTTTCTCCGTAAACACAAAAGGCTAATCACACATGTATAAATAAAAAAATAATATAAAAACGGAAAATAATACGATTATATATACAAAGAAATAAAATATTTGTTTCATTTCAAATTTTCATACATTATTCTACTGAAAGTAGCAATAATTGAAAAACTGTAATTTATCGAAGAATCAATATTTGAATTTGTCTCGTGCATATACTGAGAGAAGATTTGTCTCACGTCGAGACGGTCCATTAATCGCCTAATGTAGGAGAGACGAACTCTATCTTGGGACGGAAGAACAAGAAGATTCGGAGAGCTGCTTTCGCCGTTAATGCGTGCGTTCGACAACGTGCACGAAAGGCTGCATGGAATAAAACGTCCAGGATTGGATAATGACAAGCCGCATCGCGGTGTAATTTCACAGGAGGCGAGGACTATACTCCGATCTGTCGGCACATGCTACCGCCGCCGTGACCGGGTCTGAGGAACGTCATTAAGCACGATGACGTACCGCCACCGCGACTTTCCACGCAATAATACTGTTAATAATCGAAAAAAAAAAAAGGAAAGAAAGAGACTTCACCTTTACAACCTCGTCCGAGAAAGTTGCACACTCAATGGATGTAATTAAGATAATCGCGGCGGTATCGATGAATATTAATCGAGAGAAGTCACCTAATTTTATTTTTTATATAAATGACTACCTGGGATATTTTTATATTCTAAATAAAAACACTATTATTAATCCTTAATATCCATGACTGAGTCATTTGTTTTCTGCACATTTCTTTTCTTCGAAAAATTAGGCGCGTCAAGTAATTATAGTTTTAATATTTATATACAACTTTTTTAAGTACACAATCCCATAATACTTTTCGAAGATGTTAAAATATGAATAATTGCTTAATAATTTTTGTTTATTTATTAAAATAACAAAAATTAATTAAAAATGAATAACCCATTATGTGTAAAGGAAAATCATAGTGTGTACTAACAAAAGAGTAATAACTCGCTATTGTACATTATTGATTGTTTTTTGATTTATTGATACTTGAGAATATATTATAAGTATGGATTTAATCACAATTTCTAAAAAAAAGTAAATATAAAAACCAAACAAATATAAAGCGAAATATAATCACGTTAAATAGTTTATTACGGCAGTATTTCTGAAAATATCAAAATTTTAATATAACACCTTTTTAATACAGGTTTTCAAAATGCTGCATTTAAAGGTTCGAAAAAAAATATGTTAAACAATGTCCATACAAAACAATATTTTTCAACAATTTATTTTTTTGTCGCTGAGATATAAAAATATTCCCCAGTGATTATTCCCGGGTTATAAATTGAGAAGTTTAACGTGAAAGCGGACCGTAATTTGTAAAACGATTATATTAGCGACGTCAATCTCGTGATCTCGAATATTGGAAAATTTTAATTATTAAAGATATATTTATGTCCCCATAAATCTCCGCCGTCCTAACAAATGCGATGGCTCGTTTCTAACAAATTTCAAACTTGCATTAGAACTAATCAGACGCATTGAAATAAACGAGGTTGATTACGGCTGCCGCAACCTCGATTTATTTCGATGATGCTCAATCAACTCTGCCGTTTAATACTCTCTCAGAGACGAAGGAGGGAAACGACGACACGCTGATTTCCAACTTGAAGAAAATACTGCCGAAGTGCATTCCTGATTTATAGTTATCGCGCGAGTCACATACGAAAAGCTGGCGCTAGTTAATCGCATCGTCTCTCTCGCTGCGGCTCAACCTGCCGGTTTTCCCCTCCTGAACGTCTTCCCCGGAATGCGGTCCACGCTGGTCCGCGTGCTTGGAGGTGCCTAGGCGTACTCCTTGACACACTTAATTACCGCGATGGGGATCTAACGACGACGACATGGATCCCCAGCCTTTGTCTCTCTTCCCGGCATCGGAGTGTAACGAGTATTTTCTCGCGTCTCTGCAGTTTCTCTCATCGCCGATTTTTCTTTTTACCTCTACAAACCGATCACCGTCGACAGTCGACGTGTGCGACACGTTGCATTTGCCGGGGTGCATTTGCAGAACAAAAGCCGCCTATGCATCAACAGCGAGCCCTTCGAGACAGCTTTCGAACGAAACGACGTGGAAGCGACGCGATGCGACGCGACGAGACGAGACGAGAGAGGCCAAAGAAGTCTCGACGGAGCTCCTGTTCGTCCTTTCTTCTACCTCCTGCTTTTTTCTCCTGTGCCTCTCTCTTTTTTCTCGTACGTCTTATTTTATTCTCTTTTTTCTCGTACGTATTATTATGCTCTTTTTGGCGAACGCTCGCGCCTTTTCGTCGCCTTTATGCCTCGCGATTTTGCAAATTCTGCAGGATGTGTGGGACACGCGACACGTCCCCGAGATTCAAAGAACAAGATAATGTATCTGGAAATATATCCTCTCAAATAGTCCTAAATAGATCAATTTCAAAGGGAGAATGACAATGGTGCTAAAGATACATTCTCTCAATAAGGATTGTCGTTTCGGGAGATGTTTAATTCTGAGATCGCATAAGAATGGAGCGAGGCTCCAAAAATATATCTTCTTAAAGGATCATCATTATTCTGAGGCATTTAATCCTTAATTCACGAGAGAGCGTAACAATGCTCTGAAAATACGTTATCGAGATGTCATCAACCTGCAGCTTTAAGATTTCGATCACGAAATCTCGACGGAATGAGGTCATGACGACTAGAAATACATTCACGGAAAGAACGGTTTTGTCGAATATCTAAAAATTTAGTTAGATCTGAAAGTATACAGATACAAATCTAAAAGTAATTTTATTAAGTTCTTTGTATCACTTTTTACTTCTTGCCTTTTTGCTTTTTATTCTGTCTCTTTATTTTCTGTCGTCCAAGATAAAAGTGACAAATTTTAATAAAGAAATTAAAAAGTTAATAAACTTTAAAAAAAACAAGAAAAAAGGGAAAAGGCAAGAAACAACAAGAAAATAAGAACATATCTATTGTAGATTATTTTGAGCGACAAAAAACGAAGAAACAAGATAAATAACAAGAGGCAAAAAAGCATGAATAATAATAACAAGATAAAAAATAACAAAGTATATAGAACTGTTACTTTTGATGACTTCGAAGTTTTGGTAGAATCGAATTTTCGAAGTTAACTCTAAACCTTCGAAGTTTAAGATGCTTTGAAATTTCGAGCTTCAAAGTTTTTTCAAAGCTTCGAAACTTTTTATAAACCTTAAATTTCAAAGATTCTAAATTAATTTTGAAAATTCGAATTCTCTTTCAAAACTTCGAACCTTCGAAATTATCAAAAGTAACAGCCCTAGTAAAATATTATAAAAAGCAAAAAAAAACAAGGAGCAAAAAGAGCATATTGATTTAATACATTAGACTTAATTCGCGTCTTGA
This sequence comes from Atta cephalotes, assembly GCF_000143395.1. NCBI lineage: Eukaryota > Metazoa > Arthropoda > Insecta > Hymenoptera > Formicidae > Atta > Atta cephalotes. The sequence goes on along the minus strand of NW_012130069.1, from coordinate 1,001,894 downwards.
TACTCTTGATCTTTCATTTGACTCGCAATCTTCGACATAACATTATACAATATCTTCTCGAAATTAAACTTTCTCTCGAGATGCATGATTAACTCACTCGGCTCTTTCCTTTTATTTTTTGGGGCCTCTTCGAAGCCCCGATCCTTAAACGGATGCGGTTTCAATGGGACGTAAATCAACGCGTGAGATACAAGCGGTAACATCGGCTCTCGCCATGTCACGATAATAGAGACGAGATGAGGCTTGTCGTGTGGCAAAGATAAAGATCGCAACGCGTATAATCCGCCGCGGCACGGCGTTATCTACGACAGGAACTGCATTCGGTCGTAAGATTGTTTACCCGGGTCGGCACTTGACAAAGAGACACGCCGATCATTAGCAGCGTCTAGGCAAACAACGCGTATATATGCCAGATCGCGCGTACTCGTGGATACGACGACGCGAAGTATGCGAGGTTTTCGAAAGCGGAAAAAGGAGATCTCCATCGGCATGGATCTTCTCTAACAAAAATGGGTCTCACGCCGAGATTAGGCGAGGCAAACGCGAAAACTGGAACCGGAAAGAAAAGAGCGGATGTCCTTCGCGAAGCCGAGGCCGCGGCTTTTGAAACTTCAAACGTTTACGATGAAGATACGTTTTTACGTTTCGCTTCTCCTACGCATACAGTATATTAGTATAACGTAGAATAAAAATATAATATAACCGTCCGAAGCTGACAGGGCGTTTATTAAACACAGTTATAAATCCCTTTGTCTAAAAAAAACGACAAATCTCTTTGTGCCAAACAAATGTAAATTTTTTTGTCAAATAAACTAATTTTCTTTATGCTACATCTGACAAATTGAATTTTTTTTTTTGTATTAAACCTCCCATGTAGAATTTTGCGCTTTCACGAATGATTTTGCTTTGAAGTATTTAAAAATTTAGCTAAGATATCTATTTCATAGATTTGTAAAATAATTTTATTGAAAACTCAAACTGACCACTGAGAGAAAGGATTTTGTTAATTTAGCAAGCCTTTACCTTTAATGATCGGTAAATATGTGACAATAAATTTTGTTGTTGTGATTGCTGCTAGTCTGCTGTACCAACCAATTATTAGTAACAGAAGCAAACTACATACAATAACCTAATCTATTTAATGGATAGACTTTAGATTCGTTTACATAGAATTTACACAGAATTCGTAGATGATCGTGGAGTCTTAAGTAATAGGAAACCAAGCTCAGTCAAATATAAAGAGAATTGGTCTATTTCTTATGATTTGAAATCCTGCAATCGTCTGCGACTTTTATATGTGTATATATATATATATATATATGAGTCTCTAGCGATACTATTGATTATTTGTTACATTGACGAATTAATTTGCAATCGTAACAAATCGATCGTTTTTTTTAACAAATATTTTTTTAATAAATATTTACTTTGATTTGTTCCTATAACAAAATCATTTCTCTTAGTCAGAGGCCGCTAGTTAATGTTAAAACTTTTTATATTGCTTATCACAGATGAGATTTCTACGTAATTATTTAAGTCAAATATATTATATTTGTGATTTAGGCTCGATGGCTTATTATTGACTTCATTAATTAAGATTAATTTCAATCTCGATTCAATATATTCTTTTATCTTTTTTTAATTCTGAGAATTATCAATTCTCATAAACAAGTTAAAATGAAATTGAAGTTAATTATCTTACTAAATTAATTTAGTCCAATGAACAGTTTTTTTTTCTTATTATCAGCGGATGTGAACAATATTAACGAAGCATACGAATAATGTAAGGTGGAATAAGCTAAAACAAATAAAAACGCGCGCATGAGAGATGCGTGCGGCGCGATATGAGAGGAGAAAAAAAAGGAATGGAGGCACAGTGAGATCGAGGGATTAAGGACCCTCCTCAGGCTTTTTCCAACCCGCGTGTTTCGTGCGGAGCGTTTTACGAGACTAATGATCTGGACGACCACGCGACGTGTCACGCGTCTCCCTCTGGAACGGCATTGTCGTGCTTTTTCATCGCACGGTGCACAGCTCCGGACAGCTCGCGTTTCAGCGGAGACCGCGGGTGCCTACGTGTAAAGGCTAATACCTTTTTTAGCCCGGCCGGATGGTCAACGAACCTGGGGCTCTCGCCCTTTCTCCTTCCCGCGAAGGTCCGCGCGCTCTCGTTTGTACCTTCACGTACGGAACGTTAAGGTACATTTCCCGTCTGATTTACGGGCGATCTATAAATACAGACGTACATCGGCGTGCGCGAATCAATGGGGAATACTATGTACACACGCGTGTGTTTGATGACTCCGTGGCTGCGAGGACGCCGGGATTTACACCACCTGCCTACCCTTGAAGAGTTTCGGAGTAACGGGAATACGCTGCTTTAATAATTCGCAAAATCTATTTTCGTACGATTATGACGCTCGCCGGGGGTTAACTCCAGTCGAGAAAATCTTTATCCATGCTTTTTTTTTTCCCTTTGTGAATGTAATTTTATCTATAGAAGGTAATAGTGCGAGTAAATCGCAATAAGTCTGGTCGATCTAGATTATTTAAATATAACTCGCATACTCGCACGACAAATAGATATGTTGTAATATCTAGAGACACGAAACTAATTGCTGAACAATGTGTCATTAGCTATATCTATGATTTCTTCAAACTGTTATTCGTATGTTAAAAATTGTGATTTTACATATCGCATTGCGACATTGGTATTATATGGTAATTTTAGTTTTACAATTACTTAAGTTGTTCAAATATAAATGTAAATAAAACTAATGCGTGGAGTTACAATTTTTAACCTTTACAGAAAGTCATTATCGTGGCGCTGAAATAATCATATTTTGAGGCAAGAAATATAATGAAATTAATGAATTAATCTGTAAAATTTTAGAAATAGAAAGAGTTTTGCTGAAAGAGTTTTGCTGAAAGAGCTAAAATTTTACTGGATACAAATCTGTAATAGAATGGATGAAAATAATTTTGTTGAACCATCGAAATAATTATGTCAGAAATTAAAAATTATGGGTAATGCTGTAAAAAAATTTGATATTTTATATGGCAATCAGTTTCCGATAAAATTATTTCGATAATCTAACAAAATTATTTTCAGATCTACCAGTAATATTCCAGATCTTTCAACAAAATCGTACTTTTCGTGCGCTATTTAAAAATCAACAACTGGATAATAATTTAAACGAATCATTGATATCATGAAATATTATTCAGATAGTTTCGTGACTTTAGATAGGTATTTGAAAGAAATGTTCATAAATGAGAGATATAGAGGTGAGCTCTCCATCATTCAGATCTCATGACAAACAATTCTCCCGTAGATTTGGATAATTTTCATAAGAATAGGAAGTTTTTGTAATACGTTTATCCATGAGATACAGTGAACACTAAAGTTAGGTTGTCTTCTTCTTAACTAATTAAGAAAAGGATAACATGATTTTAGTTATTGCAAAAGCTTTCTATTTTTGCTCTATTTACATATCGAAAACGGTTAAACGTGAAAGAGAGATATGGTCGAGATATAGTCGTTGGTAAAATTCAATCATTCTCTGACATGGAAAGGGCTGCATAGCTGACGTTATTCTCGTAATAATCTCGACAACACGTCGTCCTCGATCAACGAACTCGCAGGCGCGAATGAGCGCGATGTCGTCGTCACCAACGACATTCTCTTATCGCCTCTGTAATAATTTAGGATTTATCGACTTTTTTTTCACCGTCAAGGCGCGAATCGTCGATACGCATAAGGCGAGACTCTCCTATCTTTTTTTTTATGAGATCGATTTTAAATAGTCTGGCATTGAGCCGTTCGACCATTCGCTTTTAAAACCAGATGCTGTTTCTAGATCATTTTCTTTAAATGAATTCGTAGATTCTTCTTCGTCCGAAAATAATCCTATCGAATGTGTGGATCTCCTTTTCGCAATCTTCAAAGGGCCTCATACTAATCGTATGCCTAAAAAAATGACTTCAGTCAAACTGAGTGAAACTATGATATTTTGTAGATTATGAGATGCTCAAAAAATACAATCACAAAAAATAAACAGATTTTGCTGTATCATGAAAGTTGCTATTTTTTTAATCGGACTCAAAAGTTTTATCTACTAAGCTATTCATTTTTAATAAATGTACTTTCTAAATTCATTGGAGTGAGAACTCACTCCAAAAAATTTAGAGAATTCTTAATACTTTTATGCGTTATGAATAATTAAATGAATCAATTGATATAAAAGAGTCTAATTCTTTTTCAAAGAATAGTTGCATATTGCAAATTGCATAATTTTTTGAAAAGCGACTATGTGTTTTCTTTACATCAATTGAGCCATTATTACTTTGTGCAAGAGTATCGAGATACGGAACTTACTAAAGAATAAATAGTTCAGTAAATAAAGTTACGTTTCAGTCCGATTCAAAATAGTAAGTTTTAAATGATGCTACAGTAAAATCTATCCATTTTTTATGATTATGCCTGGAGACTTTTGATCAGCACATACACATTTCGTAATCTAAAAAAACATCACAATTTCAGTCAATTTGATCGAAGCTACTTTTTCCATATCATTCGTGCGGGATTCTAAGGTCGTCCAAATAAAAACTGCGCGTCATAAAATAATTAAAATTCCTTTGGATTAAAAATTACGTTTATGGTATAAAATGCGATTTTCGTTATTTACGCACAGCATAAAAAGATCATTTCGCAAAGGCGTCACCCGCTTTTCAGGCTTGTAATAGTAATTCAAAAAAAGTTTTATTACCCAACTATCTTTATTTACGAAAAAATTCGAGTTATTGAAATAATCCGCGGCTCATAAAAACGCGAGGAATTTGGAACGCCTTATATATCGTTAATGTTTTTGCATCAATTTATGATACCTAAACGCAGCTTTCGCAATACACCATATATTCTCATTCTGTCTTCATGTATCGCCTATACTGGCAGAGCCAATACAAAATATCGTATTGTAATTTTCAGAAAGGCGTTTCGATAATAATCTTTACGTTCTTCTCTCGAATTACAATAGAAATTAAGTGTTTCTAAGTAGTAAGGTAAATACAAAATTTAGGATTAACATTATGATATATTAATATATAAAAAAATACTTTGATTATATCGCTAATAAAATAGCATTTTAAAACAAAAGAAAATGCCAAGAATTGCAGTTATATTATTAGAGTTATAATATCAAATTATATCTAATTTGAATTATTTTTAATTATTCTTGTAGATCGTCACTCCTACATTGAAAAAAAAAGATTGACTGTTGCAATAAATTAGATGGTAAAATATTGACATAGCATTTTTAATGCACTGCAGCAGCTAATTAAAAATGCTATGCCATATCCAGCCAATCTTTTCTTTCAGTGTACAGATATTCGACATTAATTTAATTAAAACAATAAAGTTAAACAATTTAACTCAAAAAAATGTATTAAATTTTACTCAAATTTAATTTATCATTTAATGCATACGTTAATATACTGTTCACTTTCAAACTAATTGATCACAGATATGAATTAATCAGATTATTTTTTTAGCACATTATTTTTGTATTATATATAATACGTTTCAATCTACTTGAAAATAAACAAATGTTAAAAATAACAAAATGTTATTTAATTCAAGGAATTGGTTTGCTCTTTTAATATTTAACAGTATACGATACTTTGTATTCTCGCCAATGCTGTGTCGACCAGACTTACCTTTGAAGGATCAGGTATCCTCTGGAGCCCGAGGCCTTGCACGATGCTCCTTCTGATGATCTCCAGCTCGTCGTCGCCAAGGTTGTTCCTCGGTATCCCTAGCTCTTCCTCTTCGACATCGTCCTCGAGAACTGACGATGATGATGGCGCGGATAGCACCATGTCGCAAAGCAGACTCGTCGCGAGTAGTCCCAGCAGAAGAGTTCGCTGGACGAGACCGATCCTCGGCAATCTCCAGCGCGTGTCCGTCTTGATCCGCCACGCACGTCCACCGGGATCGAGTTTCGCGGGAAATCGCACCGTAGATGACGTGTCTCTTCGACGTACAATCTCCTCGGCGAGAATGCACGGTTGCTCCTCGCACGAGGATTCGATGATACCGATTTCGATCAGTCTGACGGGACCACTGGGCCGAAGGTTCTCCGTGTTGACGTCGCTATCGATCGGTTTCCCGATTTCGCGGACAGTTGTCGATGATCCTCCGTTTACTTCATGGAGCACGATACTTGAAGTGTTGCTGAATAAGATACGTCCGTTGCACTCGGGAAAATCCGTGGTACTGACGAGCGGAGTCTCGAAAAATCGATCTTCCCTTCCTATCGTAATATCATTCACCGTGTTGCGGAATATCTCCTCACCTCCCGCGATAGACCTGCTGCGATTCAGCAGGGCACTACCAGCTCGTCGATTCCGCCGTTCGACGATAAGGTCGCGGGCTGGTCCACGCCGCGCGAGAAACGTGGCCGCGTCGATCAAGATGCAACAAGTGTGACGGTCGTCGTCGGCAGTTCTGACGTTCCAAAATCCTGCCGAGTCCGTCGCATCGAGAGCAGAATCCCGCTCTGCATGATCACCGATAACATCGATCCTTGACGATCCGCTCGAGTCGCGATCCGTCACTCGGATGGCATCGCTTTTATTTTCCGCGTGCCATGTATTTCTACGTGGTCGCGCGATCGCGGCCAAAGCGTCCCGACGTCTCCGACGTGCAATGAGATCGCTACGTGCGCTGCTGATCGGCTGCGACGTATCAGCAATCCCCGAACGTCTTCGAGTGTATTCTTCTCCTCTCGCCGATGCGATAGGGAATCGACGATCGGCGGCAGCGTTATCGGGGATTGCGCCGCTTGTTGTGCTGCATTGTGCCTCCGCACTACCGACTATCACCGCCGCCGCCGCCGCCGCCGCCGTCGTCGTCGTCGTCGTCGTCGTCGTCGTCGTCGTCGTCGTCGTTGCTCTCTCTTGGCGCTTCTTTTGGTGGTCCGCGTTGTGAACAATATCACTTCGAGGGATTATTGAGAACTTGTCCATAGCCAGGGACACAATCTCGTGGCCGGTCTCACGCCGGCTGCTCGAGTATCGGAGTGTGGAGTACCGCTTTTTAAAGGTTTTACTGATTCTCCGATACTATCGATTACTATCGAAGGCTTTGCTGAATTCTTTTCTTCCTTTTCTTCTTCTTCAGGAGATTCCTGAAGATGAAGCAAACTAACTCCTCAAACTGGAGTTCCTAACTCCTTAAGCTGGAGTTCTTAACTCTTTAAACTCCTCAAACTGGAGTTCCTATAATTATTTAAATTAGAGCTGATACGGCCCGCTGAATGCCTGGTCCTCTGACGAGCGGACGGATTTCTTGACGAAACAAATAATACTCCTAGATCCGGTTGGTACCGGCTGATTCCGGTTACTTCCGCGTTTACGGCGATCTCTTCGCGAGAGTCGTCTCTTCACGACACGTCCGAGAGTGAGAGGATCTTGTGTTTCGTTGGTACAATTAAGCGACGTCTCCAATCGATCTCTTAGGAGTCCACGCGCGATTAATTCTAGAGCGCGCCGCCGAGACAAAGATCGAAAGCCGGATGTTCAACGGGGGGAAAAACTTCTCACGTCGTGTTTTCTCTTTCCGTTCCGGTAAATAGAATCATCGCGTAAAATGTCGCGATTGATCGACGAGTAATTAATCCGTGGTGTGATATCGTAGAGCGGGTCCTTTCGACGATTTTTACCGTCGAAAATTTCGCGAAGATGAGCTTAAAATACTTGTGTCTTTCTTCCTGGCTACTGCCGTCTCTCTTCTTCCTTTCTCTCCTTCGGCTGTAGGAGGAGGGAAGGAGAGCACGAGGAGACCCGCTTCGTACGAGTGCCGCGTGTCGACTGCTCGCCGCTATGATATCGCGTGTGCATGTATATATCCAACGAGTTCGCTCCCTCCGCGGCGCGGCGCGTCGCGCGACGCGCGACGCGCAATGCGCGCGCGAGGAGTCCGAGTAAGTGAGAGCGACAAGGAGCGAGCGAGTTGAACTGATTGTGAGATTGTGAGTAGAGCCGAGCTGAGCATTAAAGGTGTCTCGTCGAATGGGGTGAATTTTCCACGTAAGAATAACACGTAGGACATTCTGATCTTCGGTAATTCCGATTCCTAGGAGACATTTAAAGGACGTCCGGATTTCACGTCTGTATGAAGGCTGTAAAAAGATAAATGCATTCGACAAAATGAATCTTCGTACGTATTTCAATTCTAATATGTAGAAATTCACGTTATTCTTATTTGGCAAGAGATAACGATTACCTTATCGTTAAAATTGTTGTTTGACTTTTTGCTGATTTACTTGAAAAATGTCAAAAGACATCTATTTATAAATAGTATACAGGATAAGAGAAAACAACTGCAGAATATATGAATATAGATTTATGTAATTTTATATGTTTATGTATATTATTGATACTAAGTTTTATTGTTAGCATTTACGATGGGTCGTTCGTGTTCCGGGTTAATTTTTTTATACTTTTACGAGTATAAAAAATTATTAAGTAATTTTTATACTTTGACATCTTTAGATAGTACTTGCAAAGTTGTGTAGTAAAAAAATTATATATAAACGTTATAATTAATTTCTTGATGCATATAGTGTTTCAAAAAAAAAAGAAATATGTAAGATATGAATAACCCAATCGTGTACTAAAGATCGAGTATTAATTATTAATAATAAGCAATTGTGATTGTAAAAATAGAAGTCTTCATTACTTAAATGAGAATCCAGTGAAGGTTATACATATTATCGATTATTAATTATTAATTATATGTGACTTTATAATATTTTGTTATATAATAATCTTTATATAATACCTTTATATAATTACCTTTATATAATAATGTATATATGAATTTTTAAATACAAAAAAATGTGATATTTTTTGTAAAAAATTTATAAATCTATGTATGTATGTTTTTTTTTTTAAAGGAAAACAAAAATATTATCTTTCTTCCTATGAAAATTTTAGGCAGTGCATAAAATTGGAATTTGTCAAAGATAAAAATGTTTCTCAAGTCAATTCTAAGCTGAGAGGTACTGTAATTAGTTATATCTCATATAAAACGAATGTGAAGGATTGTTAAGATTAAGAATACGTAACATTTGACGATTCGATTCCAGTCATTGAATTCCATTCCGAGATATCCGGTGGCAAGTCCGTCCGTCTCGAGTGTCCCTCCTATTTTTTCGTTCCCTCGCGATCGCAGAACTCGTCTCCTCGAGGCGGGCCAGGTAAAGAGCCGTCGCTTCTCGGAATTTTGTGCATCGACTGCAACCGCTCGAACGTAGAGTCGGCGAGCAAGATCCGAGAAAATGACTCCCGACTCTCCCGAGCGAGTGATCTTCTTCTTTCCTCCGTTTCTTCCTTTCTTCTTCCCTTTCGAATCTTCATCCTCCCGTCATCACGTCTCGCCTTCCGGCCTCTTGCGAGTACCGTTCTTCTTCTGCACTTCAGACTACCATCCCGTCCGTTCGAATTCCCTCAGCGTCTCCATCGAGATGCTTGCTATCTCGCTTCTGTTCTCCAGCGGCAAAAATTTATCTTCTGCGAAGACTTCTGCGACTTCTGCCTTTCAAGATCTAAATCTAGACCATCGATCGAATTTTAATTCCTCTGGGATCGCCGGGATTTATAGGATTATAGCAGACAAAAGATTTGCAACTATTGTAAAATTCTCTGCTTTAATACACTGTTAAATTCATAATGTCAAATTATATTAAATTTAAATTATTTTAAATCATTACTATAGATCGGCATTACTATAGATTACTATATATTACTATAGATCGGCTTGTATTTAATATGTCATTTATTTAACTAAAATAATGAAGTTAGACAATTTAATTCAAGAAAATATATTAAATTTATAAGAAAATATATTTAATTTATTCACTGTTATTATGAATATTGTTTACTTTGAAACAAACACAAATAGATTGATTTACATTTGGCATAAATGGAAATTAAAAATAATAAGATGTTACAGTTAACTCACTACTCCTTTAATATCTAACAGTGCAAGAAAAAAAATTGTTTGCCAACTATCATCAGATTCTCTAATACATTGGTTTATATATTTAGGTTTAATGAGATTCTAAAGGCAAAAACCAATCATGTTAAAAATCTTTTAACAGTTATGCAAAACTGCAGCTTTTCTGTAGCCATTAAAAGCAATGTACCTTCTGACATGTCGCGACGCTTTAAGTGCAGCGGCGTCTTAATTTCAATTACACGATGAAATGTAATAAGGCGATCAAATCCCCTTTCTTGTCGTATAACCGTTAAATATATTATATGTTCATCAGAAGTCTAATTATGGAGGCATGATCGAGAGACATGAAGCAAAGATGAAGGGTTTTCAGAGTTATCACAAATTTTTAAAATTCCCCCCATAATTTCTCTCCGATTTCAAAATTTCATGATTTTTCTTGACTTACAATAATATCTTGAAATTTTTTAATTTTCCTGTCCTGATTTAAAAGCTGTTAAATATTTTGTTGTGAAAGATCAATTTAACATATAGCAGTGTAAATTATTGTTAACGCTGACATTATTTGTATTTTTCCACTTGTTAAGTGGATAGTTAAGTAGATAGTTCTAAAACTGTATATATATATATATATATATATATATATATATATATATATAATATATATATATATAACTATATATTATTTAACGTTTTAACGTAATAAGTTAATTTTAACTTTAACGTTAAAGTTAGTAACTAACTTACTAGTAT
>NW_012130069.1:990013-991103 GCF_000143395.1 Atta cephalotes | reverse complement strand
CTAAGAAGTTTTATTTTCCAAAAAGTTTGGCAAAATTCCCTGATATTGCTTTCAATTCCTGGCAATTCCCTGCTTTCCAATTTTGTGGAAAACTGAGACTTTCTCTACAGTGAGAAAAAAAATTAATAAAGACATATTTATTTGATACAAGAAATATTAATTTGATTTAACAATCATTCATTTTAACGAACAAGTATTTATTTATGATAAGTAAATGTTTAATTGGCAGTATTGAACTAAATATTTATTAAAATTGATTATATTTTTTTCCAGTGTAGTTTCAAAAGTGAAAATCAAAGCAGGAAAAACTGGCAAAGCGACCCTCTTTTGTGACCACGGAAGTGTGGGATAGGAATTATACATCCGTGCTAACCTCCGACCCGTGATTATTCCAATCGCGTAACCTCGCACGCGCGCGCGCCTTCGATTTTCCCATTAACGTTCCACTTAGTCTTTCTTCCGGTGATAACGAGTGGCAGGTCGCAGCCTCGGCTTTCGTCAGGTTCTATCACTTATCTTCAGCAATAACGCCGTTTTTCTATTTATTCCATATAGAGCGCGGACTGCATTAAGAAACGATTATGAGAGACTGATGCAAGTACTTGGATCATTATGAGAGATGATTGCCGTCTCGCGACGGCATCTCGATTTCCACATTTCGACTAAGATCCAAGATCTGCAGATGCGATTTTCTAGAATCGATTTCTTCTTCGTGGGATGTGACAAACGTAAGTCGGAATTTTGCTCGAAAAGAATTAATGCGAACTTTCTCTCCTGAAAAGATTATTTATTTATTAATGACTTCACCGAAAAGAGTGCACTTTTATCGTAATATAAAATCGTAATATAAAATATAATTCAAATTATAAATAAAAGAAACATGAGTTTGCGTAAAGATATAGCAGTTCTTACATTAGATCAACCAAGAAATTAAATGAATAAGCCTGAAATCATTTTTATAATCAGCTTTGCGCAGAAATCAGTTTGCCGAAAACAAGTTTACTCGCAATTCCGTATGTGTAATAAATGCCTTCATATATGTGTAATTTAGTTTTCTATGTAAAAATAATACACTACTCTCTCTCTCTCT
>NW_012130069.1:984468-989993 GCF_000143395.1 Atta cephalotes | reverse complement strand
AATACTATTTTTATTTAATACAGCTTTGTCGCAGAAATACAGTTTGTACCGAAAACAAAGTTTAACTTCGCAATTACGTATGTGTAATAAATAGTCTCTATATATGTGTAATTTAGTTTTCTTATAGTAAAATAAATAACTACTACTCTCTCTCTCTCTCTCTCTCTCTCTCTCTCTCTTTCTCTCTGTATTCACAAAAATGGTTTACATTTAAACGTAATATAATGTATCGTTACATGAAAAACTAAATTAATACACACATAAGTATATGAAAGCACTAATTACATATTTGAGTTTATACTACAAATCCAAATATATCATAATTTAATTTAAAGATGCCTTCGTATGTGTATGATATGTGTGATCTAGTTTTCTGTATAAAAATTATAATACCTATTATTATTATACCACATTAATATTTATTTAAATGTATAGCATAGTGTTATTTGTATACATAAAATTATATCACATACATGCACACAAACATACACGCGCGCGCGAAAATTAATTACACATTTGGATTTTCAGTGTAAAATCTCCGAGGAAAGTCCCGCGGGCTTTTCATACTTGCACGATAGACCTATTGTGGCGTCCAAGTTATTAATTGAAGAGAAAGTCAGCGGAAAATTTAATCATAAAAAATAGCGGACAGAATCGATCGTACGAGGACGTGACGATCTGGGCTTTACGTGCGTCCTCCTAACGGAGGTCGAAGTTCTCACATATATATAACGAATGGAGTGGTGGTACCTGACGGGGTAGCTATTCTTCATCCTTTTCTCTCTTACTCTGTCCTTCCGCCAGGTATACACAGATCGAAGAAAACGAAAGCGTGACCGCGACGGAATCCCCGAATGAAGTCACCTCCCGGAAATCACCGATCGATGTCGAGACTACAGTCGCACGAGCGCGACACGTGCGAGTCCCTCGCCCTTTTTCGCGGAAGCGAAACGCTTTTCGCGTGATGATTCGTTAATCTCGGTAGGTACATTAGCGGGATTCCGGATAATAGCTAAGATAATGTGTCGCGAGGAGTGTCACGGGGACGATCGCGATCTCCGTGAAAATCCCCGAGAGATTGACAATAAAATCTCTAACGCGCGCGAACATCTAAAAGCTTAATCACCGTCGTTAGTGACTTCGCCGAATTCATTCATTTCACCTTAATTGTTCACTGTTCTCTCTTATGTGCAATATAATATTTATAACAATTCTCCGAGGGACTGTCTATTACCGACAATACAGAGTGAGATGCACATGTCTTTCCAGATACGTCAAGCCGATTCCACACAATTTTACCAGGTGATCGATTGTACCTTAGTGAAATGTTCTCTTTACCTACATGAAAAAAATGATGTTGTATTAACAGCATTAGCCAATAGCAGTTTAATTAAAAATAATCTTGTTAACAACAATATTTATTTCGTTAATACTATCGAATTAGATTGCTGGCGATTAATGTTAATTATCATTTTTTCCAATTATCATTTTTTACATAAATTATTCACACTCATAAAAACTTTCAAGACGATGTAAGCAAATATTTCAGAAAGAGCATTGTTTAAAAAAATTACAACTGGAAGCATATGTTGAGTCCTATCTTAGACGAATTTTTAGATTTGTATATTAGGCTCTTATTAAGATTTTTTTTTAATTGATAAGACTTATATTTTTAATGTGTGTGTGTGTGTGTGTATGTGTATGTGTGTGTGAGTTATATTCTTATTGTCAAATAAATTTATATTTGTCAACCAGAAAATCCTTCTTTCGAAAGAAAATATAAATCCTGAGAACTTAGGAAAAAGCTTCATAAATACAATATCCGCGAAATCGTGACTATAATTAAATAATCTAAAATTAGATTTTCATTGATTGGCTTAATATTTTAGTTATGTGTACCTATTTGTATACATATAATTCTACCTATTTATATAGATATATATCTATTTATAATCTTCAATGTATATATAGTTTTATAGAAATTTAATACTGAAAGATAATGTTTAATTATTTATTATGTATTAAAAATACTATTATTCAATGCTCTCTAAATTCTTTCGAATAAAGTTTCATTCGTAAGAATGAAAATTCTGCTAATCTTGAAAAAGAGTAAAATTTTCAATCTTTGAAAGATTGAAATTTCACTTTTTAAAGTAAACTTCCAAAGAATTTAGAGAGCTTTAAGACATTTATGTCTATAAACAGATCGCAAGTATGAGAACGATTTAACAAGGAGACGGTCCGCTCAGTGGATTTTGTAAGAAAATTCATAAGGAAGACATCAGGAATGCACGATCATAACTGTGTTTGAGTGTCCGAGCGCATGTACATGTGTATATCTTCATCCAAGAACGTGTCTCGTCAGGCTATGGCGAGAAAAGTCTCTCCTACGCAACGGAGGGTAGTTAGATAGGTAGATAGAAGATCCTCGACCGCAAATATGTCATAATTCATGGCCGACCTCGTCGGAGTGTACTTACATTCGGTGCACCCCAGTATGTCGTCGTTGTGGCTGGCAGGGACATGACCGCTTCTCGGAAGTAGGCGTATAGCGGATGGATTGACAGACTACGTCTGACATGACATTGGTGTTATCACGAACCGTAATGTAGTAACGAGAACGTTAGAATAATGAATGGAAAATCGCGGTGGCACCCGAAAGGCACTGACGCTTCCGAGGAAGTATTAGCTGATGAGTTCCATCCGAATTTTGCTGCGACACATGTCTGCGATTACATAATCTGAGATAACACCGAGATTATTTAAATCATACTGTTAGATACTAAAGGAACAATGGTAATCCAATGTCTTGAGTCAAAAATAATATTTTGTTATTTTTAACTTTCATATGTCATATGTAATCAATCCATTTCTATGATTAGACTCAAATAACATTCATATTAATGTATGCATTTAATAAATAATAAACTAAATTTAAGTAATATATTTTTTTAGTCAAACGATTTAACTTCATTGTTTTAGTTAAAAAACGGCACATTAAGTAGAAGCAACGGTGACTTATGGAAATTAAAAATAACTCTAATTATATATATAAAATTGACACATAAATTTAACAGTAGGAGGCGATGAAGAGCGTATCATGTAATAATAATTAATTAAAGAGTGTAAACACAGTGAAATGCAACATATGAAATTTAAAATGTGAATAAAGATAGGAAAACATGAGAATTGTTAAGTACCATACTTATACTTTGGTCTCTGAAGATTCAAATGTAAAATGACGTTTTTTTTTTAAATAATTAATAGTAGCATAATTTTCCCATTCAAACATCTATTCTTGAAAATTATGTCTTCGCATAACTTTTAAAAATAGAAACGATGATATTTTATTTTTGCATTCGATAATGTAAAATATTATCTTGCGGGAGGAAAGGAAGGAAGGCAGTAGGAAAACAGGAAAGTTATCGCTGCATGTTTTGTGACAGGAATAAAACCAGCTTCGTAGGAAAATATTCTCAGGAGCTACTTTACCGGGACTGTCAATTTAATAAAAAGCACAGGAGGAAAAAAAAGGAATATGGGTCGTTACATTTTCTGTTGACGGTAATTCGCGCCGATCCTATGACGCATTTTACGGAGAAATCTACGGATTCGTGGAACGGGCGGATAATGAGCGCGAAGAATAATCGCACTCAAGGTAGGTGGACAAAGAACGGCCATTCCGATGTTGTGTTACTGTCATACCTCACTACTCCCGCGTATTTCCACATACATCCTAGGATATTTCGCATGTTCTTCCAACTCTTTCCTAAATTAAAACGCATTACCCCCAGACGAAACGCGTTGCCCTCCCACGCGTAATTTTGCCGGATACGTCACGGAAACTAACTCGTAGAAACAGTATTATAATAACGGATTAATAATAGCTTGCAAGCATATGCATATTATGTTATTACATATTGTTATCACATTATAATATTAAACTATGATAAGTAAAAATTAACCGAGAAATGTTCAATGTAAATAAGTGAAGAAGATTATATTTGATCAAAGTGGGTCTAATCTAATAATACTTTTGCATAAATCTAATAATTTCCAGCAAATGCCTCGATTATTTATCGATTTTAAAACATAGTCCTAAATTGAAGCTGGTGTACGAAATATTAAAACTTAAATTGACAGATAATTTAAGTCTTCATAGCACCTGTTTATAGCCAATACTCGCTTTGACCGAATATGATCTTATTCACTTATTTTTGAATATTATAATATTCCCTTTAAAAAGAGAGATTGATATGAATAAAAAAATTAACAATAACAAATTCAATTAGATTAGATGTTACAGGAACTGATTCGAATAAATCAAATAATTAAGGAAAAAGATTTATATGATTAGATAAAAGAATTAAGTTGAAGTAAGGGAGCGAATAATGTATATGTAATATGTTTAGATATTTTCTACAAAAATATCTTCTGTGATAGAACATTCTATTTTCTTTGCGGAAGAGATATTAATTTTAATTACAAATATTAAGTGGCGAATATATTGTCGTATAAAATCGTTAAAATTCACTCCGCGTTTTCGAATACAAATGCCAAAGTGGTCGCCTGTATCAGTTTTGGATCTCTGCTTTTTCAACATCGCGGGATGCGAATTTCACCTGTCGCATTATCTTTTCATTATCGCATTATATTTCATGTTAACGGCGTGCAAAAGAAACCGGAGGCGATTATCCTGGACTCTTCGGAACAAAGACATGTCGGAAAGATACTTTACCTGCAAAATGTTCTCGGATTATTAAGTTGCGGTTAAGTGGAAAATGAGAGCAAATTATCTTCAAATTATCTGCAGATTAACATCGCAGATATTATTCGTAGATTTACAACACCTTTACGAATTTACATACGTTGCCCAAAGTTTTAGTTTTACGTTGTACTCGTATATTGTATTCTCTCTGACCATATCAATATTTCATGAAGACCGTATAAAAAAAATGTTATATTTACAATATTAGCCATCAGCAGTCTAATTGAAAATAATCTTGTTAATTTAATGACAATATTAATTAACTAAATAATTACTTTATTAAAACAAAAGCATGATGTGTTTCATTTTAAATAACGACAAATAATGTTAGCTTGTTTGCTGGATTCGTTTCATTATATACTGTCACTAAATTAACAAGATTATCTTTAATTAGACTTCTATCGGCTAATGCTGTTATATAACATCATTTAATAACATCGTTTATTTAGAATCAAACAGTATCATATATCTTTCTTATTATATTATTTAAATGAAATTATATTAAAATTGTATTCTTTAAGTAAACATACTTTCTAAAAGTGAATCAGTGTATTATTATTGATTTCAATATACTTATAACTGATGTAATTATCTGCGAATATTTATTGTTTTTTAAAAATAATGTAATGATTTACTTTTAGGGGATTTTTCATTTTCTGATTGATTTAAAAGGTTAGACTCAATCTGACGTTTTATCCACACACACACACACACACACACACACACACACACACACACACACACACACACACACACA
>NW_012130069.1:960806-984448 GCF_000143395.1 Atta cephalotes | reverse complement strand
GAGAGAGAGAGAGAAGATATCGGAGAATCGGGCGCTGTGTATGAGTCTCAGTTACGTGGGGTCGCGTGGGTGTACGTATGCGTATATATACCCTATTTCTCAGAAGTCGCGATCGCTTACGAGGTAAAGGTAAGGTTGCATGATTCACGAGCTACGTGACCTACAGCACATTCCCTTTTACCTCGCTCTTTCTTTCTCTGGCCGTGCGGGGTACACGCATCCGCGAATACAGAGAGCATTATAGAGATGGAAAAATCAAAAGAGTCTTTTTACTCCGAAATAAAAAAATTGAATTAAAAATTAGATAGCAGATAACGTAAAAATATTTCTCTCTCGATATTTAAATTTATGTTTAAGGATAGAAAATATCAAATAACTGAAATAACGTAAAAATGAAACGTTAATTTTAATGATGAATATAAAAAAAATGAATTCTGTATTAAATAAAGTATCTTTTAAAAGACAGTATAATGTGAATTATACAGATTTTTTAGAAATAAGTAAAAAAAACTGTTTCAAAGTCCTGAAAAAAAGATATACAATTCATAACAAATAGGAAGTAAAAGTCCTAAGTTGGATCTTTAGTACTTAAATATAATTTAGTATGAATTTATATATAACATATCTAAAATCCAATTTGACTTTAGGACATTTACTTCCTATTTATTGTGTATTCACATTATACATTGTTTTTTAAAAGATACTTTATTTAATACAGAATTCATTTTTTTTATATTCATCATTAAAATTAAAGTTTTATTTCTATGTTATTTGAGTATTATTTGATATTTCTATCCTTAAATTTATAAATTTAAATATCGAGAGTGAAATATTTTTACGTTATTACCTACAGAGTTGATAATATCTTTTTGAAATTGGATCTAATATAAATATATCCTTGGCCATAGTCATTTAAATTAAACCTAGATTAGAATTGAGATTATAATAAATCGAAATTTAATCAATTAGAAGAAAGAAAGTTAATGTTAAGTTTAATGAACTTTATTTTGATTGATCAAATTTCAATCCAATCTCAATCCTAATCTCAATCCTAAACAGTCTAATACAAACTTTAGTCATTACACTACATTTTAATTATTTACAGCTATCTTTATATTATAGAAATCTTTTGAATAATACAAAAACTGAATTCTAAAACAATAATTTGTTATCATATATTTAAAGAAAATAATAATAAAAAAAAATCAGAATAAAGAAAAATCAAAATAAAATTAATATCGAATTTAGAAAACTTTGTTTTGATTGGCCAAATTCTATTTTAATCTCAATCCTAATTTGTAGTCTGATATGAACTTTATTCATTATACTACATTTTAAATACAGATATTTTTACACAGAAATCTTTAGAATAAATATAAAAACTGAATTCTAGAACAATAATTTGGCATCATATATCTAAAGAAAATACATATTCGAATAAAAAATTAAATTTTTCCGTTAGCTCTTTTAGATTATAATTTTTACTTCGAAAGAACACATACGAGCGCGATCACACGAATGGGGCCTCGATACGTAACGTCGCGAATGGCGAGATGATGCTGTCACAATAATGTCCTGTTAATGTTCCGTAATGCCCTGTAATGTGGCCGCTGACTAAGCCAATTTTGCCGACACGCAGCTCCGGTGTTTGTCTGTGAGTGGGAGAAGCGGCGCGGCGGCGGGGTGGATAAGCTTCTCTCGTTCTCGCGATCGCGATCGCGCGCGCCTGGCGTTTATGCGCACTCACAGTCGCTCGCTCATTCCCCATCACGGAATCGCCTCTAATTGGACTTCCAGGTAAGTCACCTGCGTCCATAGGAGTGCCCCGGGAACGATCTATCCAGGCTTCCACCTACGCTTTGTCATGTTTCCTATCTCTTTGGTCGCTCGATCAACCCCGCATACGCGGAGGTCAGCTGTAACGAAAGAGCCATGAAGGTCTAGGCCGTCACAGTTCTGACTTCTGAACGTAATGTTATGAATATTAAATACAACGAAATTTATATTTATAATAATTTAATTATTAATAATAAATTATTAATAATTATTGTTAATAATAATTAATATAACACAATTTAATTATTAATATATTTTTCATGAGCAAACATCAACATTGGACAGCATTTGTGAAGGCAGATTGTTGATGTTAAAGATTTAAATAATATGTACAAGGAAAAAACCGATTTAAACTTTTGCTGGTATAAATTTAAAAATAATGTAACATCAAAATAATTAGGTAGAAATCTCAAGTATGATGAGCAATGTTGTCATTTTTATATTCTACCAATCACTTTGAATTTTTAACGAAGTTATTTTGATAGTTCAATAAAATTATTTTTCAGATCTCTGCAAAATTTTAAATCTTTTAACAAAATCGTCCTTTCTATAAGATAAAAAACACACATTCAATCTAAGTTTAAATTAATCTATCAAAATGTAACTTTTAATTATTTAATTAATAGTCATGATTTATGAATATATATTTGTAGAGTTTCTTCTAATGTTAAATAAATAATATTAACAATAATTTAATTATTAACACGATTTTAACATGTTAATATATTTGTTAATGTTATTAATAAATATGTTGAACAATCAACATATTGAAATGTGTATCAATATTATTAACATATGTGAACAAATTAATATATTAATAATCATATAAAATCAATTAAAATATATTAAATATTCCAAATTAATACAAATATATAGAATGTCAATTACTTTCATCTCCATAAGTTTATTTACTTATTATACATTATTGAATTATAACAAACAGTATCTAAAATATAGCTATTTTGTGCTTTAAAAGAGTTATTTCAAGAATGCGTTTTCAAAATAGCGGAAGTCATTCGGGCCCAATGAGACCGAGGAATCTCAATGAGGATGAGAAATCGCACGGAAGTTTATACTAACGAAAGGAAGCAAAACATCGCTGTGAGGAAGCCACGCGGCGCAATCGGAAGTTGACAGAGCTGGTGGGCGAAAGGTGAATATCAGGATTCTATGATGACAAAGGAAGGCAAATGCCGGTAGATTATTAAAAATAAAGAAGCCCCAATGAAGCAACGAATACGACTCTGCGAAATCTTTACAAGAAACCTTCGTGAAAATTTATCGGAAATATACGTAATAATGTTTTCTCGGAAAAATCATCCCTACCTGAGAGTTGTTGAAATTTGGAAATGCTAATAAAATCAGATGCGAGAAATCATAGAGATCGATTTAACATCATGAATTTTAAATGTCAAGAAGTTTTTAATTAAATCTTCTATGTTGTTAATCAACTTGGTGAGAATTATATAAACCGTACGTGTTAAATCTACGCATATATTTTGTACACGAAATATGGATGTAGGTTAACATTATGGATTTGAAATCCACGTCATAAATATGTTGATATAAACACCAAGAGTTTTAAATCCTTACTGTGTTGATATTAATATTAACAACACGATGAGAATTATGCATAACGTGATCAAATCTACATCCGTATTTTGTAAAATTTATCTGTTATTTCTCTCTTTATACTTTATAAATATGATATATTTTTCTATCAGCTGTTTTCTTTCCAGAATTTTAATTTGCTTTCTTACATGCAAATTTTCTAATATTTTCAATAATGTACGGAAAAAACGGTTTTGTTGAAATATGATTTTAAAATTTAGCTGTAAACACACACACACACACACACACACACACGCGCGCGCGCGCGCGCGCGCGCGCGTACACACATATACATATACATATACATATATAGATTTGAAAATAATTTTTGAATTTTTAAAATAATTATATAGATCGCTCAAGCTGGTTGCTAAAATATCAAAGCTTTTTGCAGCATTGATCATCATCATGCTTGAATTTTCTACATAATTATTATATTTTGATGATCTCTCAAAATTATTATCTTCAGATTTGTATCATCTACTTAAAATTTTAGATATTTCAGTAAAGACATTATTTTCGTGTAGAGACAAGTATTAACGTGTGAAGCGATCTTTTATTAATTATGTAAAACGGAGAGATTATCTTGCGAACGCGTTGATGATCCTATAAAATTATTCCAACTTCCATATGTTCATGTATAATAAGTTTATCGCGTGTCGCACCTCTTCTATTTACACGAAAATGTACTTTCCTCTTATATATACGATATAATGTGACTTTCCTCTTATATGTGAATGCACAGACACACATGTAATTATATATGTGTATCAAATGTGTCTGTGACTTCACGATTACACGCCTCCACGGAGGAGGTATTGGAAGATCGATGTGTAACCCCGTTTGGTTGAGTAACTATATGGCCACGCCAACCTGTCGGCCTTTTATTACATCGCGCGCGTCCCAGAATCGGTGAAGGGACGCCAATCGCCCTTCTCCCTTCGCGATCGCCACGGGAACCGCACGTCGAGATGTAAGAAAGCCGACAATTATCCCCGAGGCTGGACGGCGCGGATCGGTTGATTCGTTAATAAGCCGCGGCTCGGCGGCGATATATACCGAAATAATTCCACCTCGTTAATGGGCCGCGCAGTTGTTAATTAAACAATAACAGCCTTTCAGATTCTCGATCACATACGATGGTGGCGACCGGAGGGAATCGTTTATGTGCGAGATTGTAAGAATGCGAAGTATAGGGATTTGACTCGACCTCGCATTATTACACATTGAAAGAATGTGAGAGGCGAAATTTCTTTCACGTTGAAATACTTCCTTCCATTTCCATCGCGCAATAGACAACATATCTTTAAGAAAATACTCTTTAGTTTAATAAAAATAAAAATAATTTTGTAGCTCTCTCAAGAATAAATAAAATATAAGTAAGATGCTTATATGAGCCTCAAATCTGGAATCGAAACATTTACTGTTAAGTTCATTTTAATTGTTTTTAAGAGTTATATTTATAAATGTTTTATTAATAAATATAATAAATATATTATTAATTTATAAATGTATTTGTAAATATATTATTTACGAACCAACAACAGTGGAAGCTCACGCAGGCTTACTTTACTTACATTTGATTTATTCTTATTATAAAATTATTTTTAGTTTTATTTTTAAACTAAAGCGTTTTTTCCTAGTTTATTCTCTTTAATTTACAATAATAATTGTTAAATTTATAATATCAAATTAGATTATATTCTAATATATAATAATTCTAATATATAATAATTATAAATTAGAATTGTTTATAAGATCGACTCAATGTATCGTTAATTTAACTAAAACAATGAAATTAAACAATTTAACTCGAAAAATTTATTAAATTTGATTCACATTTATTTTAGATATAATTTACTAAGTGTATACTTAGTATATAAATAATGTGGACGTTGTTTACTTTAAAACTATAATTATAGAAATGGATTGATTTACATTTTGAGACACATGAGTAAAAAATAACAAAATGTCATTTAACTCAAGGGATTGAGTTACTCTTGCTTCTTTGATATCTAAAAATGTAGCACGGAGTCTCTTTCGAGCGAAGTCATGGATCACGCGGCTCATGAATATTTATCTATCGTCCACAGACGGAGATTTGTCGCGATCAATTTTCTTTGACATGGATTAATTAGAGACTAATTTGGGACCTGAGAGGCATCCGGACGTCGAGATGGATAAAATCCATCGCGTCGTGTGTGTGCCGAACGCGTCGTGAGATCGGCAACCGCGTAATTTCGAAATAATGAGATTAGAAGGTATATTTTGCGTTCTACGTTATGTGTGCCTTGTGCGCACATTTGCTTGTTAAGCACAACCGACAATTATCTCGTACAAAACAATCGATCAATCCGCTCGTTAACAAGCCTATCGTGCGCAAATATGAGACAGAAGGAGAGAGAGAGAGAGAGAGAGAGAGAGAACCGCCGGATTTAATTTTTGTAACTTTTATGAAAGGTTAAAGAGCATTAACTACTTCTTTAAACATGAATATTCACCTATAAAAGGTCATCTCGCATAAATTCAAAAGAATCAGAAACGATAAAGATGTTTATAAGGATTGGCTATACTGGAAAAAAGGATTGGCTGCTGCAGCAAATTAGATCGTAAAATAGTGTAGCATTTTTAATTGGTTAGGTTGCTGGCAGCAGTCAATTTTTGATTGTGTTAGACTCTTGAAATCCTATACTGACATTGCGAATAGGCTAAGATAATCAAAAATTGGCTGCCGCAATCAAAAATTGACTGTAATAGTTTGCTGCAGCAGCCAATCTGTAATCGCAATAGCGTTCTTAGTAAGACTTTTTCTCCTTTATTAAGTAATAATAATAGTTTGATAAATTTTAACAATCTATAAAGCAGATTGAAATCAACTATTAAATTTAAGTAAAATTATTTCTTATCCCTCTTTTAAAATTGAGGTCTGTCTCTCTCGTAATAAAATTTTATGTTCTGATTCTTTCAGTGCGAATTTGATCTTTTTATCTTCAAAACATTGCCTAAACAATACTTTTCTATATTATTGCCCTGGTTTATTCGTGCTCGTGTTTTACACTTGCAGGAACATCGCGCGGATACAATTTGAAAACTTGTGGATGCAACGCGAAGGTAGAGAGATACCGCGAAAATATAACCACAAGACGAGATGTTACTGTCGCGTAGCCGCGATGAAGAGGCTGCGCTCTATTATAACAGCGCGGGACGCTGTCAGTTTATCGCGGCCATGGTGCACAGTAGATTGTCCGGTTTATTGAAAACTTCCTAGGCGCATTCTATATGTCTAACAGACAGCTGCGTATGCCGAAAGTTCAGCTTCTATCGTATTCGTAATAATAACAGCGCGCGGGAAAGCCCGCCGCTCGTGTCACTAACTATATCACCTTCGCGACTCCGCTATATGTGTTAATTATGTCGTGGATTACGCTTTTAAATGCAATAAGAAAAGTTTCTATCTGAAAATGCTTTTTTGTGATACTAGTCTATAATAATTTTATTATAATTTTATTATAATTTTATATAATATTATAATTTTTTAATAATTTTATTATTTTGATTCGAATCACAGCTTTGACTGAGATAATGTATTGTAGAAATTTTAGATCACGAGAAATTTTCGAAGAAGAACCATTTCGGAAATGATTCACATAAAAGATTAAAAAAAAAGGAATAAATCTAATGAAGGATATTGAGTTGTTGGATCGATCTAATTTTAACGTACTTGATGACATATGCTAATTAAGTTTGTAACATTTTCAAACATACTTATTTATGTTATGACTTAACGAAATATATATTCTCTGACCTATAATATAATGAGTCCATTTTAAAACGTCTGAGCAAGAGTTGTTTTCTTACACACGATGACACAGTTACTGACTTTGATTTTAATTCAATAGATTATTTTATATAAATTAACATAAATTTAAACATAATTTTTCATTATTATTCAATTAATTTATACTAATCATTTAACTTATAAATTGCACATTCATTACACAGAATATATTAGGATAGTCTTACAAAATCTTGATCGGACTATCGTTTTTTATAAAATTATTGACTGAGCTGGATTCTCGATAACAATCGAGGATTAATAAAATACATTTTTATAATTCAGACTTCAAACTTCTAACTAGATACTTATTTCGATTTGTGACATTTAAAGGAAGAAATAAATAAATATGTAAGATTAATTAACCTAGGGCGATAATTTTTATTATTATATTATTGTAAATTTTGTTGCTTTTGTAAGAGGTTATTTAAAAATGTTGTTATGTATTTTATACATTGAGGAAGACTTTGTAAGTCGAAACGTTTGAAAAATTTTATAGCATTGTACTTCTTTAATTAAAAAACGATTTTTATTTTATGAATAACCATAATTGTTCGTTTAAAAAAGCCTTGACTTATTAATTATATTGCGTTGCATGTACACGAGCCTATTTTTTTATATAAACTAATGTATATTTATATAAACCTTATAAAAAATTGTTATACAACAGAAGGGTGATTTTTCAAGATAAAATATAAAATGACAAAATCAATTATGATAAAATATATTCTTTTTGCTAATATTTTTTGATTAGTCAATAATTTTCTGTCAAGTTGAAAAATGATTTTTCCCCTTTTCTGAAAAGCTTAACTGTTTTTAATCATTTTGTGTCACTTTTGAAGTAAGGGAACTTTATAGAATTTTTTAAATATATAATTTGTAAAAGAGAAATAAATTTTATTTTCAAATAAAATTAATTATCCTTGAAATAAATTTGTAGTATTACGGAAGAACATGATTTCCAGCATGATCTTATAAGCGATTTGCCTTATGAACATAAATATATTGCTAAATATGAACGAACCAGTTCCTGGAGAACAAATTCTTCATTCGACGTATCGGTCGGCCCGCATGAGTCAAGCTCCCCTTCGCGCATACCGTTTAACAGGCGGATTACTCATCTAATCGGGACAATCGCTTTATTATCGCGTCGAGCAGCGTATAAGCCTAATCAATTTTATGCGCTTGAAAAGCCGCGCGCGAATTTTCGGAACGTGCGTAAGCACCGACCGGTCCACGAATCGCGTGCGGAAATCGCGGTAGAATGCATTGGTCGATCAGCGTAATAATTTGTCATGAAGATGTCAGATTCCCTTTCAAACACTTTTTTCAAGTTCTCAAATTATATTTATATAGAAGATTGTAGCAAATTTAAAATAGGTACAATCATTGAATTTATTTTTTTTTATATTAGTTATTTACGTTTACAATAAATTTACTTGTATTTTAACATTGTTATGTAGATTACATTTTAGTGGCTCCTTTTCGCGCAATATGTATTATAATATTACATAATATACATAAATACATACTGTACCTTATATTAATATATTAATATATATATATATTAATAAATATATGTACATATATATAATATACCTACTGTATTTATAATATCTATTATAAAATTATATAATATATAATATATATATATACATATGTATATATATGTATGAGGCATCGAGTACATGGCTTGCTCGATGCGATTGACTCGGAATCTACAGATCTGGGTTCTCAATTCCACCTGCGCCCATCTACGCGATTTTTTGCGTTTAAGAAACTGAAAATGATTCTATCCGGTGATTAAGAGACTTTTAGGATTATGGAATAC
The DNA here is from genome assembly GCF_000143395.1 of Atta cephalotes. NCBI lineage: Eukaryota > Metazoa > Arthropoda > Insecta > Hymenoptera > Formicidae > Atta > Atta cephalotes. The sequence continues at coordinate 975,335 of NW_012130069.1, read as the reverse complement.
AAAAAAACTTAAAACAGTAAAACACAAGCAGTACGTAAATTGATCATTCACAGAGTATAAAGGTCATAACGTAAGCAATAGTCAATCCAACATGTTAATTTTCTTACTGCCTTAAGTTTTTTTGTGTTCCATGGTCTTTTGTGTGTGCCATAGCCCTCAATCATCAGCGTTTGGATCTGGTGTTAAACTGTAAATCCCGTATATTAGTGGATATCCTAAAAAGAATTTTTTTAGAATTTTTTATATAATTTTTCAGAATTTTTATATAATTTTTCAGAATTTCTATATAATTTTATAACTTTCTCACATTTTTTATACGAATTGAAACATTTCTCAGAAAATCTACATCTTTTCTCAGAATTTTTCATATATGTTAATTATGAAATATTGTAAGATTTTTAAGATCTTTTGTAAGTATAATTTCTGATGAAAATGTTATAAAATCTAAAATATTTTAAAATATATATTTTTTAATTATAGGATAAGAAATTTCAAAATATTTCAGAATTCACTTATATGAAAAATTCTGAGAGAAGACGTAAACTTTTCGAATATTTCTGAGTATTTTTGAAAAATGTTCCAATTCATATAAAAAATTATGAGAAAAATTTTCACTAGAGTATCTCCCAGGCTGGGGGTTGGATATTAGGCTAACAATTTAATTCTATTATAGAAAAAATCCACTGTTACAAAAACCTCAAGAGATAGGTTTTATCCCGACTTTGGGATGTTGCGCTATCGAATGAACAATATAATACATGTATATTACACATATATATGTAATATAATATATGTATTATATTATATATATAATCATAAGAATATATCTAATCTAATATACATATTATTATAAATTATATTATATATTTTATTAAAATGAGGTCGATATTGATATGAACGTTATCAATGTTACATATACGTAAATATGCTCTATATATATGTATATACATATATATATATATTTATTTATTATTAAAAATCATTATATCATTGTATATATATATATTATGTATATATATTTTTATACATGTAATATAGATTCCTTGTTAAAATTATAAAATTCTTGTATATACATATGTCTAGAAATAAAGTAAATTCATATTACTTGCACAATCATGAAAAAATACGAATACATATACTAGGATCACCACTCAATCAAACCAGGAATGTATTCGTCAATCAATTTCTCGTAGTAAGGCCATAGTTTTTCAATGTCCGGGACGGAGTCACTCTTGGTGTAAAGATCAAATTTGCTGTAACATTTTTTGTGTCAAATTAATCACCAATGAAATGTATCTTTCAAGTTCAATTTTAATTTAATGAAATTTATATTTAAATTTTATTATTAGACAATTCTTATTACAATTTATGATGTTTGATATAATAATCCTGTCAAAAAAAATTTGTACGAAAAATTGCAGAAAAGCTACATAGATTGAAATAAGATCTTAGAAATTCTTAATTTTTCGTAGATATTCATAGTGGGACGTAGAATGACATTGTTTGAGAGAGCAGAGGATTTCTAGATTTTTCAAAGAAACAACTCTATGTTCCCACACAAAAAAAATTAATAATTTCTAAGCTCTTGTCCTAATCTATGTAGTTTTTCATGAAAGCTTTTCTGCCAGAGAAATTATAATCTGTAATTTAATTTAATAGAACCATAGTAATGTGATTTAATTACTTTTTAACTTTCGTAACTTTTTATTTCCTTTATATTTTATTGCATTTAAAATATATTTGATATTTCCTGACTTACTTAAATTCCATCACCCATTTCAACATCTCGATGTCTTCTGAAGTGCAGAAGTGCATGTAGTCGCCACCGGCGTGCCAAGGGTAAAAGGAATGATAACGGATCATAGCTAAAGCTTCCTTCGGTAATTTACTCTTGTTGTGCACGAGTAAGCGGTACAAGTACTCGTCATGGCCCCATGACATCATCAGATTGGATATTCCACACTTAGGTTTGTACATACCGCATTTTGTGCTGTAACATAAATATTCCCGATGTAGCGCAATATTTTTACAATTGCTTAATTCAAATATATTCAGATTGTCTTGACGCTTCGCAGTTTTATAAAAAAATTATAAATTTTACGATCAATGTTTGGCACTAGAATTTTTCTTAGAACACTCTGCGTTTATAAATGACGTGTTTTCCTTCCTCGTAAATATACGACGAGTAATACTTTGAATAATGTTCTGTTTATATCAAATCTTTTCATATTATACATACAAATAATATCTCTTGTTAATAATGAAATTTCCATTATTATTAAGCGAAAAATTAATTAACTGGGACATACTTGTAACGAGAATCTTTGCCATCAGGATTATTATCAAAGCTCGTCGCTCTGTAGACGATGGAATCACCCCAGGCACAACCGACAGGGAATGTGTCACCAACTACCGCCCACTGGGGTTCTCCGTAAAATGCCATCACCTGCAATGTACAATCATGTTTCTTAACATTGGCGAATCTAGAAATTTGTCAAAGGGGGGAATGCTATTAGCGCGCTGTAAGCGAAATTTTTTAAAAGTCAAATATGAAAAGATAGAATATTATATTATTATTTAAATTGTTACGTTAAAAATGTTGTTACGTTATTTAAATATTTTTCTTATAATATTTTACTGAAAACAATCCATTATTTTTTTAATTCCTAAGACTATTCTTCTTTTCTTTGTTTTGGTTTTTTTGTTTTTTTTTTATTCAATTTCTTTTCAATTACTTTCCTTTTATTATTATTTCAATTATTACTATCTCCTTAAGGTCATAATTTCTCCTAAAGTCTTTTTAAAAAATATTTATATCAAAATATTATAATATATTTTTTAATATTTTAAAGTGTAAATTGTAATGAGTTCATTATAACATATTTTTATAAAGCTTTATATTTCATCTCACTTTGCCAAGATCGTGAATTAAGCCGGTGAGGTGGAACCAGCCCTTGTCCGGATGCTTCTCTCTGATGGATTCTGCTGTTTGGAACGCGTGGACAATATTTGGTAGGCTCGTGTCCGGATCGCTTTCATCCACGAGATCGTTCAGTTTAAGCAGGGCGTCTTTCACCGTCATTTTGAATTTATTAAACCGAAGCCAATCTCTCATGCGAGCTACAAAAAGAACAGCGATTTTGCCACTCCTATCTTATCGTTGCCTTTCTAACTGTATTTGGAACAGACAAACAAATAAGATATAAATTTAATCGTTCAAATTGGGGGACTTTCATTTATTAATCTATGTATTTATTAATCTATCTATCCTATCTAATTCTTTATTCTTTTATCACTAAAGGCCACGAAAGCAATTGAAACGTAAAATATAATAATTAGGAATTATAATCTTTCATTTTGACTGACATTTCACGAATTCGACGGTTTGATTGGTGTGCATCAGTTCGTATGTTTTGCGAACGCGTTGCTTGATAGGATCGTCAGACTCTTCATTGAAATTACGGAATTCACTTTGCAGTTTTCCGGCGTATATTGGTTCAGGCCGAAGCTGCTCCGATGGGTCCAGCAGCGTCGTATAATCACGGATTTGTTTCTGTTGAAAAATTAATTATGTAATTATCCATAATGCAATTCTCTCTTTAATTATTTCCTATTAATAAATTTTTTTATTTGGAAAATTATTGCAGTTATTATATTTCGTATAACTCTTTTTCATTGCAGAAATTATAACACGAAGAAATTGGCACGTAATTATACAGAATATGTATTATTGTAGATACAGTGTACCGAAATTAGCAAATGAAAATATATATAGCAAAAAAATTCTCAAAAATAAGTTAAAAATAATTTAAAAATGTATTTACAGTTTTTCGTTCCAAATAATAGTTTTTTAAAATATAGACAGAAAGTTTTTTAAAATATAGATATAAAATATTTAAAAACTAGCTCTAATTATAGATTATTTTAAAACTAGATTATATATTATGGTTAAACGACCTATCCTTGAGTCACCACCCATGGATCATTAGGAGCTTATGATACACAGAAAAACAGTAAAACGTGAACAATAAGCAAATCAACATTTTGGATTTGCTACTACTAACGTTATTGCTTTACATTTTTAATTAACTGATTCGCGTATACTGCTTACGTCTTACTGCCTTACGTTTTTTGTGTGCCATAAACTTTTAGTGATTGCAAGTGGTAATTCACGAAAGGGGAACCGTTTAATCGTAATAGTAATTTCAATTTTAAATCTTTCTATCTCAAAATGTACTACGCATAACGAAAAAATAGAAAATACTTTTTTCTATAGTATTTTTATTCGCGAATTTCGGAATACCTTGTATGATTTATTTTATAATTATATATTTCTACAATAATATATATAAAATTGTACTTTCTATATTTCATAGCCACACTTAAAAAATTTATTTTTGAATATTCCTACATTTTAATTTTAATTTTTATTAAAGTTATTTCTTCCGTTTATAAATTAACAAATGTAATATATAGAATAAAAAAAATACGTAATGAAAAAAATATAGAAAATCATTCAGTTTTATGGTATTGAACATTTCATTATATTTTACTAATGAAACGGAACAAATGAGTATATATTAATGTTAACGAGATGATTTTTTTATCCATCTAAAGAAATTTAATGAACTTAATTTAATGAATTATCTTGTTAGATTAAGATAGCTATATAAAATGTTTTATATATTTATAATTTTCCACACTTCAAGTGAAGAATTAAATAAATAATATCCTTCGCAATATATTCAATATCTTAGAATGAAAAATTATGAAAATTGAATATTAAAGTGAATATTAAAGGAATTATAAAAATCATGTAACGTTGCAACGATAAATGTTTTTTGTCACATAAAATATATGAGATGGGACGAAAAATGAGCTCCTTTATAAAATTTATTCTTTATATCGTAAATAGCGTAAATTATCTTCACTGTGTACAAAAATTAATAAATCACAAAAAAATTTTTCGGATATTTGTATGATTCTTTATCTACGCTGTTACGAGTAGGCACTATAATATACAGTGAGTGCAAAAAGTATTCGTACAGAGAAAATATTTTTTAAAAAACTTTATTTTTAAAAAGTAAATATTATCCAGTGAGAAATGAGTCATCGAATTGAGATTTCAACACCAATTCGACGTCGATTCATTTAATTGACGTGATCATTTTTTGCTGGCTAATTAACAATTTATTCATAAAAAATACATACAACTGTATGTTTCTTAAAATTATATATACCAAAAAGATGTGTATTAATTATACAAAATATATCATCTGAAAAATAAGCAAAAATTAAAAATTCTATTGTTTGTTTCCTCAAAAAGTATTCGTACAGTCCAGAAATTTAACTTCTAAAATCAGGAATATATGTAAAATTCGTTTACTTATGTTTAGAACAGAATATATTTATTGTATAAAATTGCTAATTAATGTTTATTTTTTACAAATAAGATTTTTTTTATAAAAAATTTTCTTGTACGAATACTTTTTGCTCTCACTGTATATGTATATCTAAAGTAATGTAAAAGAGTCGAACATTGTCTTCTGACTAGACTTTATTTAACAACGATATAGACAAGTTGATAGATTAAGTTGTAAGTTCGTATGTTATAAACGATTAACGAGAGTATTTTCGATAATTCAAGAATCCGTTTGCAGATGAAATAAAATATTTGTAGGAATATATCCATTAAGGGTAAATTAAAAAAAATGGACAAAAACAAATAGTGAAATCGAATAAGGTAAATAGCAGAATCAAGGTTTATCAAAACTGTGTAGATTATAGAAAACTTTATGTTTATAGAAATGTATCGCAGCATTTGTCGCAAACATAAAGTTGACGTGATATGTAATAACGTTCAAAAAAATTTTTCGGATATTTGTATGATTCTTTATCTACGCTGTTACGAGTAGGCACTATAATATACAGTGAGTGCAAAAAATATTCGTACAGAGAAAATAGAATATTTTTTAAAAAACTTTATTTTTAAAAAGTAAATATTATCCAGTGAGAAATGAGTCATCGAATCGAGATTTCAACACCAATTCGATGTCGATTCATTTAATTGACGTGATCATTTTTTGCTGGCTAATTAATAATTTATTCATAAAAAATACATACAACTGTATGTTTCTTAAAATTATATATACCAAAAAGATGTGTATTAATTATACAAAATATATTATCTGAAAAATAAGCAAAAAATAAAAATTCTATTGTTTGTTTCCTCAAAAAGTATTCGTACAGTCCAGAAATTTAACTTCTAAAATCAGGAATATTTGTAAAATTCGTTTACTTATGTTTAGAACAGAATATATTTATTGTATAAAATTGCTAATTAATGTTTATTTTTTACAAATAAGATTTTGCTCCCAAAATCATGCTCCCAAAAGTTTTAATAATCTATTTCAAGAATATATCACAGGATATTCAAATTTATAATTTCTGTTGACAGTTACGAGATGTCCATAAAAAATCGTGGAGAAAAATCTATCAATGCTTACTATTTAATATATATACGAGAGAAACGGATTATCGAAACTTTACAAATAGGTATATGATAGCAAATGTCTCAGTGACCGGACATGTATCTGTGTCCGCACATTTACACAAAATTTTATTTATTTATATTATTATTAATGTTTATATTATTATTAACCTCAAGTGCTTTTTTAAGTATAATATTATAATTTAGTATCTTATTTACAAAAGAAGATTTATGACGTAAATAAATTTGTGACGCGATCAGCACTGATATGCATTGTGTAATAGTGGATTATTAATCTCTTTTTTAAATATAGAAAATATCTTGAGACGCGAAAAAATTATCGAGCACATTTCACGTGCAATTTCATAATATTCATAGAACGAATTTCACAAGAAAGAAAATAAAATTCACAACGTGTCTGCATAACATTAATCGCGAATTCGAATAAAAAGTTATATTTGTTTAAAAATAAACTAAATTAATCGGTCTACTAAATTAATCGGTTTTTTATATAAATTGTGTAAAAAATAAATTCAGAAAGACACAATAAAATTGATAAAAAATTTACAAATTAAGAAATAATTTATAAAATAATAATAAAATTTCTCGAAAAAATCTTGTTCTTCGCGATATTATTTTATTAAATCTTGAATTCCGAAATTTTATAGAAACGAAATCGAGTTAATAATAAGTAACTTACAGCTGTCGCGACGGACATTTCGTAGTTGTGTGATTACTGTTGAAAATGCAACTGCCGTCTGTCTTACCCTGCATAGAACTGCGAGTTAACTTTTAAAGTCGAAGACAGTTCACCCTTGATCCCCGTATCGCTTGATGGACGATGGTGGTGGTGGTAGTCACAAGCACAAATATCAAATCATATTGTCGCTGTCTATCGCACCCTTCCCTCTCCATATTCCGCAATTTCAAACTATTGTAAACATGAGTGTATATAAAGTAAACGGAATAAATTGTTGTAAGATTTTTTATCTAATACCATCTCTGCAATTTATGTAAAAATTTTTGCGTCATACAAATCGGTATAGCGCGATATTTGCGTTCAATACGCTATGCGATAAAAGTATTATTAAAAAATGAATTATTGCAAATTTTTATCTATCAAAATATCAAATCCTCACGATTTATAAATATGCAAATTATTGCGTCGTACATACAAATCGGTTCAGCATGATTTGCATTTAATATGCCGTACGATAAAATTATTGAAGTATCTAAGAACGCTTTCAGATTCTCATGAAATTTCCAGTACAGCTCGAGCAGTTCAAGTCAGAATTAATTTCTTAGATAAGCAAATACCGTCGCGTTAAAATCAAAATATGGTAATTATCACGATAATTATAGAAATTGAACCAAAATGATGTAAAAAGATATCATTCATCGTCAGTCATGAATGACGTTCTTTATGACGAAAGAAATGATGAGCTCTATGAGAGCGCTTTGAAAAATAATTTACGACCGTAATTTCTTTATTTTAGCGATTTGCTTTCAATGTCATGAATGCATGTCTTGTTCATATTGTATTCTTCCAAAGATTCGCTCAATCATGAAAAATAGCAAATTCTACGATAACAAAATGATTAATATAATGCATTTTAAAAAAATTTTCTAAACTAAAAAGCAAGTAAAATATATACGAATAAGAAAGTGTTTTAGAATGCCTGATAATTTTTAACAATGCTTTCAAATTAAGTGAAACTAATTCCCTTTTCTTATTAAAAAAAATGCGTAACAAAATAAAGCAATGAAACAAATGAATACCGATAATAGCAAATAAATCTAAAAATAAATTTCTAAATTGTCTACTCAGAGATCAGTGATTTGTAACTGATAATAGTGACGTATATAAATAGTTCGTTTAATCGCGTTGCCATAATGCTCGGTTGACACTTGGCACAACCGACGTGCGAATGATGTCAAATATATAATAGAATTGTTACCATTCCATGGCAAATGGATTCAATTGCCACGCGTTTATGGGTTGCGCGTGATGTGTGAAGTTTTTTAAGGATTCAGTGGCTGCGCGAAAATGCGATGACAGGACGATAAGAAAATGATATAACATTAGCATTTTATATATGAAAAAGATAGTATCATTAGCATTTTACGTATGCAAAAGATAGTATTTACAATTTACGCCAAGCGAAATATCCAATTTGATAACCTTTGATATTGCATAATATCGCCAGTTTTATGACTTTCAGAAAATCGTATGTTCGTATATGTATTATCGAAATTATTGCAATTCATTGTAAACTCAATATTTTCTCAAACATATTAGACTTCGAATAATATCTAATATTTTGTATATTTAAAGACCAATTTACTTTTCAGATATTATTTTCAATTCGTAATATATAATTCTTCTGTAGAGTGCTAAAAATTGGCTTAGAAAAATAAAGAAGAGAAGAAAAGAATTTCTGTACATATTACGTAAAAAACTAAATATGTACATAATTAAATTTCTTATCGGATTTTCCATTTCTTCCCCTTCCCTTTTCCAAACTTTCCCTTTTATATATATGAATAATATTTTTGAGGTTTTCACAGGTATCTTTTTCAGAAATATTAAAGGATTTATCAATGCGTTCCTTGCTTTGGGTAGCGAACATGTAATTTTTTCTTTAGAACGGAAACATGAAAAGAAAAAATTGTTATACATGTATATGCATGTACCTATATACACACACACACACACACACACACACACACATATATAACAAAAAATTTTTACATTTTCTAAGGAAAAAAGTTAATATATAATCGCTACCCTGATGAGATGAATAGCAAGGTTCACGAAACATTGGTATTAGCAATGGATCACGATATCACAGCGATAACCCGCATACAATTGAAAGAATGGGAAGTTCGATAAATAATTGAGCAATAGATAAATAAGTAACTTCAGAAAGTATTATCGGATGAATGAGTAATGGAAAATGGAGAAAACATATGTAAGAGACGCAAGAGGTATACTGCAAATACCTGGAAAGATTAAAGAGTAAATTCTTCGTATTTCTTCATGACAAAAGTGGTATCAAATTTGTCGCTGTTACAATATGCGATTATAGTAGACGTAATTTATTAATTTATTATATATATATATATATATATATATATATACATATACATACACATATATATATATATATATATACATGGATGTACGTATATACATTTTTTGACATAAACTTATTTAAAAATCAAGCAAAAATACGATCAAGGCGAGCTGGAGTCCGAATAGCTCGTGTTGCTCTCTCGCCGTCGTGAATTGTGTCGGTGTCTGTGCGAGGGACTGCGCGAGCGTGATCTGTGCCGCGAGGATGACTTCTTGCTCTTCTTAGATCTGTGCGAGCGAGAGGAACTTGAACTGTCGTAATTGCTGAAACGTTCATGTGAATTTAATAATAGTGCAGTTTTTAAAAAGCGATGTTTTAAAAAAAGAAAACTTACAAGGGGCTATAAATTTAGCAATAAATAGTTTCAACAGAATTCACATTAAAGGTAAAATTTAAGTATAGATAAATAATATAATGTAATTACAATGAATATATATATATATATATATATATATATATGAAGGAATAAACAAAATAACATCCAGAAAATAGACTTTTATAAATAAGAAGTTGCTTTATCATTTATTTTTATTACAGATTCTATCCTTATTGGAAGACATATGCTCGAATAGTGTAGCAACTGCTACAATGCAATGTTATATCATCCTTCTAGCAGAATATCTTCTAATTGCCAAAAGATATTGGAGGAGGAAATCTGTTTCTCATTCATCTGTTTCTGCTCTTGAAAATAAAATGATTCGACGATTAAATTAGGCAATTGCATTGATCAAGAAAGATATTGAAGTTCTCAAAGATAGAGAATAATTTTGGAAAATAGAGTGAGAAATAAATTTCCTTATTTTCTTTCCTTATTATTTATATAAACAATTGAGAAAAATGACTACTAAGAGAATTTAAAAATCGAATGGTAATTTTTTGAACATTATGTGACCTTATTTCAACAAAGATAGAATGTACATTAAAAGCACTAATGGGCCAATTTATATTTATAATAATAATAAAAAAAATAGTATATATTTCTCTTAGATGTTCATATTATTTCATCTATTTCCTGTATCTCTTTAAATAAATATAATAATATTTAAACTTTTATATTGCTTTATTCATATTGCACTCAATGTTACAATTAAATAACTTCAATTACCTTCGATGAGAACTTTTCTTTTTCTTGTGTTTCTTATGTAATTTGTGCTTGTCCGTGCGACTTCCGCTCCGACTCCTGGAACGTTGTCGCGACCTCTTGCCGCTTAGGTCCGCGCTCTTCAATCGATCCATTAAGGAATTACTGCACAGTTTGGTATCTTGTGAAGATCTGTCTTTATTGTCCTCTAGAGATGGCGATGGCACGGAGTGTACTTCGTCCGAATCATCCTTTCGGAAATTCGGATTCACCGTAGTAGAACCGGTCTTAAGTGCTGGTGTCTGGATGTTGCTGAGAAATATAGCAGCTCTCTTTTTTCTTTCGAGTTGCAATTGTCGTTCTTTAGAAAGTAATTTATCTCGCGCGGCCGCTGCCAGCTTATCCTTGATCCTGTCTTCTTGTGCTTGTTTCTGCCTGATCTCCTTCTGACAATCCTCGAGAATATCATCCGTCAAATCCACCAATTCTTTGTCATCGCTTTTCAGTTTCTTCTCTAATTTCGGTAGATCTTTGTCTCCAATAGCAATCGAAAAACTGGCATCGGCAGTATTATCTTCAGGCGAATTGGGCTTAGAGTTAATATCCTTTTTGTCGCTCTCCATCTCTTCATCGCTCTCCTCCAATGGTAACGCGTTCCTTTTCTCGATCACCGTGCTCTCCCCATCTTTCGGCTTTTTGATGGAGAACGATACAGTGGTAATCTGTTTCGCAGATCCTGTGCTCTGTTTCATTTTCGGGTCTCCATTCTTTTTCTTTGCTTGTATCATTTTCACTCGCTTCTGAACTTCCTCCATTCGCTGTTGCTTCTTCTGCAGTTCCTCCAGTTTTTTCTGCTTCTCCTCCTGTGGTTCCTGTTTCTGCAATAATTGTTCCTCCGTCAACACTTTCGGATTTATCGCACCCTCATACACAGTCAGTTTGTGCGCGTAGTAACCATGATACTGATGGGATAGTTCCAAGAAATTGAATCGAGGATCTCCTTTGTTCTTCACGATCATTTCAAAATCGCGCCCATTCTTTGCCACATAACTCGCCATCTTGTCTATGATGATCTGAACATCTGCTGGTGGTACAATAAAGGACGGTCGGCTTAATGGTTTTTGCACAGGTATCCCATATGGTACTAACGGCGTGGGTGTTTCTTTAGGCGATGAGGTTTGCGACGTGACCGTGTCGTTCGGCATAATTGGCATGGAAAGTTGTGAAGGCGATTGCATTTGTCCGTTTGACCCATATATAACTGGACCATGTGAGTACTGCATGGGCGTGGGATAAGAATAACCCTGGAAAAAAAGAAGTGATAATGTAATGAAAAAATAATATTAAAATGTTCATGCAAACTTTGATATATTCTACTATTAACATGTTGGAATTGTACCTGTGGTGGCATCGTATGATAGTATCCTGTAGATGACATTGACTGCATCGTCGCATCTAATCCTTGTGATGTTTTGGATGGTGGTGGTTTCCCTGTGATCTTGTTTACAAGCATGGAATATGCGCAATCCGCTGATGGTTTATACTGTATGCTCGGTATACTAGGTGCCTATAAGTGGAAAGAATTCTCTTATAGTAGTTCTGTACATATTTAATCTATTTTAAATTTATTTATATATCCTCTATGGTATCCAATAAAGTACAACTGGAAATATGAATTTATTATATATCTATTATATTTATGAATATAAACTTTAGATAATTTAAAAAGATATGAAAAAATTGTTTCGAAAAGCATATTTTTTTAATATACAATAAATTGTAATATTTGTAAATATTTGTAAATAGTAAACAATTTTAATAATAATAATGAGTGTTACATACTTGCAAAGAAGCCTATTCTGTAATTCTTAACAACTGAACGCTACAATCACAGAATAGGTCCCTTATATTAATTATATTTAAATTGTTTATTTCATTATTTCTCTATTGATAAGTGATAAAATGATAGAATGATAAACGTATTTGCTGGATTTTTTAGATTAACATCTATACATTGAATGCGCACGGAAAAGGATAAAATTTTTAATTTTAAATAGTGCAATAATGAATAAATAAAAATGTACGAGAATAGGTCCAATGCATACCAGAATCAGTCCTGGAAGCAGAAATATTTAACACATAAATTAGTGTTGCAGAGTATTAATAATTTTCATCCTACTGTGATCTGTGCGAATTTTAAGATTGCCATTCTTAAAAATAATGTGGTCCAGCTAGGGATCTTCATATTTTGAACTACCCGGAACATAAAATTCTTCTGCATGAGAGCGTAGAAACCGCTTATGCATTTTTAAGAACAGATTAATGTACAACGTGCAAAGTAACATGTATACCGTGCAAAACGTACCGCTTCGATCTTGGTAAGTGATGATGCGAGACTTGGATGTAGATACGATTCGTCATCTTGGTCAGATTCTTCCTCTGGTTCTTGAAAGAAAGGATAACAATAAGACTCACGCACATCTCAAGATCATCAAAACGGATTACGCATAGGTTACCAATTATAGAGTATTAACAAAAATTTATGGCAATACTTACGGTAAGAAAAAATTAAGTAGAATCAAAGTAGGTGTGGGTAATCAAATCCTGCTTTATGTTGCTTCAATTACTTCAACTCAACTTCAATATAATTACTATAAGACATTGCTTGTTATAGAAAATGATATGCATACCGGATTCTTCTTTCTCAGGTTGTTTTTCAGGATTATATTTTCCACTCTTGATAGCATCGAGGACATATTTGTAATATTGATGAAGCGGCTCGTCTATCGATAGGAACGCGAATTGAGGATTGTTTGCCTGTTTCGTCTTAATGAGGATTTCCAATTGGCTTCCGTGTTGACTTATAAACAGCGCAGTTTTCATTATAATGGCATTCAGTTTCTGTGTTTCCGGCTAAACATTCACAAAGTCAACATATTATTTAATTATATTATCTAATACTCATGAATATAAGAAAATAAATGCAAAGCGATATCTTACTAGGATCATTCCCTCAGGAATTTCCAATTCAGGCGGCGGCACGAATACCTGATCTTCCTCTTGCGAGCCCTCCGATTGTTTCGAACTCTGAGAATCCTCGCCAGAGGCTTTATGACCATTTTCATCTTCATTATAATTATATCCTACTTGATTGTACGAAGATTCGGAATCCAGTGCTTGATGCAACCTTTTTATCTCCTCTTCTGTAATACAAATTTGTGATTAAATTTTTGTAACGTCCAAGAAGAAAGAAAGTTAATAAGAAATATAATCAAAATAAAAGCTCTTGAAATAAAAGAAATATGTTACCATGATACATGGATTCCTCTGCATCATTGTTGTAGATGGATCGATACCGCTCCTCGTCACAGAGTTGCTCTACTTTCAGTTCTTCCTCGGTAAGTATTGTCCGTTGATCAAAACCACCTGGTGGTGGCTCGTGAATCCGTAAGTCAGCCAGCGCCCCTCGTCCATCGTACCTATACACATACAATACATCTGTTAGAGGAAGAAGATGATATCGTTTTAATAGTTTTCATATACAAGTTGGTCACAGCATCTGGAAATGTTAAGTCAAGAAGTAAGTCCCACCAAAGCGATTTTTCTGAAATAGAACAAAGCTATATAAAGGATGCCTCGAGTAACGTTTCTACTTGTTTTTTCGAAATATCAACTACAATAATGTCATACTACAATGTGGACAAATATTTTATATATATATATATATATATATATATATATATATATATATATATATATACTATTACTAAGTAACTACTATTATATCTACTTACTAAGTAACTAGTNTTACTATTAACTTA
>NW_012130069.1:942174-960786 GCF_000143395.1 Atta cephalotes | reverse complement strand
CAATTATATCATTTCTAAATTACAGTGTTACATTTAATTACATTTATTTTTAAATTTAGCATACAGATACTCGAATGTAGAGATCTATTCATCTTGTTACATATATATATTTAAGATCGATATAACGAAACATGGACTCAAGTCTATTACTAATGCAAATTAGGATGCATTCACTCGACGCTCTCAACACTCATGGAATCATTTCATCCTTGTTGTTTATCAATTGTTAAACAAAAACAAATAATACTCACGAGCGTGTGAGCAGAAAGTGGAACACAACTGAACATACACGCATGTGCATGTATTATAGAGATTGTCGAAAGGAATCCATAACTGTAAGCTTGTGAATATAAGTAACAATGTCCTGGTGCGCGTCTCCCGAGGCAAAGCCCGAATCTAATGTAATACATACCGTGCTGAACGGTCGTATAAATACCTACAACCGTCAGCCTTTGCCCATTTGTCTCTCAACGCCGTGTCTCACCTTGCTGTTGCACAGGCGGCCAGCCATAAGCGTCACGTCTCACCACAGCACCCGTGTAGAGCGCGTAAATCGCGCTGCCACACTGCGCGTTTTCACAGCCGAGAGAACACCTGCGGAAGCCTTAAACAGTCTCCAGTTTGCTTATCCAGAGATTAACGATGACAAGGGGGGACCTCGCTTTTTCGCTTCTAAATGCAGTACTTGGTTTTGATTTATTTTTGTTTTCGAATTTGGTGATCGGTTTTTTTTGTGGTCGAAGTCAGTCGTTACTTTTTTCGTTACGTTTCGTTGTCGGGGAAACGTAACGGTGCGTGGTCATTTATGGCATGAGAACAAATATCCTAGATGAGAAATTTGTCTAGGTTAGAGAAACGGACCTGTCTATCCTCAACGTGTTATCGCCCATCCATGGTATCAAATGCTTTCCCTGATCAATCATTTTCGCCTTGTCATCATCGCGAAATAATTTGCAGCTATATCCAAACACCAACAGCTCCTGCGGTTCCTCGTCGCTATTCTTTTTACGCAGAATGCCCGAGTCTACCATCCACCGTTGGCTTTTCGAGGACGCCATTTTCGTTTCAACTGCTCCGATCCAACTGCTTCGAGCCAGTTCGAGCAAAGCTTCGAGTGACTTCGCTTCGAGTGACTTCGAGTCAATTCGACCGGATGACGCCAGGCCGGATGAGTGAGAGGAAGGGATGGTAAGGACGAATGTGTGAAGAAAACGCGCGTTACTTCCATTTCCGGGATGCGCGCGCATGCGAAGAACGTTCATGTCTACAAAATAAAATGTCCGTCGTGTTTAAAATTCGTGATATCTGAGGAAAATTGATTGATTTACAATCAACGCTTTCAAATTCATTCTTCCTTAAAGATTTAAAATATTTAAATATTAAATATAATTTGAACACACGAGCTATATAAATATTTGTGACTGACAATACAATTGCACCAAAATAATTTATATCTTTTTACGTGAAACTTTCCACATTATTAAGCTTATTCTTTCCTGCACTACATTGAAAGAAAATATAGTAAATTTTAATAAACGTTTGTTTGAATAATATTTGATTCAAATTAATTGAAATAATATTAATATTTGATTTAAATTAATTTAATTCAACGACTAGTAAATATTTATTTACCATACGTAAATATTAAGTTAATACAATTCAAACAAATATTTGTTAAAATTTAGTACATTTTTCTCAGTGTAGACTGCACTAAAACTTCCTTTCTCGCTTTAACCAAATTTCAAACATATTTTATTTTAAATTTTAAAAATGTATTTCTATTTTATAGAAAATAGATTTTCTTTTTCTATCGAAAAACGACGCAATCTTTATCGAGACGGCCGAACCGATTCAAATCGACCGCCACGGCGCTGGCGTTGGGCGGCCGGGCGGGGGCGCTCCGATCGCTGCTGAGTTGCCGATGATCGTGCGCTTATTTATCGCACATCGCACGGGATTTCGTTACGGGCGACTTTAATCAGCGATAAACGGCGTATTTCGCGCCCGCGGATCGTCATACACAATGGCGTGCGCGTCCGCCGGCAATTGGCCGCGCGGTAGCACCGCGTACCGCCCCCTCAGTACGTTATGGAATGCACGACGGACTGCTACCGTGTTACGCGGCTCCGCACGATGCCCGGCCGTAGAGGCACGCCAACGGACCGGAATACGTACGTGCGACGCGGCCGCGGCTACGACGTCTCGCCGCCTGACACTGGACACGGTACGTGTTCCTGCCATCGACCATCGTATATCCTTCAACCGTTTGTTGATCACGCGAGTCCCCGTGTCATTTCTCGCCGCCGTCGCCGTCGGTAGCACAACGTATACGTGGCAACAGAGCGAGTGTGGCCGCTGTGCCGTGCGAGCGCTGTGTGCTCCGTGGGTGTCACTTCCTAGTCCGCGAGGGATCCCGTGGCGTGCGTTCGCCACCGATTCGTTGGGACCCTGCATTTGATCGCGTACCCCGCGTAACGTACGTCGCGTCTCGGAACGGGGATCATCAACCCCGTGTCCAACGCGACGCGCGACGGGGACGGGGACGGGGACGGGGAGACGAGAACGGGAACGCGAAGCGACGCGACGCTGCGGATCCTCGTGCGTAATCGGAACCCCCTCGGGGGTGTGCTCAACATTTCGGCCCGCCGACAGCGTCGTCGACCCGGTGTTACGTTCGTCCCGTTGCGCGCGCGATCTGCCATTGAAGACTCCTCTCTTATCTTGAAACGAGCGAATTCCTGGATCTTGAAGAATCGGAGGAGTTTAGCGTCATCGAGCACGTTGCCGAAGGATATTGAGCTGCCGTTCGCAACGTCTTTTAGGAGCCAGGAAGCAGTCCCTTCTCAGCGAAGATAGCTTGGTGAGAATTTATAATGGTGTAAGTTGGCCTGTTGCCTACTGACTTCTGGTGTTACACATAAGTCATCGTCTACCGCGCTTCTGCCGTGTTGCTGTATCCAAGGTGACTTTGCGTTTGTACAAAGAAATAAATTTTCAAACTCACAGGGCAATAAAGCAGAATAATTGCATGAAAAAGAAATAGAAAAATGTTTGAAGGAATTTGAAGGAATTAAAGTGCCAATGTGTATAATCATTTGGTTTACTGTAATGCAGGTAATAAATCTTAATTATTTCATTTTTTTCTTCAGAATGTCAACTTTATGCAAGCGTTTGTATGACTTTTTTCACAAAAGTTCCATGAAAAATGAAAAGTGAATGTTTGTTTAGGTTTAGAATTGACATAATAACAATATTTAGGCTATGTTTCAAAACTCATTGCCAGTAGTAAAAATCTATAATGCATGTAATATAAACTATAGACTCAGCACTGGCAATGGATTTTGGAACCTTAATCAGTGGATTTTAATTAGTCATTAATCGTAAGATATATGGAATCCATATTATAGATATATGAGGTTATGGATATAAGAGAAACTGTAAACCAAATCCTATTTTGGCACATGTAAGCTAAAGAAATTGGCTGCATTCAGTAGAAAAAACAGCTTTGCAATTGTTGCAAAATTTTTTAATATGATTGACCTTATTTTCTCACTGGCTCTAAATATATAAACCAATCATATTGAAAAATCTTATAACAATTGCAAAGCTACTTTTTTTTATGAATTAGTCATTATAAACCAAATCTTAACTTGATATAAGAGTTGAAGTAATAAATTTAATTTGCAACAGGTATTCTCGGTGGGTCTACTTAACAGCTGACTACAATGGCTAACTACTATGGACTGACACAGAATACGATCGACTTGGTACTTGGATGCTTCTCTCTTTGCGGCATCACTTGCATAAAAGAGCTAGCTTGACGAGAGTTGATGGTGCACCCTGTTGCTATTGTCCTCCAGTCAACGTAATGGAGGAACCAGTTAAGAAAAAGCAGCGCATTGAGATTAGCGCAGGTAGCAAAAACTTGCTTGCCGATATCGAGGAGCTGCAGAGGAATTTGCTTGCTCGATGCTTATGCAATATGCCAGAGAGCAGTTTGCGCAAGCCATTCACCAGCTTCACAGTGGAGGATACTGACGGTAGCATCCGTTATGCTGTTCTGTCTGATTGGGATACGGTTCAGATCCTGGAGTATCTTAGTGCCCTGCAGCTGTTGTTCGAGCTGGCCATCAAGCAGAACGCGAAGAATGTTATGTGCAAACGAGTAGCGGATGTTTGCGATGCAGTGGCGCGAAACGAGCATGGCATCGTCGATCAGATTATCGACCTGTCCTACACGACCAATAAATTCGTATCGTACGCAGCAAGTCGCGTGATCGCATCGTTCTTTATCGTCACGAGAGACAACGTGGAGACCACCTGGTTGGAGAAACTCACGCAGTCCCTAGTTAACACGCACTCGCCCAACCAGATGTTGTTCACCCTGGATGTGGTCAAGAGAGTGGTTGAACATAAAGACTGTAGTATACATCCAGAGGATGGAGACACATACGTGCCGCCACCCGGTTGCAATACCTTCGTCATCACCGACTTTGACAGTACGACGATCAAAGCAATGTGCGTGAAAGCGCTCGAGTCTAAGTGGACCATTCTTGTGTCCAAGTTCAATGACATTCTTGGGGCGTACACGCCGCAACACGCGTCTGTTGTCATCACATTCCTACATTTGTGGGAGACCATTATTTCGGTCAAAGCCAATCTTTCTGTCATCGACACCAAGACGTTTTACTCGCAGCTGAATAATCTCGTGCTGTTATTAAATGCTAATGTGCCAGGCGTAATTTGGCGACATTTGCTTAGACTCTTCAACGAAGTACTGTGCTATGGTAGTACTCTAGCACTACAAGACGTACTACCAGATGAGCCGTGCTCTCTAGCGCACCTGATCGTGCGCGCCGTCAAGGATTGGCGTCTGCTCGACGCGTTGCCGTACCGTCACGGTTCTGGCAGGTTTGGCGGTGGCACCAGCGAGGGTGATCGTCCTCTGCTGCAGAAAATGGTGCTGTTAGTGCTGAAAAGCGTCGCCGTGACAGTACGGGAGACACGCAGCGACTCCAGTGACTCGTCCCTCGGTTCTGAAGTCGAAGATCTCGATGAAGACATGGCGGTGATTGAGAGGAGTATTCGCGAGGTATTACGTCAGCTGGATCAGTGTGTAAAGGCATTGATGCCCTTCCATCCGGAGATGCCGCTGTCGCAATGGGTCGTCCAGATGTTTCATGACCAGGATGATTTCCTCATAGAGGGTATGGTCTGCTGTTTAGATGTTGCCGTGGGCTTATTCTATCGCGGTCCACCACAGAATGATCTGGGCCAGATGCTCAGTCCTACGTTAACCTTTGTGCAATTCATCCACGCTGTGTCGCACGACCCGGGCGTTCTGCTGGATCTGCTTGTCAGTAATGAGACTTGCTTTCTGCTGTATCTTTTGCGATTTCTCAAGTACATTAAACGTAATTGGATTGAGTTCGTCAGGTGTTGTGGCCGTGAGCTAGACAACACCATGACTGTACTGATAAGACTACGACTATCCATTGATCGGCTGGTATCCAAGAATCTATTCCCTTATAATATTATTCCGGTTCTTCGTCTACTTGAGAAATGCGAATCTTTTTACGAAGGTAACGTGGAGAACGGTTAACAATCTCATGTAACATAAAAGAGATATTTGGAGAGATTTGTCACCAAGTCGACTGAGTGTGTACATTGTATGAATGGAAAGAAGTATTCTCCGATCTTAGCTTGGAATATCTATCTAGGTTCGGAGAGCTATGTGTGTTTCCATTCATACAGTTCCGTTCACACTAGATTTTGCCATCTGTAAAATATCATGTGTAGTGTACAGATTGCCGCATTACCGTCCCATAAACGCGAAACGGCCGGACTGACTCGCCGATTCGTCTTTTTGAATTTTTCGAGCATCGATGTCGAGGACAGATGTCTTTAATGCTCAAAAAACTCAAGAAGACGAATGCGTTTCTTATTTATTAGTCTTTAGCGAAATTTTTCAATATAGCTGGAATTGCAAGATGGAAGAACTTCCGTCTATTTACGAATTAGCGGAGTGTTGAGAGTTATTCAACTGCGATCAAGTCGGAGTACAAAAAAAAGAACAAAATTCGCGTTGATTAAGTCTCAAAATGAAACTTCGTTTGTATGTCTTATAGAAATCTAATACTGGACAATTTAATGTTGGAAGTTACTTATTTTAAAAGCACTAAACAGTTCCAGTCAGCCAAGTCTCTTGAAACAAATTTTGTTGATAATATTAAATTTGATGCAAATTCTGTTGTATTCAATATATTACATTGATATTAGCAAATTGGTGACAGATATATCATAAAATCCATTGAGAATAAATTGTTGGCAAAATCGTGCAAAACTTGTTGACAATCTGATAGCAAATTCAATCAAGACTGCAAGAATCAATCAAGATTGACCAAAGCTTTGCTCGGTTCTTGCTGATTAAATCTTGCTATCACATTAACAAATTATCAGCAAAATATAGGCTTAAGATGTCAATTTGCCGAATATTTTGATTGAACTTGCCAATAATTTGTAAATAAATTGTTATTTTGCTTCCCTGATTAAGAATATTTTTAATTCTCACGATAGTGAGAAAGTAATCAATCTATTTTCCAGTACTAAATTTCTATAAGGGATGGTGCTAATGAATTATGTTTCTGACACCATTGAAAACATACATATTGATGTATACCACTAGTGTAATATTTATATGTATACTTCGAGAGCTATTTGTACAATTTCCAGTCACACCTGTAAATGTAACTTTATTGTATTTTGATAAAATACCTGAGAAATCTGTACATATCTCACAAGCATCAGAGCCGACTTTGTACCAAATTTTGATGGACGAAGTTACATAATCTTCCAATAATTCTGAAGGAAACTAAAGGAGAAAATTCTTATTATATTAGTCTCGCATAAATTACAATGCAGCAAGTAGAAAAGATGTAACACATAGAAAATTATGTTGTCATCAGATCTGGTCTCGTACAGTTCAAATCAAAATTGACATTTTAGTCTCAGATTCTTAATTTAAGAACAAAGAGAAATAACGTAAAATATAATTTGCAAATGTCAATGTTATGGAGAATATTTGTGATTAGCAGAATTTTGTATTATTCGTACTCTATTACGCATGAAAAATTAAATCTCTTTAATATGATATTTAAAATTTAAGTGGAAGAAAAAAAACACGACAGTTATTCGCAGTTGTTTCGAGATAAAACGTAACTGTAAATAGTGACATTAACAACGCTACGTATTCAATATAAGATTTCCTTCTGTAAGTAATGTAATACTAAAATTCTCACATTTTTACTTTTATAATTGTGGTGTCGTTTAATTCAATCTCCCTCTGTGATTATGGTTTGGCTAGAATTGTTATCTTAATTTTACAGCAATGTAGACTTCATATTTTTACGGAAATATCAGATTCGATTGCAGCTGGAAGATATCTTTTTTTCAATCAAATATTTATTATCATCTTTCCTAAACGCAAGTCAAATACAATTGCCATTATCGAAACTTACGATTATAATGCGTAGCCCGGCAGATTGTCGTGATGTCCCACGATTAACTCTTTGTGTCATAACCGGTTTTTTTTTAATTTTGTATCCGGAGATCTTTCAGGGATTATTTACTGAGTACGAATCAGAAGTCAGAATTTTAAAATTAAAAATGGCCGATATCGCGGATCAATAATTAATGTAATTTTTAGTAAAATGTTTAATATTATATTATTTATAAAAATAAATATTTATAATAAAAAAAGATTTTAATAATAACCTCAGATTCAGATACAGCGACCAAAATATCTCCTAGAAACTAAATTTCAAAATAATATTTTCTTCGTTCTTAATTTATTATAATTTATTATCGATTCTTCTATTTTGAATTTTAAAATTTGGGAATTTCACCTCGGACTCAGTGATCCAAAAAATCCCTAGAACGTCATTATAAAAGATATTCAAATTATTTATTTGGATTTACAGTAAAACATCGATTTTTCCATATTTAAAAAAAATATTAATTTATAAAAAAAAACGACGAAAAAATATTGGAAAAATCTTAAAATAAATCTTAAACAAAATCTTCTGAAAAATACTTTAAAACGTCCTAAAGAAAATATCTAAATTATCGTTTTGATACTGATAATAGATATAATAGAAAATACATTTTTTGTTAAGTACAACTTTAGACTATTTTAATTATAATAATTATACTAATTACACAAATACAAATTTGTAGTTGTACTTTTTTTAACACTTCATGTTCTAGGGATTCTGTGAAAATAAAAAACCAGTGTTAACATCAAGAAATTCATCAAAATAATTAAAAATTGAATGAAAGAAGATGAAGTTCTTAAAATATCGTTATAACACAAAGGGTTAATCGCGCAAATGTTCGATACATTGATTAGAGCGATGTAACGCGCTTATCTCACCGGGACAAACCGTCCGGATCTCCTTTTTGTTTCTCTTTCTTTTTTTATTTTAGAAAGATCTATATATAGCATTAAGTTTATAACATTAGCCTTCCTTGGCTTATTTTTTTTTATAAAATTTACGCTACTCTCTATTTAGAATTTGCAAATATAGCTTTAATTTAAACATTCGATCAGAGCGCGATCGAGGAATTTTGTGTCGAGATGGACAGCTTCCAGAAACACAAAAAATTTCTTACTAAATATTTATATTTGTGTATTAAATCATTATTTATATACCTCTGTACTTCGTCAATAAATCACTATTTCACAGCATCATTTTCCCATTTAAAATGAAAACTTAGCGGTATTGTATGTTAAGTTTTTCCCCCTCTTTTCATAAATTAAACATTTAATTGCATTCTTTCCCTCTTTTTCTCCCTTCGAAATGTTACTTTGCTTCAAGTAAAACTATTTATCGCATATTATACATCGACGTACGAAACTACGCGAGACTGTACATACTTCCGTAAAGTTTTTAACAGAACGGTAAATGTCCACTGCTTTACTATAACTGCAGCAAGAGTTAGTTCAACAAGCTTCACTAAATTAACAACAAAATCTAAGTTACGTAGCCCATTATTTAGCGTGTAGTTCAACAGTGTGGATCATTTATCGCGTTTTATATCTTTCTCTTTTTCTTTCTTCTTAATTTACTGTTTTGTTTGCTTTTTTATTCGTTGCTATACATGTTCCCGTACTATCTGTAGATATAATAAACCGCTAATCGTTCGTAGCATACAATGAAACATTCTCTCTGTACACGTTATCTAAATAAAAAATGTTCAATGTGTTCGTCGCGGCAGAAGCGATTCAAGCGATTTATGTAACGACATATGCGTAAGGCATCAAGAAAAATTAAAATGTTGCGAGTACCATTAGAGACAGTCTTCCTTTTGTCACAAAAATATAACAGACTGTCGTCCACGTAAGTCCCGACAGTTTTAGACGAGAAGAAAACCATCAATCTCTGCACGTGTTTACTGCACGTGTAAGCTGCATACTAAAACAAATTCTACCTCGTAAGCTTAAAATTAAAATTATCCACTAATTTATTTTATCTGATAATAGGTACGTTATGTTCGGATTCAAGGGGGCGATTAAAAACAATTATGCAAGAGCAGAGAAGGAAAACACAATTTGCGTCAGCTCATCAAACATTCGCACAAGAACTTACATGAGAATTGTTATACAAAGTCGCCCGAGATATACAAACGACATAATAATTTCCGCACGTGTCGTACTTATTATCTCGTTACTACGCATACATATATATACTTATTATTGTTTCGACTATACCTATCGGTGCACACGAGGCTTATACTCAACATTTTATTGCACTTTTACATCGAGCCGCCTCTTCATCTTCTTTTTTTAATTAAAAAATCAATATACAAACAATTAAAACTCACTACGATAAAGGATTTCGGGACCGTGATGTGTTTACTAGGATTTAATTCTCGTTCTCCTTCTCATAGAAAATGATACTAAAAAAAAAAAAAACAAATTTGCGGATTTACAGAGAGGGTGTGTCTTTGTGGTAAAGATTATATTAAACAGCACGCTTGCGCATGTATATATCGTGTATAACTGCGAAATACAATCGGATCATTAACACGTGATCTCTCTACTACCCAGAAGCCTTTATACGTTCTATAGCAAAAGTAGCGACTTTCTCTATTTTTCTCGTTCCCATTTCAGTTGCGCTTCATGTTTAGCCTGATAATTTAATCGCGATTTGCCGTTCGGCTAAACTGATGAAAATTCCCGTCACTCCTGTATTAAGTAGTCGGATGATATGAACTAATTAGCGCCGCGTCCACCGGCTCCATACATGACGGACATGTCAGCGAGCGCAGCAACCAGTCGTCAATGCAGACCGCGTGGTAGGTGTGCATGCAGGGTAAATAGCGCACTTCTTCGCCCGCCTGCAGCTCCATCATGCATATCACGCATTCGCCCTTCTTAGCACCATCATACTCTCGCATCGGCAAATGCTGTATCAGTCCTATACGTTTCGCAATTCTCACTTGTTGTTCCTCTTCGCTCAAACCGGCAGAGCCAGTACTCTGTACCAAATTGACTCCGATCCCACGACCAATATTCAAGTTGGTAGATTGTAAATGACGTTCTCTCGTAGCGATTGATGGATAATAAGCTGCTTGCTGTAGAATATTAAAAAATTAATTAATATTCAACCACAACATTTTTCCACATATTATTTGTAGATCCTTACAATTTGTAAAAGTACAAAAGTTATTTAACAGAATATACATATACTATTTCATTGTTGAATAAGAGTATAAAGTAAATGTCATTGCATTTACTTTATATACAGCAGCATTCAATCCAGTGTAAATCATCATTTTATTAGTTATAATCTCTATATTTAAAATCAAATCTATTTGACTGATATTCATAATTCATTCTTATATTTGAGACTACCTTTAGTTCAATCTTAAGATATCATAAACCAATCAATGGCTGCATTCAGCTGACTCAACAATTGAGTCTACTGAACACAGCCTATATGCTGGTATAGTTGATTCTTATTTTAAGACCATCTTAAGTAATATCTTAACATGCTAATACACATGGCTCTTCTGATTGGTTCATAACATGTTAAAACTGTACTTAAGATAGTTTTTGATATAGTATGAATATTGGCCAGACATCTGCATTAACATCTTAAGATATTATTTCAGATGATCTTAAGATAAGAACTAATGTGACTAACTGTGAATACTAGTTTATAGGACTGCATTAGCATGTCAAGCATTTAAGACAGTTTTAAAATAAGTATGGATACCATTATGAATACCATCTTATATATATTCAAATAAAGAAGAAATGACAGACAAAGGAAGAATATCACAGACAAGTCAGAGAAAAGATATATTCAAGGAGACAATATTATCACTATTTGTACCATTCTACCTTTATTTTATGTTTAATAAAGAATAAAAATAGAATGATACAAAGAATGATGCTAATAGCATCTTCTCAAATGCACTCAAAGATTATAAAATATTTCGGGTAAGATAAAACAGACAACAAGGATGATACGGCAGCAACAACAATAAGACAGTAACGACGATGTACGTGAATTACGTTGTAGGGGATTGGTGGTCCAAGGCCCTCCTGCGAAGATCCGCTCGTGGACACATTGGGTTCGGGATTATTGCTCAGGAGAGTGGTATTGTCCTGTTGGTTGCCGGTGGCGCGTTTCAAGCAGTTGCCCATGATTTTCTCTCTCTTTCTCTTTCTTTCTCTGTCTCTCTCTTTCTCTCTCACTGGCGGCGAGCTGTCAGCTTTGCAAATCGCTCACACGTCGCATTCGCACGTCTACTCCAGATTCCGCTCTCTCGTTCCGCGCGAGCGATTACAAGCTTCCGTGGAGACACGGTGATGATGGTGACAGCGCGACAGCGATTTTTGACGCACATTCGACGACCGTGCTGCTTGCCATTTCACCTGTATCGCCGCTTGTCGCAGCGCGACAACATTCACCGATGATTTGTCGCGAGAAGCAGCACGGATGACGCTTGGCAAACGTGATCGAGATGTAACGATGCCGTCGCAATAGTCGTCCAAGCGCAGCCGTCACATACCCCTCACTGATTACTGATAAGCAGCAGCAGACTCATTACTCATTACCAGCTGAGCGTCGCCATGATGCGCGGAACATAGCAGGCGATTCGTCTCATTCGTCTGCGCATCATTGTGGTAACGGAAGTTGGTCGATTTCTACGCATCACTCTCGCAACGATTTCTTCGATTTTATCTCGGCTTTGTGCGCAGAGTGAATTGAATGATTCCTTAATTATCTCTCTCTCTTCCAGCTCCTCTCGAATTTTCTGTCGCTAATGGAAGTAATGGAAATAACAAGGTGTGCTATTGCGCAGGTATTTTTGTTGGCCAATGAGAAAATATAACTGAACTCAGCCATCTTGGGCAATTTAAATGCATATAATAATTAAGGGAAAATTCATACAAAAAAAGTGAAATGATAACTATGGTGAATAAATGTTCCAAAATAAATATATATGTTGTATATATAATGCATAACATTTAAAATGTTAATCTTTATTAATTAATCTTTATTAATATTTCTATATTATTTAGAGGTTTTATTTATACTGTATAATTCATAAATATATTATATTATTTTCTTGATGTATTATTTTTATCTATGTCATTGACGAGAATATTGAATATTTTCCATTTGATGACAAAAGTCAACACAAGCGTCATTCTATCCTTGTTGATATTCAGAGAATGACAAAAATAAAACAAACTTGTGTCGACTTGTGTCATCAAATGAAAAGCACTCATATTAAAGATCGACATTCTTATAACTCCGGCACACCAGGGTTCGACTGTAAGGAATTTCGCACAATAAAAGAAACAGGGAACAGAGAACAGAAAATAAGAATTTCAACCTATTAGAAATCATGTATTGTGGAATACACAGCACAAGGTCGACTATAAGTCGATTCTGAATCGATTATAGCTTCTAGACATCTGAAAAATGGACGTCCGTAAGTCGACTTTAGATGACTTGGAGACGTCTCTAAGTCATACAATGTTCCACTTTAAAGACTGTAAGCCGACTTTAAGTCACTCAACCATTCTAGGTTGTGATCTGATTCATGCCCACAACGCTGAACAGCATTCATCCTTGTTTACATAAACAACAAGGACGAAATGATTCCTCATTTAAGCTTTATGAGCGTAAATCGCACTAGACATTCTAAAATCGACATTAGAAAGATATTTGTACAAAGTCGACTTACAATCTGAAGGCCTGACTTAGTAAAATCAACTTACAGTTGACATATCGACATTTGTACTGTTAGCGCAGTTTCTAATAGGTTGAAATTCTTAGGAACTCTGCACAATAAAAGGAATAGGGAACATAGAATAGAGAATAAGAATTTCAACTTAAATTAGAAACTATGTATTCCACAATACATGATTTCTGATAGGTTGAAATTCTTATTTTCTGTTCTCTGTTCTCTGTTCCTTTTATTGTGCGGAGCCCTAACACCTGTCATTCGACAGTAACAGGGGAATACTCAACTGTAATTGGTTCTTACATTCTGATCCGGTTTAAAGTCTCGGTAGAAACTAAGTCAGTAATCTTCGAGGTTGCGAGTTGACTTGCGTAATAGGAGAGTGAATTGTAGTCAAAATTTGATTGCTATTCCAATATGCCAACGCTATTATACGCAGGAAAGTGTATTGTGGCCAAAATTTGATGGGTTGTTTCCAGTATCGCTATCGCCATTATGCACAATGGCTGCGTTCAGCGGACTCAACAGTTGAGTGAGCGCTTGCTGCTATTGATGTATTTTCTTTTCTAGATTTAAAATGATTGGATGATCTAAAACAATACACCAATAACAGCGAGCACTCACTCAATTGTTGAGTCTGCTGAATGCAGCCAATGATACACATTGGGCGAGTTCAAATCAGTAAAAAAGTGGCTAGGTCTGCTTGCTTGAGTAATTAAACATAATTGGTTGGATCCATAAATAAGAACTAATCATGCTCACTTCGCTCGGCAAGCATGCCTAATTACTTTGCCGTCTTGAACTCTCCCATTGACTGATCAAAGTCTCGCTACAAATGCTTCAAAGCATTTGATGGACCAATTAGAAGAAAGAATTTTATAAATTGACCAATTAAAAAACACTTCAAAGCTTTTGTAGCATCGCGTTGACCGTACCTCTTGTATTTTTACATCATGATTGCCGAGTGTGCCGTGTGGCAGTCGTGTCGCGTTCGCACTCGAACCTCAAAAGGACGGTTTCTCCTGCAATATCCGTGAATCTGACGAGAGCGAGTTCAGGTGAATTGACGTGAACCTGCGAAGAGACTTCCGACTCGTGAGCTCATTCTCGTGAGAGAATGGATGGTCATCGGGCGTCGCGATTTCTGGCGCTCGCGGCATCGATGAGTCTGCTCCTGGCCACGTACACGCCGGGCCACGTAGCCGGCTCAGGAGTGTTGCAGATACGCGGTATACCGGTGGCGAAGAACTCGTTGTACCGGCCAGACCGCGATTTCGAGTGCCTGGACGGCAGTCGGCTGATATCGTTCACTCGGGTGAATGATGATTATTGCGATTGTGGTGACGGCAGTGATGAGCCCGGGACAGCAGCTTGCGCCAACGGTGTCTTCTACTGCGACAACGCCGGTCACAAGCCCGCCTACATACCGTCATCATGGGTGAACGACGGCGTGTGCGACTGCTGCGACACAAGTGATGAGTACGCGTCCAGAGTGGAGTGCATCAACAATTGCAACGAGCTGGGCCGGGAGGCCCGTTTGGTGCAACAAAAAGTGGAGCAATTAGCACGAGAGGGTAACAAGCTGCGTGTAGAGCTAGTGGCCAGAGGTAAGACCATCAAAACAGAACATCAGTCACGTTTGGCTAAGCTGAGAACGGATTACACGGAAGCGGAGTTGATCAAGAAGGAAAAAGAGCTGTTGAAGAAACAAGCAGAGGAATTAGAAAGCATAGCGCTTGAGAAATACAAACCAGCTGAAACAGAACAACCAGCAACTGAAGAAGCCATTGGGGAGGAGGAAGAGGAAGACGAGGACTTGAGCGTTTCTGAAGTGGAAGATTATTTCAAAATACTGGATTCAGACTCCAGTGGTACAGTAACGCTAGTGGAACTGCAAACTAGGGCTACATTTGATAAGAATAGGGACGGTGCCGTGTCAGAGGAAGAAGCCTTGTATTTCCTTGGAGATAAGAAGGAAGTCACTTTACAAGAGTTTACAGATAACGCTTGGGCAAACATCAAGCCTTTCTTGATGTTGGAACAAGGTAGATAACATTCAAACTCACTATCTTTTTTTCTACAGTCTATAAACTATCAATTTTGATACGTAATTGCAGGTATATTCAAAGCGGCAAAGGAGAGAGGAGAGATAAATGAGCATCAGCCTACGGACGACTTGGATCATGAGAAGGAAGGAGAGATTCCTGATGGAGATGAAGAGGAGGTACCTGAGGAGGAACATGAGAAGGAATCACCAGAACCGGAAATTCAGTACGACGAGGAGACGCAGGCACTCATCGATGAAGCTACCAGTGCTCGCGAACGTTTCCAGGAGGCAGAGAAAGCCATCAACGAGTTACAGTCAGAGATTAGACAGTTGGAGGAGAAGCTAGGCCGTGATTACGGGTCTGAAGAAGTGTTTGTGTCACTTGATGGCGAGTGCTTTGAGTACACGGACTTGGAGTATATTTACAAACTGTGTTTGTATGCCATGGCAACCCAGAGGTCCAAATCCGGTGGTAGTAGCGTCAATCTTGGCCACTGGAACGAATGGGTCGGACCGACTGGTGCCAAATACACTAAGATGAAGTACGATCGAGGTCTCACCTGTTGGAATGGCCCGGCGCGTTCCACAATTGTCACTTTGTCATGTGGAACGGAAAATAAGCTCGTATCCGTAACGGAACCGAATCGCTGCGAGTATGCCATGGAGTTCTCCACGCCGGCGCTCTGCAATCCTAACGCAGCGGAGACTGCCGATAAGCATGATGAACTGTAAACTCATGGATTTGTATAGTAAAATGAAAACGCGATTAGTCGCACATACAATGTGAATGTCAGGCACTTAAGCTCTTTCGGTGGATCGCGAGATGCGAGCATCGAGTTGCAAGGATCGATAAGAAATAACGTTGAAATAAAAAAAGTCTTTCGCAAGTATTTCCAATACAATCGCGATTAGTAATGTAGCTAGTAATCTTCTTTATTTCAATGAATATTTGTTCTTCAATTGGGACTCAATATTACGTTTTTGTTTCCAGATTAGCTATAGTAGTCATTACCGTTTAGCATTTAGACGATAGAATTCCACAGAGATTTCGCTATCAGTTATCGTACCTTTTTAATATCAAAATTTGTATTCTCTTAAAGATGAAATAAGATCATTACCATGGATAAAATACATTGTCAACGGAGCCTAGTCATGTGTTGGTTTGATCAAAAAATTCAATCGCTCTTTATTAATAAATCGTGGATCGTTCGAAATCCTTATAGTCCATTGACATGTTATATTATATATTTTACCGATCATTAACTCGCATATCATCGAGCCACAATATATTAATAAAAAAGGCGAAAAAATTCTTTGATCAACCTAATTAAATACAATACATGAATATCATTTAAATAATAACTTCAGTAACTTCAGTATTTTGAAACAAGAATGATAAATGTATTAAAAATGTTTCTGCTGAAATGTGCCACTATGTACGCAAATTACAACGATTATAATCGCGATAATTCGTCCTTGCATCCGAGAAGTTGCATAATATTGAACTTGATTCGCTAGCGATAAAGTAATTATCTAGGATCTTATCTTGTTTCATGAAACCGCAAAGACCATATTGTTACGCGCGAATTCATTGCCAACGTGTTAAAAAAAAACTCGCTGTTACATTCCTCTTTTTGTACACAAAGCGTTTCTACGTGATCTAAAAATATATAAAATCGTACGTGTAACGTCATGACTGACGTAAAAAAATCTGATTGAGATGTACTTTGTATTACTTAGTACACATAGCGTCACAAATGTCTTAATACATGAGTTGCACGAGTATCGAAGAAGGAATGAGAAAGCATGAGAAAGAATAAGAAGGCATGAAAAGGTATATTAAAATATTTGTAACGATGTGTGTACATGCCTCATACCGATAAGAGAAAAAAAAAGAATCCACATCTTTTTTGGGATTCGATTATTCACACGTACGTATAGACGATGTCCTAATGTTCCGCATTATACACTTAAGTCGGTGATTTTGTAATTTTTTAAGGATGCGCCACGGAAATGGCGCGAATATTGTGGGATGTGCATGTAATAAAAAAAGAAAAAGGGATTCTGTTGTCGAACCGTAATTTGCGATGGCAGCTTTATTTACATCAATGGAAAGAAAATCTGTTGAGTGTAAATGCGCGCGTGTATGTATGTCTGTGTGTAGAATTTCTCTTGTTATTCTGTATATTATTATATATAATATTACAGTATCGTGGTGGTTAAATCCAGTTTTCTCTATTTTACTCTAAGAGATAATCTTTGCATTTTGCGGGATCCGAAACGTACGTCCATTATTTGAATAATTAAATGGGAGGAAGGGAGGCAGGGAAGAGTTGATATTTCCCGCATTTCAGTTTCTCGATTGATTCGGTAAGGCACTTGAAAGGCTACAAAAAATCATTTCTTCCTCGCGAAATTCAAAGAGTGTAAAACGATATGCTCTATACAGCCTTTTCAACGCATTCTGGGTTAGCAAGAAAAATTGGGTAATCACATGCTATCGCCGACTATCGACAATTTCACAATTTTCCTTTTTATACATCCAGATAATCCTTTTAACAGTTTTTTATAGACATTTAATTAAATCGAGACAAGGTATCAATATCACTTAGTGATATGTTTCATCGATGAAGAATTGTAGGCTCATTTTAACATAATTCGATTACGCATGTAGGCAGTCTGTGAACAATTCGTGTGGGAGATTAATACGTTTCTTGTATAGAATAAACAGATTTTTCGAGAACGTCAAAAATATACAATTGCACACGTAACATTTCTTAGATCGTCGTAGCTTATATTTCACGTCTCTTCTACATTTATCAATGTTAATACTATAATGTGTGCCAAACATATATTTATATTTATTTTTTTCTTCAAAATCATTAAAGTGATAACGCACAACTTTGTTATTCCTTTCATATTTACACGATACGGGATAATATACGATATTTATAAATGCATCACGCCGAAAGGATCACATCTTCGCTACAACTACTGTACATCTGCGAGTGAAATAAAGCTCCCTATGAGAATGTATGCATTCGCAAATGCGTTTTCGTGATGGTATAATCTCAAATGTTGAAGTTTTCAGTCGTATAAAAAAAAACTACGAACATGAGAATTGAAAGATGTTGCAGGTGGGACTGATTTTCCCTGTATCAACGACGAAGCACAGCCAATTATTAACGTGAATTGAAAGTTTTTTCGAATTTCCAAAATTAGACCGCGCTGTCGTGATTACATTTTGATTAATTAATATACAAATATACGAACAAATTATTTAGAAATAATTTAAATAC
>NW_012130069.1:933268-942154 GCF_000143395.1 Atta cephalotes | reverse complement strand
TAATTAATAATAATANNNACGCTTAGTATTATTTATTACTTATATATATATATATATATATATATATATATATATCTATATATATATATATATATACATACACACACACACACATACACACACACACACATATATATATATACATATATGATTACTCGTTGATTTTTTTATTTTGTATCCACAGTTCTATGAACGATCAAAAAAATTGTCTAGAAAAAATAATTATTTGCAAATTTAATTCTTGATTTCCTTCGTTTTTTTACTCCATTCATAATCCAAATAGCTAGAATACTAATCTACAACATGCATATTTACCAAGCGCTAAACGAGATCGTTTATCTTTTCTCGTATTTCCTGTTTTCTCTTCCTGCATTAAGCATCGGTCGCTATAACAAAGCGATCTGCTAATCGAAAAAAGAATTGTGAAACAATGGTTCCATATCGTTCTATCGCGTTCATTTTCCGAGTTTCTCGAACATGATCAGCTTCTCCTTGAAGCTCTTGGTATCGGTGGACACCTCCGATATGTTTCCGTTAAGCATGTTTTGCAGATCCTCATCGTTCTTATTGCTCACTAGCAGATTGTCGAAAAGCATCTTTGTGTCTTCCTGCTTGGCCACCGGCGACGATGGCTGCGATGTACTCATTTGTTTCTTCTTTGGATAAATGATGGAGCCTCGTTGATTATTTCCGTTATCTGTCACTCTGGTCATTATTGTGATGGCCAACAACTGTTGGATACCTAAGTTCTCCTTAGATACTGGTTCAGAAGATTGACGCCAATAGTATTTATTGTCGGCAGAAATGAGCGATTTGGAGTCTTCGGTATCGTCTCCCATTGATGTTTGATCAGAATCGGTTGCTGGTACGTTTCTGCTAGACCACGAATCCTGAAAAATTATTAAAAATTAATTCTCTATCATCGAGAAAAGAATTAAGAAAATATTTGGAGAATATGGTTAGAAAAACTGTTTAACTTACATATAATTTAACATTTATTGTAAATTTTGTTATATCTTGAAGCCTGATAAAAAAATAAGTTAACACTAAGAAAATTTATTCATTTAATTTATTCATTTAATTGTAATTTCTTAGATCTTAGAAGAAGAAAAACTAGAAAAATACTTTAACCCTATAACGTCATTTGAACGAAGCGAAAATTATTAAGTAATTGTACATGTGATCTTTACGATTAGTACTATGAGATTCTAAATTAGGTAAAAAGACTATAAATCTTCTTCTATCAATCACCGTAAAATGGAAGTCTCTTCAAATTTCATTTGAAGTCTGTACTTCAAACAGGATGCTTTAGAACTTAGATGTAGTTTTTATAACTTTAATTGAGGATTAATGTATATCATTTTTCTGTCTTTCATAAAATCTTACATTTTTTTCACGCCTATCTATCACGCTATCCGTAATCTCCTCTTCTTTCCTATCCTGTTCCAAGTCTTTCTCCAGACTATCCAACGTCTCGGTGCTCTCCGATGATTTGTTCCTCCTCTCCGAATCCAGAGTATCGGTGCTACCCAGTTCTGAGCTTTCAGAGGATTTCTGGAGTCTCGATGGTTTTCTGGTAGGAGTCGGTCGCTTCTCTCCCTCGGGGTCATCTCCAGAAACTACCATATCCACTATACTGGTACTCGGTATTCTTTTAGGCGTTCTTCTAACTCTCCTGTTCTCTAGCCTATCCTCCACGTCCAAATTATCCGAACTCTCCGATGACATTCTTTTGCTTGATCGTCTGCAGCCCATCTTTGGCGCGTCATCATCCAATATTAATTCTGCCTCAACATCGTCCTTCATATCATTCATATCGATTCTCTCAAAGTTCTCAGACGATTTGGATATGCTCTTCGATAATCTTCTTCCGCGTGATAAATTGATGTCGGACACGCTGCTTCGCTTCTGCAGTTCTTGGCTGATTTCCTCGCCGGTGCAATCGCTCTGTTCAAGCAGATCAAAGCTTTCCGACGACTTAGACATCGCCTTCGAATTTCTACGCGCTCGAAAGTCGAAACTACTTCGTCGTCGTTCCATCGAATCATCGCTGGCCAACGGTTCGATCGCTTCTAAACTGTCTGATGATTTAGAAACACGATCAGTGGATTTCGAGATTGGATTCAGCAGTTGTCTTCTGACCGAAGCCACTGGTTTTGCGGTCTGTTCATACTCCATCAGTTTGTCGAAGCCGTCTTCGGTGGATTTGGAGAACCAACAGCCGGGAGATGAATCCAGACTGTCGGGTGACTTGGACAATCGATTTGACGAAGATCTTCTACGCGGTAGTTTCGCTTCCAGTTCTTCAAATACGTCGGAGCCCTTGGATATCCTATTGGATGGCCTCCTGGCGACTGGTATCCATCTGACTTCTGCCTGTTGTTCCTCGGTAGCAGTGCTGTTTATCTCGGCGCTGCTTCGCGACGCTGTTGTAGCGTCCAGACTATCTGGTGATAATGATGTTGCGCTTGGTTTTCGCGGCAGCTTTGACTCCAACTCTTCGAAGATGTCAGAATTGCGGGACAGCCGGCTCGATGATTTCCTAGTTACGCCAATAGCTCTAGGTGGTTCCGTCGGTGACGGCGCATTGCTAGTCGATTGGAGCAGTTGCTGCTGTTGCTCTTGTTGCTCTAAACTATCCAAGGTGTCCTCAGCGATGGTCGGTGGTATCGATGGCGAATTGGGTGCGGCATTGTTGGGCGATGTCGTTGTCATCGTGCGACGCGGTGGACGCCGGTTCTTTGGACGCACGGAGATCCGGTGATGCGCTGCAGTGTGGCTCAAGCTCGCGCTTTCTAATTGCGCTGTTATAAGTGGGAAAAAATCGTATTTATTAAAATTATTATCTCGCAAAGTATGGCAATTTAACATAAATATATTGTAGAATTTATAAAGTATAATATGTAGATGTAATCTACATTGTTAATGTGATAGTAATTGTTGATTCCAAACATATTTTTAAGACGTGCAAAACAAAGCATATTTAATAAAAATAAATTATTATAAATCATTTTGTATTATTTAAAATAACTGGTTATGAATTTGAGTTCAATGGCATCATTGGTGTGAAATACTTTTTAGTTAACTTTCATATTTTTCTATGTCTTTTTAATCTAATCGTTGCCTTACATTTTCATGTACAAGCTTGGATTCTAACTAAATAGTGTAAATCGCAATTATCTGAACAATTATCTGAGCAATTATCTTAACGTGTTGCGAAGCAACGAAACCGTAAGTAATATTCTATGAGACTTACGTAAATCTTCCTTGGCTATTGGAACAATCCGATCAACCGTGTCTTTCATCGATCTCGTAATCTATATTTAAAAAAAAGCAAAGATTTCTTTCATTATTTAATTAATCAGTTTTGAACTTATATAACACACTGCCAACGAATTTCATTTCGCGACTTCATGTTTTGATTGTCGAGAGGTCGCATAAGAAAAAGACAAGAAAAAAATAAAGTTCGTAAAAAATTAAAATTTTCATAAAATGCTATCCCTACTTAACTTATCTCTAAACTAATATTAAAAATAGTATTAGTTAATTAAAATTAATAAAATAGTGAACAATATTTCTAGAAAATACAAATTGTCAAATTTCCAAGAAAATACAAATTGCGTTACAAATTGCGATGAGTATTTTCTTATCGATCATCGAAATTAAGAAGTTAATAGGATTGATATTACAAATGATATTAATTAAAAAAAACACCTTACAGATCTATTTTTTTTTAAGAATGTCGAAAGACACATATTTCAATTCCTTTTTTAAATACATTTCTGTATTAATTTATATCAATAATTTGCATATGTAATTTCTTTTAAATTTGGTATTAATGGTCTAAGCTGATATCAATTAATTAAAATCAATAATAAATATTTTTGAAATCTCCGCTCTAAAAAAACACATTTAACAAATTATAACAAATATTTCTTTGTTCGTCAATAAAATAACACAAGAAGCACTCAAAGAAGTGCGTGTTACCTGGCAAATTTCAAAAATAAGTCTCCGCTTGTGAGCTTAAAAAGTCTCAAATGCAAGCCCGATTGTTTTCGACTTGCTAATTAATTTGCGCGAATGTGAAAAGAGATCCCGTGCGACATAACGTGATTCTCGGCGCCGGTAACGGCGCCGATAATTCTCAACAGGCAAACCAGGCAAAGCGAGCACGTCGCCTGGTCGGTCTCTAACGGTATTGACCACCGTGTGAGTCGAGTCGTCGAGTGTGTGGCGCAGCCACTTAACCGCGATCGACTTGGGAAACCGGTCGCAGGTGCGTTGCCGCCTGCTTTCGGTACTAAGTCATTTTCCGAAGGAGAGAAGGAGATCTATCGCGCACAACGCGAGAAAGAAGAGGATAATGAGAGAGAGGAGAAAGGATGATGCGAATGAGCTTGGATCGTCTTGGAGTTCGTCTCTTTAACCGATGTGTAATTACGCCGACGATTGCGCGGTTCACGTGATCTTTGAATCGTCACGTGGGTGTAGGTATGAGAGACGATAATAATGCACGAATGAGCAGCGAATGAACGTGATCAATCTTCAATCAGTTAAAATCATTTGTACCGCCAAACACGAAGTTCGATGTGTAAATATTTCAGAATGTTTGCGGCACAATCCTTTATCAGAGAGCACTTAATTCAATTTAAATAATTTTAATATAAATTAGTATATTAACTAATTTATGTAATAGTTAAAATATTATTTAAAATAATATATTATATTAATCCATAATAAATACACAACGATTTTCACAACATTTTATTACACTTGAGTCCCGAATTAATTTTTCATTGTTAAAAGTATATAAAAATTATTAAATGATTCTTATGTATACTTTAATATCTTTAGAAAGTATTTGTAAGGTAATGTATTAAAAAAATTGTATATAAATGTTATAATTAATTACTTGGTGCTCCTAGTATTTCAAAGGAAAGAAATACGCAGGACGTGATTATGTGTACTAAAAGATTAATAATATGTATAATATAAGATAGATGCCTTCAATATTAGCTTAATACCCAATGATGACCTTTTTGTTTGTAGGTAATTACGTGGGTAGTTAAATCTTGACTGCACGCATGTAAATGTCTCATATTTTAAATTAATGTTAAAAAAGTTTTCTATTTTAAATTGCATAACATGATTGAACAAAAATTGTAATGCTTACATAAGCCATGTTATATTAAGTTATAAGGTAACTTAATACATACATAGCTTACCTAAATGTTACAATTTTTAAGGAAAGTCGTAGTCTAAAGTTCTTCAAAATGTTGCCAAGATTTTTATTAATTTAATAATTAATATTAAGAGCAACTATGATAGGAGATATATATATTTTATATACATAATTTTAGAAGAATTTTAGATCACGATAATATAAATGTCGTAATCAAATAAATATTATATAAGACATTCAATTAGATTTTCCTTGACGAATCTAACTTTGGAATAACTTTTAGTCACTATCGATCGATCGATTACCTCGATCGCGTCTTCGACGCGAGACAGTTCCTTCGTCAGTTCCCTCGTAGTTTGGTGGATCCTGACAGTCACCGTCGTATCTAATTGCCTCAATCTGAGACGATCCTCGATCTTGAACAATGGTCTGATTGACATCATTGACACGTCCGTGACCTTGTCCTTACAGAGTCGTACATAGACTGATTACATGATTATTCATTTATTAATTCGCGTTTAATAGTTACGTTAAAACACAATCGCGTTTATCGCGGGAGAGATCCCGCCTATTTATCATACGATCAATTACCTCGATCGTGCCGACGTCGATTCGAGCTACATGTTCTCCCTTGATCGCCCGTTGACTTTTTGGTTGGATCTTTATTGGTACTGGCATCGTCACTCGACTTTCATCCTTGTTAAGAGATGTATCCTTATTAAGGGATGCATCTTTGTTCAGAAACATATCTTTGTTAAGGGATGTATCCTTGTTAAAGATCGTATCCTTGGTGAAGCATCCGATTGACACTATCGGTTGGCACTCAAACTTGCTCTTGAGTTCCTTGAGTTTTCACAAAACTCAAATTAAATACTTCATTACCGCGTTTTCATGCGATCAATTAATTTGTTCTCGTTTCGTTCATGCGAGGATTCGATTAATGGGATTTTGTTGCGTTTAATAAAGTACCGAAGCATTTCGCCATCAAAATCCAGAACGTGTCTGTTCTACATTACAACATCGACTTAATTAAAATTTCGATTAAGATTGTGTGCGATATAATATTAATAAAAATATGTTTTTAAGATGACACTTTAAGTACAAAGTGCTTCTGATCAATTTGTTTCAAAATGGATATATAAATAGATATTATAGATATATAGATATAAATATCGATATGTAAGATATGTATATTCAATCACATTTATCAATCCATTTAAGTATCGATAGTAAGCCTATTGCATATAAATAAGCGCATAAATTATTGCTTCTCTCTTCGCTGGACATATTACATTTAGAATAAATTACATTGGCAATTATCTTCTCGACCGAGGCAACGAGTGCCCAATAAGCAAATCCTATCGCACGATCGCGATCGATATCTGTTTTACCTCGTTTGTGTGTTCCATCCGCGATTCTCTCTTCACCGACGTAGCAGGTGCTTCTTTCTTCACCGGCACGGCGGGCACTTCTTTCTTCACCTGACACACGATGTGCGCTTCCTTCTTCTGAGGAGGAAGTCTCTGCCGTGTCTCCGCCTTCGACCTCGACCGCTCGATCTCGATCTTACGCACCGCAATCGCGGTCTTGCTGATCGGGGTCGGTATCTCATATTCAGTGTTTCGATCCTTGCCTCCGTAGACGCCGATGCTGATCTTCGGTGCTTGAGACTCCACCACTATCCCATCCGGGAAGCTCCTACATCGCGCGTT
Organism: Atta cephalotes; assembly: GCF_000143395.1. Classification (NCBI taxonomy): domain Eukaryota; kingdom Metazoa; phylum Arthropoda; class Insecta; order Hymenoptera; family Formicidae; genus Atta; species Atta cephalotes. The sequence goes on along the minus strand of NW_012130069.1, from coordinate 935,260 downwards.
GCTGCCCTGCCTAGTCTTGTCGATCAGCCGTCGCCTCTCCACTGGGTTCAGGTTCAGCTGCTCGATTATCGCCCGTATGTTCGACGAGATGCTGGACTCGCGATGTGACACTACCATGATGACGGCGGTAGCGAAGTGTGTAATTGAATCGCGGTGATCCTCTTCACGTAGTCACACCTGGTCTTAAGATCCGTCCTGCGATTCATACGTAGCTTCCGGCTACGAAAGTACACGCATGTTTTCATCAAAATGAAAGAACGTCATCATGACGGTTTCCTAATTGTAAATCTATATCGACCACTTGAGTATTAATTAAAAAAATTCCCTCGTGTCGTCATGACGAGGGCGATTTTCCAATTGCCTGAATTTACATCGAGTTCGTACTTCTCACTTTTCAATTTATAACGATTAATTTTTCGATCTCGAAAGATATTAAAATTCTCCATGGGAATGAATCGCGATTAATTCAGCTACTTTCTCAGAAAGAATTTATGATAACAAGATAAAAAAATATTTTTGGTGTGTACTTAATTTTATCAATAGTGTAAAATTTTATACAGTATAAATAATAAAAGTAAAAACAATATTAAGAACAGATTAATAATTTCGATTCTCCTTCCTCAAATTAAATAAGACTCGACTTAATATGTCTTGAAATAATATATAAATTTAAGTTTATATTTTTTATTTTAATAAAAATAAGTTTATGTATTCTTACGTTTAAAATAAATAGTATTTGGTATAAAATCGATGCTCAAGATCATTTCATTTTAAATTAAAAATTGTTCTATTTAAGAGTAAAATATTCCTCTGTTTAATAAGTCAATAATTTTTTAACTTTTTTTTTAAATTCGACTTATTTTTCAATTCTCTTTTTAAAAAGTTATTGATTTATCAAACTGTCCACGTAAATATGATTGTCTCTACACTATTAAATATTCAAAGAGCAATAGTAACTCAATTCCTTGAATCAAATAACATTTTGTTATTTTTATGTGTTAAATTTATATGTGTTAAAATATAGAACAATCCATTTCTGTGATTAAATTGCTTAGTTTCAAAATAAACAACGTTTGTATTAACGTATCTACTTAATAAATAATAAACTAAATATGATTCAAATTTAATACATATTTTTAGTTAAATTGTTTAACATCATGTTGATTATTGTATTCTCATTTTTGTCAATTTATATAAAAATTTGCAATTTCATTATGATTTATAATTTGTCTCATTAATTCAATCGCATGATTAAATTTCTTACATATGTCAAAGACGAATCACGTTTTTTAATTATCGTACCTGAATGCATTTTAAATTTACGAATTCACGTTTTTCAATTAAGATTTCATTTAATAGAATGGTCCTGTGCGACCATCTCGCGTCTCTAGTTCGATTAATTTCACATTCAAGCATCTATAAGACTTTCCACGCTTTTCATCTCGAACAGAATTCAACGAGGTCACCGGCATATCTAGACTTCCTTAATTCCCACGGATTCATATTGAATTCGCAGCTCCTACGATTTCATTCGTCATCTCGATTAACTTTACGCACGGACGTGTAAGAATTCAATTTTCCACGCGTATCTTCGAAGGAATGCACAAACGTCACGTCATCATGCCGACTCTTTGATTGCCGTTGAGTCTATGCAGTAGAGATTTATTCGCTATCTTGATTAGGTTTTCCATTTGAGCGTCAATGAGATTTTCTACCGTCTTTCTAGAGCAGAGACGTGGGTTGATTTGAGCATCCAACCGAGCGAACAATTAAGGCCGTCTCTAAGACCTCACGTTAACGAATACGACGTATATACCCACTGGCGAGCGCCGGCTACCTGGTTTTCGCAATTAGCGCTCACCCTTTCACAGAACTTCACATTGGCAAAGCAAGCCGCACGAAGCAAGCACTACGTCCTCGTTTCCTCGACCTATAAGGATCCACCGCGATTCCGATCGCCTTCCCACGCGATCATCTCTCTCTCTCTCTCTC
>NW_012130069.1:895886-933248 GCF_000143395.1 Atta cephalotes | reverse complement strand
ACGTACCGTACCGTTACCGTTACCGTACCTAACCGTACCGTACGTTACCCGTTACCGTACCGTACCGTACCCGTACCGTACCGTCCTCCGTCCTACTCTCTCTCTCTCTCTCTCTCTCTCTCTCTCTCTCTCTCTCTCTCTCTCTCTCTCTCTCTCTCTCTCGCGCCGCCGCGTCTTCCTATCTTTCTATCTTCGTGGTCGTAAGCCAAATCATACGATCTCGATGGATCGCGCATTTCGTCGCGCTGACCTCGAAAATTCTATAAATAACTCCTCTTTCTCTATTTTTTTTTGATCTTGCATTTTAGCTTGTCGACTCCGTGAAACGTCAAAGTGCCGCTAATTATCTTCATTAAGACGCGCTTTCCAATTCACGTAATCGATTAATGCTCGTTTTCACCAATGTAGATTAACTTTAATCTCGGTTCAACTTACTTTTCATGTTTTTCTAGTTCTACGAATTGAAAAAAGCTAAAGAGTTATTCGAACGAAGATTAAAATTGATAAAAATGGGCATATGGAGTCAATCAACCGTTTCTTTGATTCTCCTCTCAAATTGAGATTTTTAAGACACTATCAATATTTTAAATATGCATTTTAATTGACAAATTTAAATCTGTAAAAAGTAAGTAAAATATTATTAAATAAAATATTAAAATAAAATATCTTTTAAGAGTGAATACGCAACAATTATACTGAAAAGAAAAGTCTGGTACTATAACTACCAAATGTTGAGTGAAATAAATTCAATCAAATGTTTAGTTAATATAACTAAAAAATAATTTTATTTTTCTAAATATTTAATAATTATATTTAATAATTATTACTAAACGATTAATTTATTAATCGTTTTGATAATATTTACTAAATATTTAGAAAAATAAAATTATTATGTTAATTTTCGGTATTATATTTAATTGAAATTATTTCAACATTAACTATTAGATTCTTTTTTATAGTGTAGGAAATGAAAGTTTTAAGTAAAATATAATCCCACACTTCTACAATAAAAACTCATTATTAAAAGCATTAGTAAATATATCAGAATTTTTTTCGAATTTTTATATAATTTGGAACAATAAAAAATTTGCTGTTTCTCGAAAATTTATTACTGACGGAAGAATTAAAATTGACCGACGAAGAATTAAATACGTTGCGGTTCTATTTTTCTTTCTCTTCTAAGGACAAATCTTGGGGTTTTCGATTTTGCGAAAACGAGGGCCATGAGAAAAACTCGATTTTCAATTTCTTTATTCTAGTCGAGAAGCTCGTACCAGGCCGTTTCGGATCGAAGGATCGACCCACGTAAATCGCCCACATTATTTGCACAACACCACCGTGATTCCCTTCTCGCAATCACTAAACGTCGCGTGCTCACATTTGTTATAACATCGCGCTACATGATACAATGAGAAAATCAAAATACCGCCTTGACTTCGACGTAACTCGTCAGATTTCACAAACGATTCTTTGCTCTTGAAACCATGTGTCTCATTAATTAAAATCTATACGTCGTTATCTCCTATGAGTTAAATTATTTTTTTCAAAATCGACACAATCGTTCCATATCATACAAACTTTATATAAAAACAAGACAATTATGTTGCGTTCTTGCGTAATAGTGAGAAATGAGATGTTAAACTTTAAAACTTCTAACACGAAAACACTTTACCCATAAAATATGAAAATTTGATGAACAAAGGAATTCAATTTCAATTGTACATGTAGATTGACTTCAATTTCAGTTTAACTTATTCTTTATCTTTTTCTAATTTTTAGAACTAGAAAAAGATAAAAATTAAGTTGAAATAAAATTAATCTACATTAATAAAAAATGGGGATTAATTTTACGGCAGTAACTTTACGGATCAACGATGACTAATTAAGATGGAATATTTAACATTTCGGATCACAATTATAATTATTACGCACACACACGCATGAATCGCATATAATCATACGTAATTCAATGTATGAGATAATAAATATATTCCGTAAACTTGGCACCTATCCATCAATAAGCGATCTAAACACAAGAAATAACGTAAGCAACCATGCGCCTGTACGTGTCATAACTAACGGATATTGCGGAATACAATAATTTTTTACGCAGTCGAGAGAAAGTAGAGTCGATAACTCCAAGGAAACGGACTAAACAAGGCAAAACCTTTTACGTGTCGCAATCGATAATTACGTCAATTGCGTAATTCCAACATTTGTTAATCCTTCAGGCGCAAACGTTTCCAACAGGGAATATTTTCAATTTTGCATTAATTCGCCAGATAGAAAATTTTCGTCGTTTTGTTGTTGAACAATTAAAAAGAAACCGTGTCTTGAGCTTTAAGATTATTGACTTTTGGCTATTATAAATTGTTCATATATACAGAATGACAAAAACATTTGGCCACGAAGGTTTGTGTTTATCAATTCATTATTCAACATATATTTACAAAAAAACTGGAGTATTAGTTATATTTTAGTAAAGATCAAAAATAATAATTAATATTCGAAATGGTCACTAAACGACCAATATATTTGTCTTCAATTTGTCCTCATCAACAGAATTTTTTGATATATAAAAGATTTTAATAAAATGCAATTAACACTGTTTTTTTAAATATATTATATTGCTACTCAGATTTTTTAAAAATGTTATCACTAGCAAATTAAAGACGATGCTATTTGTCGTTATTTTGATGTCGAAATAACTTGATGTCAAATGAACAATTTTTTTTTCTCAGTGAAGAAAAAAAGCAAGAGTCGACATTTAAAAAAAATTCTTTTTCGTATAGAAATCCAAAATTCTTAAAATTTTTCTTAAGCAATCGCGAGTGAGCGTTAAAGATCTGCGAAGAAATTAACTTTTATATTGGAAGGCGATTCTGCAATTAAAGGATCGAAGATGAAGAGACTACTTTTTACGCTCCGACGACTCCATAACTTTTTCTCTCATCTGTCGACTTGATCAAGACCTCTACTTCCACGACGGACTCTGACTTGGTTTCTCCGTGCGATGTTTGTAATTTACGGACGCAGCAGCGCGAATTGCAATTACGAATGCCTGACGGACGCGAAGCTGCATCTTGAAATAAAATCCATTATTAATCATTTCGCAAAAAAAATATATTAGTTGCAAAAAACGTGATAATATATATTAACGTTTAAGAGAAATACTCTCTCGTTTGCATTAGTAATAATTATGCGCCACACGAGTCGAGGGATCCCGCGAGATATCGCGAATATGATATTGAATTCCTTTTTCAACAACAACTGCGTGAAAGTCGCGCTGAAAGAGATATCATTCAAATACTATTTAGACGGGTAAATAAAAACGAACGAACAATTGCGCTATCAGCCACCTGCCGCCTTCGTCATTTATCGTCACGTTTCCGGCGAGAAAAATTGCGTGGCGCGATTTAAATCGCACGAGGATAAACATCGGGCGATATCTTCGATTTTTCTTATTTCTCTTTCTCACTCTTTTCTTTCCTCTGTTATCCTACGCGGTATAGACAGAAAAATACATATTGTACCCAAGTAATAATTACTTGTTTCAAGTATTTCAAAAGTTTATCTGCAGTTTATATTTTTTATCGTAAGTTCATCAAAGCACTAAATTTATTCAAAATATATTCTGAAATTTAATACTTCAATCAAGATTATTAAATTAAAATAAATTTGATATTTATAATATTATATTATTACATAATATAATCGCTTCTTCGATCAATTTTAAGTCTTAAAAAAAAAAATAATTTCTTGTTTTAAGTATATAATAATAAGTTTTTTTAAAATTTGTAATAAGTATCTATATTATTATCAAGATATTCTTTGCTAAAGGTAACTGTTACTTAAAACGAAGAAAATAAATTGAATAATCATTTTTCTTAGCAATTAAGTATGATATTTTTCTGTGTTTAATATTTTGCACGAAATAGCGGTGCGCCAAATGCATATATCTAATCTAAAGACATTAGATAAATTAATGATAAATCTGTTTTTAGCAATGAAATCAAAAAGTGAATATCTTCTAAGTTTCATCCATACAGGTGGAGTTAACGTGTGCAAAATTTTCTATACGTTTTTTATCAAACTAAACACTCACATCTCTTAAAAAATTAATTTTCTCTTTCGATGGTTATCGTATGTTGATGTGTACTTTCATCTTCTAAACTGTACTTAAATGTATCTTCATATACGTTTATATATTGAAACCCCAATCACAAATAAATCCGTATTAGACTAAAGAAAACATAAATTAAACATTTATATATATTTTTCTTTATTCGTAACTAAATTGATTACGAATAAAAAAATTGATTTACGGTTATTTTCCCTCACAAAATACATCACAATATACATAAGTTTGGAATGGCTGTGTTTTAGAGTCAATATATTAGAGAGTTTGCGTTACTTTGTACATATATCTAGTTGATTTTATGTGCAGTCCATCGAGCTGTAAGCGCGATTTTGCGTCACAAGAGAGGAGGATGTTGGAAATCTGGCACGCGCGAAAGCCGCGCTCGCGTTTCCGCAGCATTGTAAAAGCCGGCTGAATCAGAGAAACGGAGGGGCAGACGGGGGATAAAATAGAGGCGGGAATAGTAGCTATGCGGGTCAATTGCGCTTGAAAAATCGCGAAATAAACGCGCGTTAGATGTGGACAGAAACCTGGATTTTAAATCTGAATCTTCGTGAGCAATCTAAGCCGCGTATACAAAGTGTTACGCTTAAAAGCGCGAATGAAAGTTGCAATAATTATTTTCATAATTTCTCCTCTTCTCTCGGGACTTGTAATTACTGTGGATGCGATTATCGTAGTTATTAACTCAGCACTACAAATAATAAATCAGTAAGTTCAAAAACGTCAGTTTGAAAGCCCTAGTATATAAAATTATATGCAGTTTTTTAAACACATTTATCCAGTTACTGCCTAGTGTTATTGTATTCTCATTACATTGAAAAAAAAAAAGTAAATTTTAATAAATATTTGTTTAAATGCTTCTAAGTAAATATTTACTAAATGTAAACACATATTTTTGATACAAAAGCCATTAACTATCATTTTTTATTGAATAAATATTTACTTATTGTAAGTAAATGTTTACTTAATATTATTTAAATAAATATATGTATTGAAAGTAAATTTTTTTTCAGTATTACAACAATATGGAAATATTAGAAACGGATAAAAACTTGATAAAGAGATTTAGTTGCTGAAGCATTTTTCCCAGATAAAATGTGTGTAGACACTTGCTCAATTACTGTCTAATATTACAATAATAAATTAGTATTAATTTTAATACTGCGTAGTTTATTTATTGTCTTGTTCTTGTTCAGTAAATGAGTTCAGAATTGCACATCTGTTGTGTACAGTAAGCAAAGCAAAGCGTTAAATGTTGTTAGAATCCTGAGTAGATTTACTTCTCACAACTAGAGTTCATACAATTGTCGAATAATTACTCAAAGTGCATGAAATTCCTATCAACGAAGTGATAGTCACAGAAATCTCTGTGAATTATACAACATTCAACAAAAGTTATTCAACAAAAGTTATACTAAAATATACCGTAAAAAACCGTAAATTACCGAGATTCGCACACAATTTTTCGGAAGTTGCGAGCAATCCCGTGGGTTTTGTTAATGCAAGACGTCCGGAAGTGTAATAATTGCAACTTCTATGTGCACAACAAAACGGTGATTACATCCTTGCGCCACACGAGCGTTTTCTTTTTCTTTTTCCACGCTGCAACCGCGGTCACGCTTCTAGCACGTCCCGAGAACCCGTTTTCTTGAAAGAAAGAGAACTTGCTCCTAAGTGACACGCAGAACACGGTTTTAAGGTTCACCTAGTTCTCATGACGCATTTCGCCATCGCCGACGCCGTGACCAGAATCAATGTGACATTAACAAATCTATAATAACAACACTTACTTTTATGAAATGTATTCTTCCGTTCCGTTTTTTTGCTTCGTCTTATCGATTAAACACTTTCTTAAAATCAAGAAAAATCTTGTTAGAATGTATCAAGGTGTTTTGATAAAAATATTTTATTAATTATTATTGGAATTATTGTGATTGAACACTAAAAAATAAAATTACATAAAAAATAAAAAAATAGTTTTGTGTTTAATAAAATAAAAATTTCATTAGATTGTATTGATATGTAGATTTAAAAATAAATTTTGTTGAATAGAAAAATAATAAAATGTAGGACACTTAAACTGATTGCTAGAATGTTAAAATTTTTTTTAGCATTGTTCGTTTCAGTTTCCTATACATAATTATTTTGATAATCCAATAAAATTATTTTCAGATTTGTATTTATGTACCTAAATTTTTTTATCGTAATTTAATTTTGAAATAGTATTTAGTAAAATCGTTCTTTCCAGAAATTTTTGTTCTATGTTTTCTATTAATTTAATGAGTCTCCCTTTAACTTTTGATAAAATTATGTTTAATAAAAAATTAATATGTTTAGTTAAAGTCTAATTTTGGAATATATAAATATCGAAAAATAATTAAATTCACAATAAATGATTTTAAAATATTGAAATAAAGCCATATGTATCTTTATTCATAAAATCAGTCTCTCTCTGATAACGTATCACAACATGCCTTCAATGTGTCATACAAACGAAGGCTAAATCACGTTCGCCAAATCATATCAAACTCAAACAATATCATTTGCACGGTGATATATTCAGATACTCGAGAAATGTAGTTCGTATATTACTTTCTAAAAATATATATAGCTATAATGTATTATAATTCGAGATTATTTTGCAGTGTAGAATACTTTTTAATCTTTGTACGATATAATCTTAAAAATTTAAGTGCAATCTGGAGTATCAATCAAGAGAAAGTAATAAATTAAATCGCTCAGATATATTATCAATATTGTGTTGCGTCGCAATTGGAGATAAAGAAATACATTTGAAGACATAAATTTCCTTTTTTATTTTTTCAAGAATCTTGTAAAAATATGTTATACAATTAAATCTATATAACATTTGCTATACGCAACATTTTATTAAATGAAAAGTATTACATACATAATTTTATTTGGGCTGAAAAAAATATAGCTTTACAGGAGCTTTACTCCAAATTAAAAATTTCTCGCAGATTGCAAATGAAATAGTTGAACGGGGCGCCGTAAAATTTCACGTTTTAGTTAACGTGACCGGCCAACGGGTCCTAATTTACACGCGGTCCAGCTGGTTTGTTAGCCTTTCCGGCGCATAAACAACAGGCCATTTCACGCGAGACGCATCCGCAGGAAGAAAGTGACTGACTCTCGCAGATCGCGTAGCTGCGATAGCGACACGAAAAATCAGAATGATTTACATTCCATTTGAATTTCTCGCACTTCTACGACGGATTCAGCGTGCGTTTGCTGCATACCGGAGATCAAGATAATAACAGCGAGGAGAAAAAAGATTTAACAGCACTTTGTGGGTCAATTATAATTTGAGACAATAGAGATAGAGACAGAGAGAAAGAGAGAAAGAGAGAGAGAATATAGAAAGTGAATACGAGAGATTCAGCTTTCCGATACTTGTCATCATCGACGAGAAATCGAAGGTGGGATGTGCATCCGATTTGGAGAAATTAACGCGACGAAGAGAAGAAACCGAGACATGAAGGACCATGAGGAACAGTATCTTGGGAAAGTTGCTCGAGATATTTGCTCAGCAGATTAGAAAAACAAAATCACAATTTCAAATTTCATCAATATATGCGGATCTCGACTTATACGCATTAACATTCCTATGTGTTCCATTCATAAAGATTAGAATACTGTTTATTTTATCACGATTGGTATCAATATCATACATGTCTTAAAAAAAAAAGAATCCCTAATTATAAGGAAAATTTAGCGATGAAATGAGTTTTTATAAATATGTAATTTATAATGTGATGAATAAAAGGTGTCACAGACACACAGGAAGAACGATTTTTGCTAAAATATAATTAAAAATATAAATACAGATCTGAAAATAATTTTGTTAAACCATCGAAATAATTATGTATGACTGAAATGCCAGAACTTTTGTAGTATTCACTGTAAAAAGAAATGTATTTTATTCTTGTCCCCATTTTTTAAATATTTAAAGATGTTTCAGTTTCAAACTTTTTCAATAGATAAAATACTATGTATTTGGATTAAAACACTATACGTTTTAAATCCAAAACGTAGTGTTTTTAGCTAGAAAAACACAATTTTTATATTATCGTCAAGTCAAATAAAGTTAAGTCTAAATCATAAACTAGAAAATAAAAAATCAGACTTCAACTCAGAAAAGTTGTTACATTGATAGGTCATGAGTCATGACATACAATTAACGCTCACAGATAATATACCTACTTTACAGAAATATCGTTATCATCCTTTGGGAAATACTTGACTGGCGATAATTCAGCAAGATAGGATAATAGTCACGCATTCATGACCATGTTAAAGAATCTTTTTTGTAGAACGCTGAATATTTTTTTTATATATTATTTTTTCCTATATAATGTAATTTAATATGATAATCAGTATCATATAATGAAAGTCATCAAAAAATGCCAATGACGCGATATTGATTTGGAGAAAGTAAAAGGATACGCGTAGTTCGACAAAAACGTTATAGAACAGGAGTTTCGAGGGAAGCGTTGTATTGTATTTGCACCTATGTCTGCCATTGAGGCGAGATATGTATGTATAAAGAAAGTAAATGTTAGATCGCTGGAGCGAGATACCAACGATCGCCGCTCGTTATATAAATTACGGACGAGGCGTTTAACTCGGGCTGCTGCAGTTAATACAGCGAATGAACAATGCGGTAATTAAATACAGCGCTGCATTTACGGCGGATAAAATGACGGCAGGTTGTTGCACAGCGCGTGATTGTAAATGTTGTGAATTCGATGGAGGTTTTCACTGGCTCTTGCTCGAACGAATCTACAAGCTCGATTTAATAATTTCGCCAGCGCTTTGCCTTTAATTGTAAACTCACGAGTTGCTTCGATAAGATATCGGTATGGTATTCGAACGTTTCTTCTTAATAAGGTGCGACTTGATTCTGTGAGCCAAGTTTAGCGGATTTCATCTAATCGTATACTTAAACGACTCGCATTATTCGTGAATGAGAAAACGAAATAGGAAATAACCGAAATAACTTAATAGTTAGTCTAATTATGGTAAAAGATTAATTATGGTTGTATTAATTATGATAAAAGATTGAGAAATTCAAATAGCAAGGATTACTTAGATAAAAGAAAAATTTCCTGAAAAATTTATTTAATTTAATACGTTGAATAAAACTTATAATTTATATTTTTAATTCGAAGAAAACCAATTCGATATTAAGTTAAAATTTATAACGGCATTAAATAATTTTTATTTAATATATTCGTGAATATTTATTGAATATTAATACATTCGATCTTAAGTTAAAATTTATAATGCCATTAAATAATTTTTATGTTGCACTTTAATATATTCGCACTTTAATATATTTGTTGAATATTAATATATTCGTTAAAAAAAAATAATATATCTGACATGATTCAATACATTATAAGAGAGATTCAATGCAAATCTGTGTTCCCTTTAATTCAAGTTATCCTCATTAAATAGAGATACCAAGTGTGAAACTTTGGAAATGTGGTGTTTGTAAATGCGAAATTGCACAGAATATAGTGGCGAGTGAAAGATGATGAGAAAACTCGTTGCATCTTGCATTTGCATACTGCATGCGTGCGTGTATTGTAATTTGAATCGGCATCACACTAAAAAAGAAAGAAATAAGTACAGTATTATCGAATACGGACTTATAATACTGCGGTTCGACCCAGAAATGTAAGAAATTATGAACTTACTCAACCGGAACGAAGCTAATGATATCGTTCCAAACGAAAAATAAATGATGAGAAGAGGTAAACAAATACTTTATAATACAAATTAATAAAATTAAGTAAGACGTGCATGATAAGAATTAAAACAGTGGACATTTCGCAGATCTTTGAAAACACACTTATAAATAGTTATCTTAATCATGCAAATAGTCAATTGTGTTATTAATAGTCGCATACACTGCTTAAAAATCTTTAGTTTTTTCTTAATATATTTTTTAGTTATTATTACTAAATAGTACGTAAATTAAAAAAAATAGTTATATTCACTATAAATGCTACTGCATTTACTAAATAAAAATGCTTATTTTATACCATTGATATCTTGATATTTTACTATTAATATTTGAAATTACCTCATAATTTATAGTAAAATTTTTTCATGTTTCAGAGAACTACACATATTACTTATATCAATAACCATAAACATGGAACTCCTAATCATAGTTATTTTATACAATTGTCATAAATACCAAAGTTCTATAACACTTTTCTCTCACAATCAGTGAAGAATTTAACAAAACATATTTGTATATATAATTTTTATCTCTAATTTTTATACAAATATATTTTATTAATTTAAATTCTAATTAAAAATAATGGAAAATTAAACTATTTGTTTGTATCTCAGATGAAAGTACAATCGCAAATCGAGGCGAATCAAAAAGAAGATTAAAAAAATATTCAATTACTACACGAAGAAAATTTTTTTTTAAATTTACTCTAAAAATATTGTAGTAGTGATATAACATAATATTTTAAAGATTTTTATCACTTTAATAAAATTTATTTTGTTTAATCACACTTTATTGTAGTTTTATTAATGAATGAGAGAAATTTACATTAAAATTCTTCGAAATATAATGTTGTCCCACGACTATCATATTTTCAGGATAAACTAAGAAAAAATTTTCTCCGTTTTTTTACTGTTTGTAATTAAGTCTCTTTACCGCGATAATAAATTAATTCTCATTAGTCCAATCCAAAATTATTATTAAATTTTTATTTAAAATATTGAGCGCGAAAATCTTTTTAATTTCTTGTTTGTCAAATATCTTTTATGTGGCGTTACCGAGTTGCAGCGACTGCAGTTTCCACGACGCAAAGCGAGTGACACGAATCGAATGCGACGACCGACTTATGATTATTGAATTTGACACAAGGCGACTATAAGGAGAGTAGTTGCGCGCGATCGACCGTGCGAGAGGCGGCGCGATAAGATGTCAGATATCGTTTCCCGAGTTTGTACGATAACTCGGTTAAATGGAGACGCAGGAAACGCGAGAATAACTAGTTTACGATCAGAATATCGATCTCGTAGTCTGCACGAGAAAAAGAAAAGAGAACGCGAGTCTGTTCCGATGAGTGCGTTCACCAAGCGATGCGAGAAAAGAGGAAGTATGAGAGTACATGCTAATTTCTATCGTTCGCTCGTAACGACAACGAGAGTTCGTTCTATCCATCCGGCGATACTTATTAAGATGATCGTTGCGTGGTTCATAGTACCCGTTTCACAGGCGGATTGTATAATGAATCTCACGAAGGGGTGATCAGATTGTAAAAAGTAATATAATTATACTAAGAAAAGTTTCTTGTTGGAAATGAACAATGCAAAATGAATCAGAAGATTCTGACCATCGGAGAAAAATGAATAGTCTTATAAGTCTAGTAAAAATATTCTGGCTACTTTGTCGAACTTATGATAAACTTTACTTGCCTGAAAATAAAAATCAAAGATGTAAGGTAAAAATTACATACATTAAAATTATAATAAATTAAACAATTATAAATTCATTCAAATGATTATTACCTTACGGTAAAGTAAAGTATTTTATTTTCAAAATTTTAAGCACAAACAATTTTCAAGACTTTATACATTTATATTTTTTATTGTGCAGTAAATTTTGTTAGAGCCAAAACAAAAAATTCGTCGTAAAATAAATTCTATTATTAAGAAGTATGATAATTTATACATTAAGAAATAATAACAAATTACAGTAGTATAAAATTTACTTTACAAAATGTAAATTATTATCTTACAGTATGGCTATATGACGATCGCTCATTTACTAGAAAAATAAAATAAATTTTATATAAGAGGATCAATCCTTATATGGATTTGCCAATTCCATAAAATTTACTAAAATTCTTTGCCGCATATTACTTTACATTTTTCTCCATGTATCACTCAGTTTTAATTAAAATTATAATAGATTCAATTAGAAAATTCTAATTTCCATTTTTTAACAGGAATTCTAATGAATGCAATCACTCTTTTTTCATTGAATTATAAAAGATTAATATAATATACTAATTTGCAATAATAATAAAATAATTGTAACATAAAATAAGATACAATTTTAAACATGGTACAATTCTGAATGAAATAAGATTTAAATACAATTTTTGAGATCCAAGTTTAACTTTTTCCTGTTTGGTGCTATAATGATGCCGTCACATAATGAGCTCAGAGTTGAATCTAAAAATAGGAATTTTATTTCAGAAGTATACCATTAGAAATTGTAATACCCTATTATGTTATAATTTATTAATTGTATATCATTTTATTATAATTAATAAAATGTAATATATTACAATTAATTTATTAATTTTATATTATATGACAATTAATGTAATATAATAAGTAGAACAATAATTTTTTATTTAACTGAGTATGTTGATGCATTTCAGAAATTACAAGAGAAAAAAATCAGAAAATAATAATCAATCAGATGTACAAGCAAATTATATTTATAAGGTTAATTCCAATGCGATTCAAAAAAATTCAAAATTTATATAAAATTATATAAAATTTTTAATTAAGTGGACAAATATTTGAAAAATTATACGTTTATTTTATCAATTTATAAAAAAACAGATAAAGCATACGATTGCTCCAGTTAGTGACCGTGAAATTTGGCGATTGAATCAAATCGAACCATCTGCGGATGTCAAAACACGTACAAAACACGCACGTGCAATTGCAAACGCTACATGCGTAAGATATCATAAGAGTGTGACGGATAAGCATAAAAACTTTCGTTCCGGTGACACTTCTTGCTTCTCACAGCATCAACGACTCGAAAACGCACACATCCGTCCTTTTGACAGTAACATCTCCGTTCTTTCTCGGCACGCGATTAACTATAGGATTATCGATTATAAACGACGCATCGAGAGAGTGGAGCACACGGTTTCGTTCCGGTGGTTTCAGCTGAACGACTGATACCGTCGACCTTCGATCGATCGGGATTTGCGTAACAAGCCGTAAGAAGCCCTTCACTCGACAGAAGGTGACGGATAATGCGAAACGTGATTCCCGGGTACGGCGTGCTCGTATCACGCGCGCGGAAAACGCGCCGCGGTGCAATACTGACTGAACCGATCCAAGCTGAACCGAGGATCCCGGTTTCTCGTCCCACTGGAGTTCGATGGCAGTAGAAGTGGCAAGTGCCGGTCAGACCAAGTGGTGGAGATTTCAGGAACGTACACGGCTATACTGTGTGCCACAATGTTTTTGGCTTTGAAAGCGATCGCTTTGGGAACAATCGATATCGTTATAATTCTCCTACGGCAAAAATAACCCTTACAAAAATGTAATAAGACAATAATTAAAAACAATAATTAGTTAGCTTTTTAGAGCACTAAACAATAATGCCTTTAACTTCAAATAATTAATTACTTTTAATATTTCAATTAATTATTCTCTTTAAATAATAAATTATTAGATTTCCGTAAAGAAATTGAAGCCTGAGACAGCCTAAAAATGTTAAATCGAAAAACAATTACATAAATTTTATAATTATTTTATAATTATTTTATATTAAAGTAATTTAATTGGCTCGTAGCCTCTTGTTTAGTTATTTGATTTTTGAGCCATTTTCTTATTGTATACAAATTTGTTATTTTTTACAGATTTTGTTAATCTTAAACTTCGTTAATTATAAATTGTGTCTCTATACAATAAAGAAATTTCTATAATAAAAATTGTCTTTCTGTTTTGCAATCTAAAATCCAATTCCTATTTTCGATAGAAAAATATAATTATATGTATATTACAATACATTATACAACGTGATATATATCTTATAAGGATTTAGAATTAATTTCTTGATTGACAATTATAAATGGCATTGTCTTATTGTTCAATTAAATCCTTATTACTTTCAAAATGTAAATCCAAATAGAAAAAAATATTTCTATACATCTTACATCTATTCTAATCTTAACTTGTATAAAAAAAATCAATATAATGTAAAAAGGGAGCTTTAGAAAGAAAAAATAACATTAATTATTCTTGTTGTGATAAATTATCTATAATTTAAAATACATAATTATTGTATTTTAAGTAATAGACAACGTATATTTATTTTATTTGACTCTTAAAGCCCCTTTCTTATATAATTATTTATTAATTTGAGAATCCTATACATTGAATTCGTATAAAAAATTACAAAACATCCTTACAAATCAGAAAATTTTCCATAAAAAAAAATCAATTCCATTTTCAATCGAGAATCTATCATTAAGATGAAGATCAATGGTCGGATCATAAGTAGTTTATGTGCCACCGTGATTCCTCCATAGTGAACGACGTCAAGTCCCGTACGTCCCTGAACGCTTGGTCCCTGACAAGAAATAAAGAGAGGCGAGGTACGATCGAGAAGGCTGATCTACGAAGAATCGGACGAGCCTTGTGCTAACGGTGCTACTCGTCTCCCTGCTTGCCAGCTGTTAGTTGGAGCCGAGTATGAAAGCTCTCTGCCTGAGAGATCTCTTCTTCTATTCGTCATCTCTCGCCTAACACTGTCCGACATGATGGACAGAGGAGAGAGTAAAATGATCTCGTTTTGAAAAATTGCTACCAGCCATAATGCGAACTTCGGAAGCGATCGGATAACCTCGCAAGATTTATATACTTTGTCCCAAATATTCAATTTTTGATGAGATAAAGTACCACAATATTAATGGAATTTAATTAGATCTCCTTATGATCGATCATTATGATCGATCCTGATAGAAATGTATGCAATTTTCCTACACATTCATCCAGTTATTGTCTAGTATTACTATATTTTCATTAGTTGTAAAACATAGCGATGTCGATATAATTCTCTGTGTTAATATTCACTGTGTTAATATTAATATAATTGGATTTAATATGGATTTTAAATCCATATCATGATGATGTTGATGTAAATACCAGAGATTTGGAATCCACACCATACCACGTTGGTATTAATATTAATAATATTAATATTACAGTGAGAATTATACAAATGTTAAATCCACACCAATATTTCTTAGAGTGTAACAATACTGCATAGGAAATACACAAGAACTTGATAGAGTTTTAATCTGCAGTGGCTGAAGCTTCCTAATAAAAATATGTGCAATTAGTGTAGATATATCTGCTCAGTTATTGTCCAGTTATTAATATACTATTATTAGTTAAAATACTGCAATTATTATATAATTGATTTATTGTCTTGTTTATTCAGTAAATGATTTCAGATTTTTACGCACTGCGCAATTATTACAGGCAATGCATTTTATCTTGATGATCCTATAGTTTTACTTTTCAGTTACTATTATAAAGAAAAAAAATATAACTGTCCGGTAACTAAAAAAAATATATGATATTTTTATCAGGGTTAGGCGTGGACGAACTTTCAAATGTTCGCAATTTGTTAACAAACTTCTTCTTTTTTTTTAAGTGGCTCGAATTGATTTTCATATCGGGCGTATCAGAAAAGCTACACTGTAACTTGTTACGCACGAACGAAATTTAAATCCCTCCGGCGTGCTAATATTAACAACTGGGTAATCGATATGGAGTGCTGATCATTTTACACGGCGCGCGACTCTCATTGCAATTAATGTTGCAAGTCGATATCTATTATGCGAAACGATCTATTTTCTTTTCGCCGCCAACCATTTACCTATACAATCGCCCCTGCTCCTTTCTCGAACGAGAGCCTTTCGTAGCTTTACAATTGTCGCGGCGCAATGATTTACAATCGCGAGAACACGGATCATCGAACACTTTCATGCAGCAATATCATATTTTTTCATCATGAAACGAATAAACGAATGATCAAAGGAAATACAAGCAGATTTATCAAACTCGAGGTTACTGGAAGAAATTCGATTCTTGATAGTGGAGTTTTTACATAGAAAAAATGGTTTTGCTGCACTGAATAAAAAGTCTGTTTGCATTAATTGGAATTCTGGAATTGGTTGAAAAATGGACAAATCAGAATTTTCTGATTCAATCTATATAATTTTAATTAAGTTAAAAAATTCTGATTGATGTAATCAGAATTATTTTTCGTTCTTTCAAAAAAATTTTTATCAAAAAAATTTTCTCAGTATGAAATATCTTAAAATTTAGATATAAAAATTATTTCGTTGGATTATCAAAATAAGAGAAAAGATTCTCAAGTAAAAGACAGGACTCTCTCTCTCTCTCTCTCTCTCAGACAACATGCAGTCTTTTTTTAAATACAGCATTGTAGAAGATGAACCGTAAAAGCTTACGGAAGCTTGTATGAGCTTGTATTGTACGGAAGCTTGACTCTGCAATAAAGAGTCAAATATTTGTCTCGAGTGTCAGACTTTTATCTTTAATGTAGGACGCTTAAACAATAATCCTGCAAAAAGATTTAACATTAGCATAGCAACCAATTTAAAGCTTGAGTTTTTATTTTCTGATTAACTTGTAATTTAGATTTAATGTTAATTTAATGATAAAAATTGTATTTCTCTAGCTATTGTTTAATCGCTAAAACTATAATTTTATAGTGAGTAATTTTAACAGTTACTTACTATAAAATTATCAATTTAGTGAATCTAGTTAGAAAATCATAACTAGAAAAATATAATTTTTATATTACCATCAAGTTGAACTCCAGAGTTAATTAGAAAATTAAACTGAATCTGAGCGTCTTATATAATTATTTTGATGGTCTAAAGAAAATTATTTTCAGATATAAATCTAGTTAATTTTTCAGATACTTCAACAAAACCGTTCTTTCCATATATCGAAGGTGGAAAGAGTCGATGAAAAAATTGACGTTTTTCTCATCGTGCACAAAATGGCAATAAATTTAATATAATATGTCAAAATATGATAATGAGATATGTTGAATGCGCGCGGAATGTTATCTCGATATTATTTATCACATATATAAACGAATAAATTACTCCGAATGTATTACTGCTACTTCGCATCAGAGAAGCTACAAATCGTTAATAAATCATTAATAATTTAATCTTTCAATTATACCTATTACATATTTTCTTTATTATCATGTTTCTAAAATAGATAATACCAATAAATTACATGTAGTATTCGATTTATTAAATTACAGAGTATTCTGACAAAGATAATTTCATTTAATTTTCTTTCAAACTTTAAATAAACGTAGAGTAATATTTCATAAGAATGACGACTCTCTAAAGTCCTTTGTAAGGACTTGTAAGGATTCCTCGGCCTTGCCGCGACGACACGAAAGCAAATCGCGCGATGCAACAAATGCCAGGCAAATACCAAAGTGGTTTACGCCAACAGTCTGATGGATTCGCATTGCAAAATGTTAAGCCGTAAAAGCTACGTGATTATTGGAAGCCGCGTTGACCTCTATAAATCTGCCAGCGATTATCCGAAAACTGTTCTCGTAATAAATAAAACGATGGACATAAAAGAAAAACAGTAGCGTGTATATGGCGCATATATTTCTATTCACGAAACGAGGTAAACGACACATAATTGCAAATTTCCCAGATGAAATGATTTATTGCATTCGATTAATGACCTTTTACCACCCAATCGTTAGCGCAAGAATTCATTAGAAGCGCGCAACAGCGTCTTTAATAAGTTAATTCTTCATTAGCCTAAATGTATCCCGATATTTTCTGACAGAGAGAGAAAAAGTTCTCATTTATATCACTAAAAAAAAATATTTTATTCTACAAACCAAAATTTTACTGTAAAAACAAAATTTGTTAAAACAAACCGAGCAAAACTATATGTTTATGCGAACTGAATTGTTTAGTTGATACAAACAAATATTTTTATTATTTACAAAACAGAAAATTTCGTGGAAACAAAATTTTTTGTCATATAAACAAATATGTAGTCGCTGTAGAAAAAAATGCATAAACAGTTTTGCTAAAAGTATTAAATTTTTTGCTTGATGTATTTACTATCACTAAATAAATTATCTGAAGCTGTCTCACTTTCAAAAAGATTTTAGAGAGTGAATTTCAATCTGAAGTGAAAAGTTTTCACTTTTAAAGATTGAAAATTGAGATTGAAAATCATTCTTTTTCAAGACTGGTTCAAGACTTCAATTTAATTCTCTTTTTAAAATAAGATTCCACTCCAAAGAATTTAGAAAGTTATACGAAGAAGGATATGTATATGTTATACGAAGAAGGACAATATATAATATATATGACAATAATATAGATACATAATATTAATATATAATTGCAATAATATCATCTGCTCTTAACACACTTTAATTGCCAAGATAATTTTTAGGCATTTAATAAATTTAGTATATTATTTTAATATTTCATTTTTTTTTATGTCTTAACGTGTGTACAGTGTAATTTATATATATTATTTTTTAATATTTCAATTACTTAATAAAATTATTTCTTTAATTTTCTTTAAATAAAATCATCACCCATAAATAAGTGATGGGACTTTCGCGAAAATCACCCAGATAGTTCAGGAGTAAATACCATGATAGTCAAAATATTAAATCTTGTTATTTCAAAGAAGAATTAATTCTGTATAAATTTGTACACTTTACATCTCTAATTGAAAGATGCAATTAAGATTTCTAAACGTGTGCCTCGTCGTTTATTTACCCGTCATCTTCGAGTCCATTCGTGTCTCTCTTCGAGGAAAAAAAATCGGTAGCTCATATGCGTCGAGTCAACGAACTTCAGCACTCAACATCGCACTCGACGTCTCTCGGAATTCACAGTGTCTCGAACAAAAAAAAAAAAGAAAGAAAGAAAGAAAGAAATTTGCATGATGATTTTCGATTAATAATGAAATGCGTTGAAAGCTGCTCGGTAACGTTTTATTATACCGCAATAACGGCGCGTTTTATGGAGCGTGCTCGCAAAAGATTGCAGTGTCACGAGATAAGCGTTGCAAAAATAAAATAAAATACGAGTCTCGAGGTTGCGGCACAATATTTTAATAGTGTATTTTGGGACTCGCACATCACGAAAAAAATATTGAAGTCATAAAGACATCAACGAGAATTTTTGCTAGAGCGTCTGTAATAGATGTAAATCTACGATAGTGTTTGCAAAAAAAAAGAAAAAAGCGAAATCTAAAGATGTTAAAACGACATCGCATAATTATCGATTATCGAAGACCGACAGGTATAAAAAAAAAATAAAAAAAAATCAGTCGATTTCCACTTGCACAAACGTTTATTCGCTTGAATGTACTCAGAACATCGCAAACATTACAATGCTTTATAATCTTTAGAGAGTTCGTTTAGAACTATGCTTATTTTTCTAAAAAATGTGTTTAACAAAAGAATAAAGAAAAGAAGGATGCGCATGTATATAGAAATTAAAATCGAAGATATGATGGTTTAATAACTTATTACAATTATTAGATATACAATATTATCATTAACATAAATTAACAAACATGATCAAAAATGATAAAAATTATTCAATAATAATAATATTAGGTAGTAAACTTAATTCCTGTCGCTCGTTATAATATTATAATAGAGGATACCGGCTGGAGAGTTTTGATGGTGAAGTCGCATGTTTTTTGTAGTTTAGACATTGCTGAAACTGATTTAGTTTTCACAGATTAGATTTCTCGACACTATAAAGATTTTCCAATCGATTGAAAATGAAGCGTCATAAGTTGTTTTTCCGATATGTACTTCTTCACTATTTTGACCTAAAGAAAAGCCGCAGCTGAAACGCATCGCTTATTATCCAAAATGTATGATGAAATTCCATCAGAAAGAACATATAAAGTTTGAATGCTTTCGAAATAGTAATTTTGATGTGAGAAATAAAGAGCATCGGACAGTCGAAAAAATTTGAAGATGTCGAATTCTATAAGAATTGCTCGATGAGAACTCAGCTCAAACACTTTTAGAATTGTCGAAAACGTTACTCCAATGTCTCAAAACGCTTGCATACCATAGAAAAAATTTATAAATAGCAGAAATTATAAGTTTACCACCTAATAATAGCAAACGAGATTGTTCATAAAATCGTCTTGTTTTTTTATAAACATTAATTATAGATCTATCACGAAAGAATCATTTCTTGGTGGAAAAAGTTTTATGAAAAAGTACAGAAAAACTATAGATTGAAACAAGATCTTAGAAAAAATTCTTAGTTTTTCATAGATATTCATAGTGGAACGTAGATTGGCTTTGTTCGAAGATGGAAGATTTCTTGGTTTTTCAAACAAACAACGCCACTATGTTTCACTATGAATATCTATGAAAAACTAAAAATCTAAGATCTTGTCTTAATTTATGTAGTTTCTCGTAACAATTTTTCCGTCAGGGTTGTATAATTTTCTGCATTTTTTCAAATATTTCATTTTGACTATAAATTTTTTTTGAAAAATAATTTTGCCAAAATATTTTCAGATAACTTTGCGAAAAAGTTCATAATTTATGTCAATTATATAAATTTTATAATGTTTTAAAGTTTAAGTTTTATTGGATCAAAATGGCGATTAGCCACAAATCGCGATAAAAGGTGAATTAGCGCTCTCTCTTGTGCCTTGATGCTGCATCTGTTGCATTTCGCGGCAGCTTGAAACATATAAGTGCTGCCATCTCCGATTGTCCGTAATAATAATTGCGGTTCTGAGTTATTTTACCGACGTACGTTTAAAACAATGCACTTCCTTATTAACATTGCTTAAATGCCAACAGTAATAATTGAACGGTAAACAATAGCGTTAATAATATTAATAATATATGATAATTATTATCGTTGCAATACAAACGAGATAAACAATAATTTTTAAAAAATCGCATTAATAAATATTAATCTGCAATTTAATAAAAGCTAGAGATTAAAAATATCAATAATATTATGTATAACAATAAATATTTAATTAAAAATTACTTACTTAGCAAATTTTAGTAAATCAGGAATAAATTTAAATAATGCAGAATATTTTTAATTAGAAATTATTTATTTTGCATAAAGTTATTAAAATTAATTTCTAATTTTTATTCAATTACAATAGTTAATATTTGTTAATACGCGAATTTGTTAATACGTGAAAGATAAATGCAGAATAAATATTTAGTTAGTAATTAAAAATATATTCTGCACCTATTTAGATTTATTTCTGATTTATTATAATAAAATTTGCTACCATAAATAATAACATTTCGTGTAGATTAAACGATAGAAACGGTAACTCATGTATGATCTATTGAGAAAGAATCAATTTTGAAATAATAAACGATGACTTGGATAAATTTGAGATTTTTGCTATTGATGCACTCGCTGTGATTAATCTGCGCAACGGTATTTTTTCTAGGATATAATATGTATTGTATCGTCCCAATCTGCCTGTCGGCTCCGTCACGACGATGAAAGCAAGCCAGCAAGCGAGAGGCGCATTGAAACGCTCGGCGTGTTGATCCATGCGCTGCCAGGCCACGGGCCAAGTAACAGTAAACTTCGTATCGTCGTGCCCCCCGTTATTACGTGCTGTCTCTCGCTTCTGCTTGTTTCTACGCTCGCTATCGAAATGTCATTTGCCCCTTTCCCCTTCCCGCATCTGGCATGACTAATGTCTCATATCTCTGGCATTGGACGTTCATGTCATTGGACGATCGATCACTAACATGGAAGAAATATATGTGGAAAGAAATAATATATATTCTTACGGGTCAATTTTGAATAAAATCGTAAGGCTCGTAACATTCTCATAAGACTTATAAAAACTTACAAATGCTTATAATTTTATGCAATACCTTTACAAACAGCTTCTTGCTAGTCATAAGAGAAATTGTAGATATTTACGAATAATTGTACGTCTTACGGTACATACGCATAGAATTATAATATAATCAGTTATAAATTCTTGGTTTTATGAAAACAAGTTACGAGCCTTACGATTTTAGAATTGTCCCATTAGA
The DNA here is from genome assembly GCF_000143395.1 of Atta cephalotes. Classification (NCBI taxonomy): domain Eukaryota; kingdom Metazoa; phylum Arthropoda; class Insecta; order Hymenoptera; family Formicidae; genus Atta; species Atta cephalotes. The sequence goes on along the minus strand of NW_012130069.1, from coordinate 911,172 downwards.
CTCATCTATTCAATCTCGATTTAGGCTCTAATTAAAGATTTAATTCTAATCTGCAGAGACTACACAATTGAAAAATTTGTATTGAGTTTTATATATCTAGAAATAAGAAATATGCTTCCAGAATTTGCTTACAATTTTAAGATACATTTTTTTATTATTAGACATTTCATTCAGTAATAAAATGTGTAAATTTAAGTATTAGAAATATTAATTTTATTGAAGAAATTGAAAAAAACTAGCACAATTTATGAGCAAATTGTGCCAGTGTTATATTTGATACAATTTATAAGCAAATTATAAAAGTATATTTCTTCAATAAAATCATGTTAAATTAACACATTTTATTCATTTATCTTAAAATTTACGTTTTGATAAATTATTTTTATATTTTTTTTTATTATTATTCTTATTAAGCCTCTACGACAGATAATGCATTTTGTCCTACTGTATTGTTTAAGTAAATTACTAAGTAAATTACTAAATAAAATCACATAGTATGCAAAATTTCTAATAATTAATTAAAACGCAAGTGATCCAATAGGGGAAAAAATACATCATGTGTGCCATATGCTATGTACTTCAATTGTTCACAATTGAAACAATTTAATAAAAATTTAATTGGTCACTTATTCATAAATTGTTATTTTAATATTAATAGCCTTTTCTACCAATATAGAGTAACTTTAATCACGGTTTAAATTAATTTTTATCTTCTTCTAGTAATTCTAGTTCTAAGAATTAAAAAAAGATAAATTAACCGAAGAGATAGTTAATCTACATCGGTAGATTAGAATGTGAGCTCAAGTTGAATATCAATTTAACACTAAATGTTCAAATAACATAATGTTAGATTAACACTCAGTTATAAAAAATTCCATATAAAAATTTTAACAAGAATTGGTTTTAATATAAATGCAAAATACTTTTTTCTGTGTACACTCTTTCAAGTCCTAAGTCGAAATAATATAGCGGTGTTTTCGCGCTATTGTGTTTATTTTGTGTTCTTCAATCTTATTAAAAAATGAGCGTTAATTGATATTTGTTAAAACAGACGTTATTTCCGTAAAAAGACTCTGCGCTTAAAATTGTTATTCAACTCGATAGATTCCAATTACCATAAATAATGACGCTTTGATAACGTTTTAATTGGTCACTAGAATCAGTTTCCCTTTCAATGTAAAGCCCATCGACTTTCCAGTAATGACAATACTATTGTAACGACGAGACTGTAATACAGTACAAACGTGTATTTTAATAGCTCGAAAACTGAGTCAGTGGCAACGACAAAGAACATGATTTTGCGAAGCGGCTCGACTCGTATCGGGCTGAGGGTATTGTTGTGAACGGCGTCGTCCATCATGAAACTCGCAATAATAGCTACAAACGGAGATTCATCGCCGAGTAGACGGAAATAATAGTAGCGCGAGAGAGAAGTTAAAACAACGAAGAGAATACTGTAAAAGGGACACGAAACGTGTTCGACTTTGCGTTCTCGCTTCTGCTCCATCTCCCATCTTCATTGTCTTGCATTTCGCAGAACGCTCGCTTTCGCGTCGAAACATCCGTAAATGTGTCACGATCCAAAAATATCTCTTATTAGACACGGTGACAAACTCGGAGATCCCTCAGAATAACTCTTCTCCTATCCCCTTCTTGTTCGCGCTTTGTCATTTTCCATTCTTCGAAAGTCGAATAAAAAATGAATCTGCTTTGCCCCGACACTTTAGAGAGTATTGTTTCGGAGAGAATTGTGTAATGATAAAATAATAACAATAATCGATAATAGCAAATTATTATATAACATCGTTATTAATAATTAAAATATAGAAATACTAATACGATTAATTATTACTAATATTAAATAATAATAATAATAGATCATACTAGAATTAATGCAGGAGTGTTGAAGGTTCAAATTAACTTTATTAAATGTACCAACATTAAAATTTAATGTTGATACATTTAGTAAAGTTAATTTGAACTGCAACATTTCTGTATTATATGTATACTATTATATGAATTAGTGTATCAATCTATTACTATTAATATTTAAGTACTTATATTAATATCATCTATTATATACATTTTGTCATCATCATATTTCTTCGACATTAGTGATAATCTTTCGCATCTCTAAACAATCAATTACGATTAACTATAATATTTAAAAACCACGACGATATAAAAAAATTGTTATCCTAGGCAATATTAATAAAATGTTAAAATTTTATAAAAAAATATTTAATAGTAAGTGATTTTTATTCATATTATTTCTTTAATTATTCTGAGGATGTTGAGAATAATACGAGTCCAATGTTTCACTATACTTACATAATCATTATATTTAACAAAGTATTAAAATAAAATAAATTAACACCTTACTTTATTTTAAAATAATTATCAGTATTATGCTGAATCAAAATCAATATCAAAATTGTAACTTAAAGTTGATAAGCTTGTTAAGATCAATCTTCAAAATTAGAATTAAAAATAAAAGTGAATTATAATCAAATATATGTAATTACAAATATAAAGTTACTTAGAAACTAATAATATATTTATGTGAAATATATGTACAATTATGGTATTATATTTTATTATTTTCTGAGCTTATATTTTGTTATTTTTATATATTTTATGCAGTCTTGTGAAATAGTTTTGAATAACAATAATTAAAAAAGATGATTATAAAAAAATAAAATAAATGTTTTATTTCTAGAATGCAGCTTGGAGAGTCCTTAATGACTGCTTAGGGAACGCAGATACTTGCCTAATTTCTGTTTTAATAATTGTGCCCCTAATCGATGCTTGAATTTGTTGAATCATAATTAACAGTTGCTTAAAATCTGCATTGTAATCCTTACAATGCAGATTTAACTTTCTTATTGATTACAATATATATGGAGATTTTGCCAGTGTGGAGTTTTCGTATATTGTAAATGTACCTACTAATCTATCAAAATAATTTTCCATGTATTGACATAGTTTACCTTAGCTGCTCCAGTCAAGCAAAAGACTCTATATGATATTTTGCCGGATTTTTCATTACAGTCTTTCTCAATTCTGATAAAATTACGAAGTTCTTCACATTTGGACAGTACTGTCCATATAAACTTTTCACGAGTATTTCAGCTGATTTATACGCAATATCAAGCATATGTATACCTGCAGGCATAGATTGGAATCTGAGTTTAAAATTCTGTGAGAATACTAGACTGGAACCTTCCACTTTTGTTATTGGCTTAGTATTTCTTATATCAGGTATTCCTGTAATGCTAAGTATTTCTAGAGTGCTAGTAAAATGTCCTAGACTGTAGGCTGCTGATATAACTTGATCAGTTACTTGGTTTCCATAGAACTTCTCGAGAATATTCTTAACGTACCCAACAATTGTCCCTTATATGATGATTCGTCAGCCAAAAATTTACCTTGATCGCAATGGCTACTATTGCAGTTTTATTTTCTTCTAAAGTAACTTTGAATTACATCAACAAGTTATTCTTTGACCTTAATAGTTACATACCAGTCTCCATCAGCTTCAGGTTTCTATTTGTCTCACTAAGTCCAAATCCAGAATTGCAGCAATTCCATTTAAGAATAACTTTTGCATTTGAATCGCTGAATTTATTAAAAGCCCAAAGTAATGCATTCTGCTTAATATTGTGTGAAGTATAAGTTCTCCTACCATAAGTATTGGAAATTTCATGTAATCTGATAATGATGCATCTTCAACGCTCATTCCTACATTGTTCCAAGTCAATTGTTCCACTTAAGGTGAGAGTGAGAGGCTAATAGCCAAATTTTATATCTGTGTCAACCAGAAAAAAAAAATAAAGAATTTGGAATTTTATAAAAACTAAACGCGGTTTGTTTCTATTTTTTACAAGATTTAAAAATATCTAATTCTAGTATTAAAAAGTGTGGTCTCTAATATTAAATACTATTTTAAACATATTACACAAATAAAGAAAAAAGTGATAGCTTTATAAATAGAAGAATAAATAATGAAAAAAATTAAAATCAAACAGGATCTTTTCGCGTAATAACTTATACTATGCTTAAGTATAGTGCTCTTTGTATATTATATTATTATTTTAACGTTAATAATTTTAACATTATTAATATTGTCTAGAATATAATGTTAATTTTTTATATTATGGGTATTTTAGATATGGGTATTTTAATAACTTATACTATGCTTAAGTATAGTGCTCTTTATATATTATATTATTATTTTAACATTAATAATTTTAACATTATTAATATTGTCTAGAATATATAATGTTAATTTTTTATATTATGGGTATTTTAGAAAGTTATTATATATTTTTATATTTATTATATATTTATTATATATTATATATTATTGTATTTTTATATTACAAAAAAATTGTATATTTTTATATTTTGTTTGTTAATCGTAATTAAAGATGCTAAATGTTTGTAAAACGATGCGGAAGATTGTCACCGAACGTCGAATTCATCTCGAAGAAACAATAACAATGACAAAACGCATGAAATATAGTTACAGAATATATTAAAGAGAACTTCAATGTAATAAATGCTTTATCGTTCAGGATTCTGAACAATGAACGAAATATCAGCGCATCCTCAGCGCATCATGCAGACCACAAAGAGCTTCCTGTGTTAGCAGTTTCTCGCTGGTGCATCCACATCTTTGTGCTGCGATTACGGCGTAGAGACCACGCTTTTGACGCTCCGAAAATTACGATAAATATACACCGTCTTTACTTAATACTACGTCCTTATTTGCTGAATATTACAACCATCCATCGCGTTATTTTTTCGAAATATAACGTCATTATAAAACGTCATTATAAAACGAAGAACAGGATATTTAACCTGGATATTTCGGATAAACAGAACAAAGATACCGGGATGTTCCGCAGGCGTTGTAACTTTTTCGGTCGTGCGACGACCTCGGGAGATTCCCGTTACGAGCCCGGTGCATCGATATCACCCGCACGCGAGGTGACGACGATAATGCAGTACATGGAATTGTACCTATTTTAGAATTAATAAACGCGGTCATTTCCACGCGCGATTCGTTAGCAGTGCATATATACAAAATAGTTATCTAATAACGAGAGAGATGAGATTAACGGGCTAACTTTTCTATCTCTCTCTCGCTATCTCTATCATATACTCTCTCTATCGTTTTCGCCATTCGCCACCTGTTGCAGAAATTCGCCGGTTGATTTACGGCAGTCCGATTAACATATGCAGGAGGTTACGTTTTTCTCTTTTCTCAGGTGAGATGAAATGGCGAAACCGACAGGATGTAGACACTGTATACAAATGATATATTCTTCATGTAAGATTGTAAGATCATGTACTCACCTTCGCTGGTTGGTTCTCTTCTGTGCTGCTTCTCTCCCCATGTCTCTCGAACATAGCAAAGCGATTCTAAAAATGAAGAACAATCCGATTAATTTGCTTCGACGTTACGGGAGCGCGATATGTTAAAGATTGCATCACGTGCGATTTGTGTTCATTTGCGCGGCGCGCTCTTTGATTTCATAAATAAAATTTAAGACTCTTGAAAAGATTACTTATCACTACTATCACAGATTGTAACACACATTGAAAAAAAAAACTAAATTTTAATAAATATTCATTTGAATAGTTCTAAGTATATATTTACTGTAAACATATCTCTATTTGATAAAAAAACCGACAAAATTAATTGATTTGATTTTTTATTAATTTGATTTTTATTAATTTTTATTAATTTGATTTTTTTATTCAGTAAATATTTATTTACTTTAATGTTTACTTAGTACTATTCAAAGAAGTATTAAAATTTAGTAAATTTAGTAAATTTTTTCAGTGCAGAAGTGAGAGAGAGAGAAAACACACAATAAAACTCTTAAATTATATTCAAATAAAAAAATTATATTCGAATAAAATTAATTTTCAATCAATAATTGAATGATAGAAACAATATAATTGATAGAATAGACTTATATCATATATGATCGAAAATGATCTTCTTTTTTCGAAGTGGAATTAAATCATATTTATTTCTATATATTATTAATTTGACAGTTTGTTATAACTAACTGAACATAATTTAGCTTGTTTTGGATGATGCATAATTTATTTCCAGATATATATAATGTAATATATGGTTATTTATAATATTAATTAATTAAATAAAAAGAGAGTTTCCGATATATTTTATAAGTCTGATATATTTTACAATCTATTTATTGTATGTATTGAAATATTTTCATATCAACATATTTTATAAGATATAAGTTTTATCTCGCTGTGTATTTTCTCGCTTCTGACATTTTTTTTCATAATCTGAAGTCGTAAAAAAATTTTGCACAAGAGAAAAAAAACAAAAAAAAACCGTTAAAGTTAATACTGCAATGTGTTACTATCTAATTAATAATAAAATTAACAATAAAATAAATTAAAATAGACGTATAAATCAAATATACATTATAATACATTTAAATTACGTCATCATATCGCATCATAAATTAGATTATAATATCAATAAATAGAAATAAAAATTGTTAATAACAAAACTAAATAATAATAAAACTTGAAAATAAGTATCATTAATAATAAAATTAAGAATATAAGATTTAGCGACTAACAAAAAATAGAAGATAAAATTAAAAAATTTATTATTAAGCTAAACTATTGTATAAAAAAAAAGATTAAAAATGATACTTTTAAGCCTTGATGAATATATCAATTGCAAATTTCATATTAATATATAATAAATTATAAAATTCAAATTATTTCGAATTACGAATCGCGGATAGTCTGACGTAAGTTTTAAGATGAGATTTTTCGTTTTCAAATGATCACGACATCGCGATTGAATTTTCCGGCGAGATAATGATAAATCTCTATCGCAGATTATAGGCTTGAATATGTATATCTTTAGCCGAGTGTGACGTAAGGAAGGAAAGTCGATGACAGGCTGTCACCTCGGTGCGATGGCGAGATCGCATTTTTTTTCTTCGAGCGATCGATGGAGAAAGTTTATATTAACGCAGAGTAACGAGAGGAGATGGGATTCTTCCTCTCTCTCTCTGTCTCCTCTTACCCCTATCCTAGCCCTTAAAGTTGACACGATTGAGGACAAGAGAAGAACCCTATTGAGCATCTTTCGCATAGATTTTGGACGTCCCGTATCGCTGCTCATCTTCCAAGATCGCACACTTGTCACTCGTGTATACAATTAAATATATGTGCGCGAGATTTCAACACATCAAACTTATTCTTCAACTACCCAAGAAACACATAAAAGTCAATACAAAATCAAAATGACTTAATTTTGAGTTTTAACATCAATAAACAATCAAATCAAATTTTGTAAGATAACAAGAAATTATCATTTTGACTTTCACGATGTCAAAATAAAGTCATTCTGATTTTATCTTAACTTGATTCCTTAGAAAGCGTATTAATTGTAAGTGGCAGTTATTGTAAGAATTGACTAATCACAGTCTCCTCATATTTGACTATGATTGGCCAATTCTTACAACTACAATCACTTACATAATTATATTACGCAATTGTAGATTGGACTTTATGTTATTTCGCGAAAAAAAAGAGATCGAAGGATCATGACGAAAATAAGGAGTACGTAAGACGGGATACGTGGCATAAAAAAAATCGAGGCTGCCGCGATCGGTCTTAGTCGCGATATCGGAGACGCGCGAGCGATACCGGACGGCCGCTGCACGAATCGAAACTGCTCGACACCCGTCAGCGCGCGTTTACGATACGCCGAGAGTAAAAAGTAACGTTCGTCGCGCACTTTATCTCACCTCAGTGGTTTCCTGCTGATACCGCTCGCCGGCAGCCTGAAACGCAAAAGCGAAACGTGACGTCACTTATGTATGCGCGCCGCGTAACGTATTAGGAAAAAATAGGTGAAACGCGCAGTAATTAGCCGCGGCGGAGAGGAACTGAATCGCCTCCTTGCTTTCTGTCTTTATTAAGAAGATGGCCCAGCTTTCCTTCGGCCACGCGCGTGCGGATCCTCGAAAAACGCCTCTCGCCACAAAAGTGAACAAATTACACGAACAGAATGATGAAGTATTTAAAAATTTAAGTAGATTTAAAAATAATTTGTCGGATTATCAAAATAATTAAGTAAGACGCTCAAGTTAATTGCTAGAATGTCAAAACTTTTTACAGCATTGTTCATCATGCTTGAGTTTCCTACGTAATTGGCTACGTTCAGCAGAGAAAATTGATCAGTGAGCGCTCAGTGATTCCTTAATACAAGCTTGCTTTTAGTTCTTCATTGAATCTAAATGTAGAAATCAATCGTATCAATCATTGATCAATTTTGTCTGCCGAACATATTATTTTCAGATCTACCTGAATTTTTAGATATTTCAACAAAATCGTTCTTTCTATGTAAATACGGAAAGGATAGTTTTGTTAAATTATTATATAAAAATGTAACTAGATTCAAATTTGAAAATAATTTTATTGGACATCAGTTATGTGGGACGCTCAAATTAGTTTCAGAATGTCAAAACTTTTTGCAATATTAATCATCATGCTTGAAATTTATATCATATAATTATTTTGGTAATCCAACAAAATTATTTTCAAATCTGCATCTATAAGGTAAATTTTTAGGTACTTCAACAAATCATTCTTTTCCTGTAAACTAAACTTTGCGACATGAAATTCAATTATGTGCTTTCCATTTGGTAACACAAATTGATAAGTGTCATTTTGTTTTTATTACTCACTAAATTTCAAGAAAGATATTAAGTATAGAAAAAGTTCATGGCGTTTTTCCCGTTAAATGGCAAAAACGCCATGAACTTTTTTCCACACCAATAAAATGATGCTTGTGTCAACTTATGTCACTAAATGAAAAGAGAACACGTGATTGCGATTAGGTAATAACGCGAGTTACATTGCATTATCGTAATAATCGATAAGATGCTCAATTTTGTAATTTTGTAAATAATAATTTAATATCATTTTGTAATTTAGTAGAACTTATTTTGATAGCAATCTACAAAATTTATCAAATGCAAACGCATGTGATAAAATTTTTTAAGTGAAAGATTTGCCGACGGATCAGACAAAAGTTCTGCATCGAGTTTACAAAATCAGTAGCGATCCGAAAGAAAATTGTAATTTATCGCTTTCGAGATCTGAGGTTTGTTTTCTATGGCTTGTGACTGAACTAGTGTACACTTTTGGAACTTAAAATAAGCTAGATATTTGTTTAAAGAGAGAAAGAGAGTTCTAGAACAGTCTAGTGCAGAAACAAAAAACAGAACACTGGACGAATTATAAATTAATTTGTTCGCTATATACTTACGTGCGCTATACTCGTCATATCTGGCGAGGTCGCCGAAGCCAGCTGATTCCTGTTTTCTATGACTGTTTTTATTTGCTCGAGTACCTGCGAACCAATGATAAATGGTGGTCAATAATTATGCGGTGTGTCATTTGCGGAAACTTTATCTGACGGAGAGATCTAATTTTTTTCGAAAGTACAGGCTTCTTACTTTTCATCTTTCTTTTTCTCTCTTACTAATTGTACTCTTATTCATTGTACGAAGATAAAATATTCTTACTACGTTTTGCAAAACGCGACTTTTAGCCTTGTCAGTATCAGTATATACGTCATGCGTACATAATGCGACGAAAAGTTTTAACGAAAAGTGGAAAGATATTTGTGACAGAAAAATATACGACGATAAAGATTATTATGCGTTTCGTTTGAAATGTTTGTCGCCAAGAACGCCGATCGCGACTTGTAACGCGTCGATTTACGAGCTTTATAAGTATGTTAAAAGCTTCCGCGAATTTACCCGAAGGGATATCCGGTGTCTTTGTGCGACGTGATGATGATTGTACTCCTTGTGCTCGATGATCTCGTTACTCTTCCTGGCCTGCCTCCGCTGGAAAAAGAGAGAGAGAGAGAGACGAATGAAACATAGCGTATAAGTGAAACCTCAAATCCTTGTGGGTTTTGGGTTTTCCACGAAATGTGAAAACTATTAGTGACTTTCCTCAAGTATCAGGACGGAACGCGCTTCTCATTTTTCTCTTGAAAATAGAAAGGATGGAAAGAGGGATCGTTCCACATTTCGCATGGCATTCTGACACGAATCATCAAATAATTATAAATCTCGATAATTGTACCCGTCAAGAGATATACTTGAGCTGTGATTATCGCTGTTCTAATCGAAATACATGATATAATTTACTAGAATATAAATTTTCGAAAGCAGGAAGTAAATTTCATTTTGTAAATACTACATTCTCACAGAAACGAATTAATGTATGTCATTTATTATTAAAAGAATATATAGATAAATTATATAAATAAACTATGTATAGATAAACTATAATTATCCCTCTCACTCCAATCGAAGCATAAAATATGATGTTTACTAGCATATATATTTCGAAAGGAAGTGCATTTTATAAATTATACACGTGTGTGTGTGTGTGTGTGTGGCTTATAATAGAATTAATATTATTACATATACGAAAAAAAGAATAATTTTGTTAAAATATTAAAAAATTAGATAGATATACAGATCTAAAAATAATATTATTGAATTATTAAAATAATTATGTAGAATAATTACGTTTTAAAACTGTATTATAAGTATTTTTAATATGAAAAATTAGGAAAAAAATTCTATATTGCATTTGAAAACAATACAAAAAGTTTGACAGAACCTGAATAAAAAATTATTTCAATAAGCAAGATTTTTTAAAATATGTTTTAAAAAATTAATTAAAATAAAATATAAAAAAAATTTTAATTTAAACTATAAAATTGTATTATTAAATATAAATAAATAACTTCATTGAATTATTTAATATATTTATTATGTACATTTATTTTTATACGGAAAATATTTTTTAATTCTGTTATTTTTTTTGAAGAGACAAAATATATTTGAAACATTCCTAAGCGTTAATGATAATGCTGCAAAAACTTTTAACATTCTAGCAACCAATTTAAATATTTTACATAATTATTTTTATGAACCAAAAACAAAATTATTTTCAGTATCTAACTAAATTTTTAAATACTTCAACAAAACTATTCTTTTCATGTGTAGACATAAATTAAGCGCGCAATATTCTATTAATAATACAATATTTCTTCTAATCAATAAACGCAATACCAATATTTTAATTTTTCCAAAGATACTGGCTCATTATATGTATTATATTATGTTTAATTTTTTAAATTCTAACATATTTTCTGACAAAAGAAAAAGAAACAATAATGAATGAGAATCATATTTTTAATTCATTTCTTTTTCCTTTCGTTTTAATAGTTATGGATTTAAATTTAATAAAATAAAATTTTGAAACAATTAAATTACATTTTTCTGGTTTTAAAAATTTGTCTGCAGAGATTGAAATAACTGTTACTACTTTCGTTGTAAATGATACGTGCTGCAGTGCACGTAAAATGATCGGAAGCAACGAAAAAACTGGAGATAATAATCTACGATGGCGCGAAAGGAAGAATAACGAAGGAAAGTAACGGTGTATATACATACGATGCCGACGGGAGAAAGAAAAAGTAAGTCGCGCATTTGTTCGAGGAAATGCAGTACGTCAGCCGTCCGACATGCCGGTTAATTAGCAGCCTTGTTCGTTAATTACGCTCGCAGTGCAGCGCATCGTCATTTTTATGCAACCCATCGGTAACGGCGATCGGTTTACTCAAGTAACGCGATTGCCTCGCGAGAATTGGAAGACAAGTCACGAGCCGATCGCGGACACGTGTAATCGCGTATAGCACGATTCACGCGTGCTTAGAATACCTGCCGATCTTTCGATGATCGCGAGATGAGACGAGAAGCACCGATTGCTTTTTTTTTTGCGGCTGTTTTTCACGCTTCACGCAGTGGCGAGCACGACTCGCGAAGTCGCCGCGCGTTCGCGTATATAATTCGCGGATATGTAAACGACATGAGCAAATACACGTACGTGCGTACTTGCGTCACGATTAATGAGCTCTTACGGAATTCGAGTGTCGCCGAGAGTTTCATCGGTCGGTGAAAAGGAAAACCTCAGTCTCGAGCGTCCACTTCGAGAATGATTACGTGAACGTTGCATCAATCTTTAAAACGCGCGAAAAATAATCTATCATTAAATATTAATACATTAACGCTTAAATATTAGATAGCTTTAATGTTTTACGACAAAATAGTTCGCTTATCGACTTTTTATAAAATCGATAAGCTTACTATTAGTGTACCGAAAATTTATTTAAAAATTAAAAAAAATTTAACATAGGAAATAACATTTCCTTTTTTAATTTTAAACGCGCAGGAAATAATCTAGCGTTAAATATTTTTTCATTAGTGTTTAATTATTCGCTTTAATCTTTTCTAACAATTATAAAATCGATGAACAAACTATTAGTGCATCGCAAAATTTATTTAGAAATTTTAAAAAATAAACGCTTTATCCTTCCATTTTAATTTTCCTTTTAATTTTGCATGAATTTAGAAAATCTTATTAAAAACGCAAAAAACTAATCAAAGTCAATTCATTCATAATCGCTTTAATCTTTCCTAGAAATTATAAAATCAATGATTAAACTATTATTAGAGTATCGCAAAATTTATTTAGAAATTAAAAAAATAAATGTTAATTTCTTCCTTTCTCAATTTTACAAAGTTTGATAAATCTTATTAAACACGAAGAAAATATAATTTACATATATTATATTTATATTATACTTTATTTTATTTCATTGTATTTTATATATTATTATATTTTATATTTTATATTTATTATATTTTATATTATACTTATTAAATATTAATTCATTGATGCTTAAAAAAATCGATGTACAAACGCGTATATTATATTTACTATTAGCGTATCACAAATTTAAAAATTAAAGAAATAAATGTTTCTTTTTTTCTATTTTTAATGTTGCATGAGCTCGAAAATCTTATACTTGTACTGGTACTTTTTCCAAAGAACTTTCCGTGTGTCTTAAGCTTGGACTTAAATAATCTATCGGTCCTTCGTGACCGGACCCCTGAGAAATACGCTAAAAGCAACTCCAACATTTTACAGAACATCTGTGACATCTGAATACGAGAATAAATACTGACCTCGAGCGTCGCCAGGCTGGCCAGCGAAGAGAGAGGCCGAGTATGAGGAACTTCTCCCGGGAAAACGCTATCGTGAGACACTGACAATTTGCCGGTGCCTCCTCGTAATTTGACGAAACTATCTTCCACCCCGCCTCGTCGGAGGAATACGCTAAAAGGGCAAGAGATAGCGTGACGTTCAATAAAATATGTTACAGGAGTTACGAGTTATTTCGAATTTCTTCGATTTCTTCTATCTCATTTACGTAAAAATAGAAATTCCTTGTTATATTATTAAATCGAATTAAATTTAATAGAAACAGTAGAGACTTGTGTAAGTGTACGTGTGCATCCAAAAAAATATATATAAATCGTGTACTAGAAAATACATATACAATTAATTTACAATGTTTAATAATATTATACGAATAAAATATAATACAGCAAAAATATACAAATTCTTATTTCTTAGTTCTTCTGTGACAAAATTATTTCTTCTAAATTCATTACGAAGAACAAAGCACATACATTCGATCCGAATAGCGTTCAACATGATTTATTCAATGCCATTAATATTCATAATTAAAGCGATGAGTTATTTGCCAGGAATGACACACGTCAACAATTACGACAGATAATTATGCGACCTTTCTGTGATGTGCTACGGCGGTATCGCTCGAGCAAAAGCAAATCGTCGTTGTTATATGATACGACGCTACATATCGACCTACGTAAATCATACAGAGCAAAACGCCCTCAAGTTTCGTGCTACTACGAGGTAAGCTACTACGAGATACTACGAGGACAAAAATAAAAGTTAAGTGAAAAAACGAGGTCAAGGATCGTAAATTGATAACGAGGTGAATGCGATTACACTCACGGTTTGATTCACGCTTCGAAAAGCATAAAAGTTACTTTACATCCGCAAGTTTTATTTATAACCCGTTTAAAAAAGACTCGACTTATCTCGACTTTTTTGCTACCAGTAATATTATTTTTTGAAGAAAATAAAGTTGAAAAAGATAAGATAAAATATTTGAACGAATTATAAAAAGAAATTAAAGAAAGATCTTCTGCCAGAAATAATGGCAATTACAATACTATGGGCAATGTAATTACCATATTATTCACATCTTAATTAAATTTAAGCTTTTGAAATAAGAGATTACTTTGAAGTATCGTTACATTTTTAAATTTGAACAAAGTCAACGATGTTCTACAACTTTCATATTGGCATTCTTTCGCAAATATAACGAAAAGTAATTAGTTATTATCAGTAACTGATATTTCGATGGCTAGCACAACTAGCACTACACACAGAAAAATACATACTCAAATAATAGTTTTCAAGTATTTAAAAATATTTAAAAAAAATTTATATATCCGCAAATCTACATCATCACAAGTTAAATTTATTCAAAATATATTCTAAATTCTAGTAAGTTTAATACTTCAAGACTATTGAATTAAAACAAATTTAATTTACTTATATAAAGTCGTTTCTTTCGAGTTTTGTAATATTCTTAAAAAAAAAATAAATTTTTGTTTTGAGTACATAATGAGTTTTTCTAAAATCTGTAATAAGTATATAATTTTAAAATTTCAACCTATATTGCGTAATAATTTTTAAGATTATTATTAAATGATACTTTAATAATTATTATTTTATAATTTATATTATAATTATACTTTAATAATAATCTCAAAAATTGTGTTATCTAATATTGATTCAAGTTTGAGTTTGTGCATATGTATTTAATATTTTATTTAAAAATTTGTCAAATATAATAAGATACTTTCGCGTGGAATCAACTATCCTTATATTTTAAGTATATTTTTAAGAGAAACTATTCCCAAGATCAATAAAATAGAGAGATTTCTTACCTTTCTCGATCGCAGGAATCGGTGAGGAGCTCGCTGGCACTCCTACTACGGGCTTCTTCCGGTCGTCCCGCAGGATGTCTCATCGTGATCTCCTCCCGTGGGATGCGCGCCAATTCGGCATCCCGATCAGCGGAATTGGAGACGGAACGCGCATCAGCGGCTCCGCGGCTCTTTCGCCGGAAGATCTTCCGGAGACCGCGCAGAGGATGAAAGCGACGCTTCTTTGGTTCTACAAAACATGAGAAAAAGGTTTAGTTAGAAAAACACAAATCGCACTATAAATTCTTTTC
>NW_012130069.1:888188-895665 GCF_000143395.1 Atta cephalotes | reverse complement strand
TAAACGTTTAAAGGTTAAAACGTTTAAACGTTAAACGTAACTAAACTAACTACTACTTAACTTAACTTAACTTACTTAGTAACTTAATACTAACTATATATATATATATATATATATATATATATATATATATATATATATATATATATAGAGTATATTAGGTATGGGAAAAATTTCGTGGCGTTTTTTTAATGCCACCTAACGGGAAAAACGCCACGAACTTTTTTCCCACATCTAATATATAAAGTATTACACATCGTTATTCAGTTATTTTTTTAATTCTAATATTCCTGAGAGAAGAAGAACGTATGTTTACAATATTTCTTCATTCTTTTCTTCTTGATTGACTATACGGATTTCAATTAAATAAAATAAAATAATTAAGCAAAAAATTAAATCACTTTTTAAATATTATTAAAAATTATTATTTATTCTATAAATATATCACAATAATTAAAAAGTAAAAATTAATTACGATCCAAGTGACAGCGCACAATTACAGGAATAAAATAATGTTTAATATTTAATAATTAAATTGTAAATTGTAATATAAAAAAAAAGAATATTTAACAATGCATGTAATATATTCCATAGATTTATGTCATCATCACTAAAATTTATAATTTTTAAGCTCTTGCAAAATGCAAGATGATCGGACAATATTTACCGAGGAAATCTACAAGTGAGTCGAGAGAAGGCATCCTACATCGAGCCTAGAATTCACGTGTTTGCACAATGTACGTACACCTGACTGACTTCGCGGATAATACATAAAATACACGGCGACAGTCATAACATGATAAGATTAGAAACTCGGGCTAGATAATTCTATATCAGCTTAACTATCGTGAGCAGAGAGAGCCTCTCCTTATAAAGTATGGACCTAACGTTGATTTGATATCCAATCTCTCTCTCTCTCTCTCTCTCTCTCTCTCTCTCTCTCTCTCCCCCTCTCTCTCTTCCCTCTCTCTTATCCTCTTCCTATTCGTTCTTTTCTGTCCCTGTCACTCATGAGCACTTCAGTGCTTTTAATGTGACGCATCTGCCGATGCTTCTCAAGGAAACCTCGCGATACCTTCGACGTTAATGCACAAAAGATGAGATTTGAGACTTTTAGCAGGTAGATGGACAATCTCAACGAGATAGCAGAAAACTAAAAACTGTTCTTGTACATATATATATTCACATTATGCGATAAATAATAAATATCAATAAACGAAAATAATAAATAGATAATCATAATAAAAGTAATATAAAGTTACAAAAGTAATATAAATAATAAGTAAGGAACGAAAATAAAATAATAATACATTGATAAGATAACACAAATAAGCGTAATAAAGAATTTAATACAGGAGAATAATGAAATAAATGAGAAGAAATTATGGAAATTTTCTCGAAAGCCATCTCTCGAAATTATCAATATTATTGTACAAAAAGTTAACTCTTTTCCAAGGTTTTAATAAAATTATGATAGCAATATAAACGATTTAAATAAAATGTGTACTCTGATCTGCAGCTTTTTAATTATACAGAGTGTCCCAAAATTTGTTACTCAAAATATAACAAAAAGTCATCGAAAAATTAAATAAAAACGTCATTTGTACATTTTTTTAAGCAGTAGTTTTTTGAGTAAGGGTTTAAATATAATTAATTATATAATAGATTAAACATCTAATGAATATTAACACTTCAATATATTCACTAACACACGTGATTCATAAACAAATGCTATCTAAATGTAATCTGTGTACTTAAACCCTTTATTATCTCAAAATCACTTAAAATAAAAATTTAGAAACTGTTTTTAATTAATTTCTCGAGAAGAAGACTTTCTTCTAGAGTATTTTGAGTCACAAATTTTGGGACATCCTGTACAATAACGCGATCTCCTTTGTAATAAATATAGCGGCCTTCGAATTCTCGTAATTATATATTTAATTTTATATAAGTATCTTGAAACAATAATACAAGGTTACATTTGAAAACACCAATAATTCGAGTGGCCTTACATATTATTTTATCCATAATTTAACATACAATAAACAAGGATAAAATAATATATGGAAATACTTGATATTTCCTATCTAGAAATAGACATTGTAGCCTAGAATAGACATTCAATATTAAATAACATTTTCAAGTTAATAGTTTATATTCTAATTTGTCGCATACTCAATTTCAACACGGCGTGATGACGCCGTGCTTAAAGTCGATCTACCACAATTCCATCTCGATGCAGCGTAATGCTGTGTTTAAAGTTGATCTACCACGATGTCTACGTATGTTCTGCGATCAAACACCAGCCCTTAATGAGACAAGGGGAGAGGAATGTATAACGCTTGATCAGGAGTGATCTTTACTGTGTACTTGACACTCTCTGTTGCGAGCGCACTTTACACGCTTCAATGACGGCTTCAACGTTGTTGAAGCGCGAAAAATAACGCTACGCTAGAATCGCTTGCTAGCGGCTGTCTATCTCACAGTAAAGCGTCACGTAACGACAACATCTGTTTGTACAATATTGAAGAATAATGCATCGTCACTGCAGCCACGGAAATTCTCGACAAAAAAAAAACTGACGCAGAGCAAAGATTATTTGAGGTGTAAATTGTACAAACGCGCAATACAATAAAATTATGAAAAAATAATAAAAGAGTTATAGGAAATTATTTTATAGAATAGATTTATAAAATATCATTTCGGTCGCACGATTCAAAGTAACTCTATGAAATATATATTGTGGTATAAATATATTTATATTTTACTTTATTTCACATTAATATTTGGAAACATTTCTTATTACAATTTAAATTAAAATTTAATACAAGAAGCGAATAAATTAAATTTTTATATAAAAAAGAAATTTAAATTCTCTAGAAAGTTAATGAACGTTTAATTGCACGGATTTCGATTAGGATACATAACAAACGTCAATTGACCGAGAATTCACGAAGTTTCCCATAATTATGTTCCTCGATTAAAAAATTTACTCGCGAGTTAATTTATCCCTGTACTCGCCGAGCTCTGTAATTTACTTAATCCAATGGCAGAGGTCATTATACCGACCAGGAAATTCATCCGTAATGACACATAACGCGACTATGTTCTCCTGAACAATAGTCACGGCATGCAGTAATGCAAAACAGGAAAAAAAAAAAAGAAATCACAGCTCACCGCCTATCATAATCATAATTGTCACTTTAATCTCTGTCCGCTCCTAATTAAATGTATATACGCGCTTCTTCTTACTATTACCGCTAACGACGACCTCAATTTACCATTGCATCCTTGCCCGAGATGCAGAGAATGTCCTCGTACAACCTTGCGGATTGCAACACGATACCGTAATGTGATGCTACTTGGGCGTAAACTTGGAGAATCGTTGAGTAAAATTAATAATTTATCTCCTCCATTGCACTGTTAAATCTTAATCTACAGAGTGTCAAATTTAACTTAATTTAAATCATCACTGGCTTCTATTAAATATATATCGTTATTTTATACTAAAACAATGGTTAAATTTGACAATATATAATGTCAGTTTGATGATATATAGTGTCAAATTGACATTATATAAATAGTTTTAAACTTAACCATTGTTTAATATTAACCATGTTTTAATATAAAATCACGATATATTGAGTAGAAGTAATGGCGACTTAAATTAGGTTAAATTTGATATAGATTTAACAGCGTGAAAAAAAAATTGTTCATTTGACTAAATATAATTTAATTCGTCTTTATTTCTTTCAATAAAGAATATATGTATATAAGTCAAACATATTATATTTGACTTAAATACGTACAGTCACCAATAAAAGAAATAAAAACAAAAAAAATTAATTTAGCTAAATAAACAATTTTTTCATTGTAAAGACAAATCACATTCTAAACTTTAAATTAAAATCTAAACTTTGAATAATACAAAGTTAAATTTAAAAAAATCAAATCAATTCTGTTCAATTATAAAAACACATTAAAGTAAAATGACAGAATTATAATCATAAAAAATGTGAATAACTGTTGAATTGAAAGAACAATTTCGTTACTGAATTGTCGCGACGCTTCGTGTATTTTTACAGGAAATTGCTGCGTTCCACACAAACGTGGCATTCGACGAAATCCGTATGTTTCATCATATGCCTCGTTTACTCACGGCTTACCGTAATACACGCCTCGGAATCGAAAATTCGCGCATCTTCATATCGAAAGAACGCGCAACGTCAAGAATCCTATTCTCGGAGGAGAAAATGCAGTTTTTCCGGCGCATTTAAATCATCGCCGGCAGCGTCGTATTTCTACCATCTTTTAGAATTTGACAGAAAATAGAGTTTCTAGGGAAATCTATTCGACTTGAATAATGTAACGAATGATCAGAAAATACATCCGGCAATCTTGCTTTACATTAATCTATTCTGTATTATTTAATAATCGAATATTCAATTAGTATTTTATGTAATAAAATATGTTTTAGTTAAATCATCAAAAAGGTAATATTATATAAAATATTATATAAAAAGATTAATTTAGTTATTATAACCATTCTATTTGGTCTCATCAAAATGCTATTCTGATTGAATCTTTTATTAGTCTGATCAAAACATTTTTCTCGGTATATATAATGTATATTTCTTTCAATGAATAATATTAGCATCGATAATGATGTACGTGTCATATGAATATAATAATCTTGCAAGCGAATGTTTTTGTAACCTCGTAAAGAGAGAATCAATAAAGCATTATATATTAACATTATATATTAACTGATTATTATGGATCCAAAGAGAAGTAAAATCGCACTTAACTCTCCAGATAGTAGATCTATTAGATCCATTCAATATAAATTTCTTCGATAAAAATATCAATTCAATTTTTTGTTAAATCTGCTAAAATTTAGATTATTATTATTAAAATATATTCAATAATCATCCTTTTTTATAGTTATGTTATTTCGCTTCCTTGAAATTAATTAGTGCCTTTTAATTAAATTAAATGGGTCATACAGCTTTAATATCAGTAATTGTCTTAAGATTTTGGAAAGTTAACAACGACTATATACAGTAAAGTAATTTTATAACCAGTTTCTATAAGCATCTATATTTTATAATAATCACTGTTCATTTACTGTGTGACTTCATTTTAACTGCTCTATAAATATAAAATTACTGAAATTGCACAAAGAAACTTTAAAATTATAATACATTCGTTATATTCTGAAAGTTTATTAATCAAATTGATAACTACTGAAATTGCCTTAGAACTCTTGTGAATCTCGCAAAGTTACAAACTGTCAAAGTATACTAAGAGTATACTCAAGCTTCACTGACCTTTGGGCAGAGGGTCGACGCTGTGCTGGGTCGTTGGGAATTCACCGAGGCCAAAAGCGCGATGGTGCTGATGATGATGATGTTGATGATGGTTCTGAGGGGGCGGCGAGGCCTCTCTCACGCAACCCATCAGGCTGAGGGCACCGCCAACGCCTCCACCACCGCCTCCGAGGGCGGTGCTCGTCGACATCGTCCTGCTGTTCTGAAACACCCCGAAGAACCAAAGTGCGACGTAGGACTCTCTCACGCGTTGGTACCATGTTGAAAAAAACGAGCCCTCCGACCCTTTCCAGCTCTTCCAGCCGTCCATCTTTCCTGTCTCTCAAATTCTCGGACGTGTCTAACGCGACGAGAAAATACTTTGCTTCTCCACGCCTGCCTGTTGTTTAATAAGCGCGGATGGGAATTAAAAGCGAAGGTGTGGTCTTGGTGCGGCTATGTTGCGCGGACGATTCGGGAAATATTGATTTCTATTAGTTGACCTTACTTTCGTCTCTCTCGAGACGACCTTGCGCAACTTAATTTGACACAAAAGTAAATTATGATCCTTAATTAGGATCATAATTTACTTTTTATTTCTGCAACGATTAAAGAAAATAATCGAATGATTCTAACAACTGCCAGCAGGAAGAGACTAGGAAACCTTTTTCTTAAAAATTATTTTGGATGAATAATTCGAATTACAAAGCAGATACTGTAAAAAGAAATATGTTTTACTCTTGTCCTTTAAATGTTTTTTAAACATTTAAAGATGTTTCAGTTTCAAACTTTTTCAATAAACAAAATACTACGTATTTGGATTAAAACATTATACGTTTTAAATCCAAACAAGTATTTTGTCTATTAAAAAAATTTAAAACATCTTGTAAGTGTTTAAAAAAAAAATAGAGACAAGAATAAAATTAATATCTTAAAATTAAACTTCTTTTTTCAGCGTAATCGGTATATTATTATTATTATTATTATTATTATTATTATTATTATTATTATTATTATTATTATTATCAGTATTATTATTATCAGTTTTTAGCAGGAATCAGTTATTTAATATTATTTGATTGGATTATGGATAAATTTCATATAATCAAATTTCATATAATTTTAATTTTCAATACATAGTTTGATCTTGTTTTTCATTGAAAAAACTAGTGCAATTAAATGCAAATCATTCACATATTTTTAATAAATAATTTAACCCTTTTACAATATTAAAATATCTAATTAGTAAAAGGGCTTTTTTGAGCCAACAACACTAGATATTTGTTAACACGCAAAAAATATCTATTGTTGGCTCAAAAAAATCCTTTTAATTAGATAGCTTAGATAGAATAGACAGATTTTACTAATTAGATAGAATAGATTATTTTAATTAATTCTAGCTGTTTTGCATTTTATTTTTAATTATACAATATTAAAGTATCATTTCAAAGACTACGATGTTAATCCTTCTATTTCTTTGTTATTACAATAACTTCATAATCTTAAAAGGATTAGATTATTTATTAATACTGTAAATATGTAAATCAATTTGCATTCATTAGTTATATATAATACTTGATCAATTTTTCTATGCACTGTATATAAATTTTGTCTAGATTTAAAGTCTCCAAAATTAAAAATATGAAAACTAATATAGTTAACAAAATATTTAGTCAATATTTCAGTCAGAATGTTTTGTTCTCAATATTTTTATATTGAGCTAAAATATTGAATATTCCATTGTCAAATTGCGATAAATGTTCTAAATTGAATTGATTAAACAATGGTACTCGATTAATTTAGATATTTTTAAATGTACTTTATCAATTTTATTTAGATTTAAACATTGAGTAGCGATTTAAAAGATTATAATAAAAGTTCCAAATTATATTGCCTCGTATTATTTCATTTGATATCTCCACTATTCGCCCACTGATTCGTAGTAATGTCTATTATCGTATAAGATGCGGCACTAAGTGGTCAACTCACAGAGACTCTCACCGAGAGGACACAATTATGCGCAAATATTCTTCACAACGCAAGAGAGAGAGAGAGAGAGAGAGAGAGAGAGAGAGAGAGAGAGAGAGTAGTACGTACGTACGTACGTTCGTTCTTACTAAGAAGGAGTACGTCCGGTACCCGGACCGGACGGACGGAACGGTAACGAC
>NW_012130069.1:884489-888168 GCF_000143395.1 Atta cephalotes | reverse complement strand
GAGAGAGAGAGAGAGATTAAGTTCCCAAGCGTGTCTTTCTCAAAGAGGATCGCGTCCCGGACGCGGAACAGGTACGCGGAAAAGATTCCTCACCATGGAATGTCGTCTTTAACGAATCGCAAAGAAAGGAAGGAAGAGCGAGAGAAGAACGCGGAATGCATTAAACGCACTGCCGCCTTCGCCACTCTCTCGCGCCACTACTCCGCGCGACCGTACAGGATTGATATTCCGATTCCCCGGATCCCGCTCTCCGTGCGTCGATGAACTGCCGCTCTCCGCACCTCCAGGCAATGGGGGTCAGGAGGAGATGGTCTCCATAGCAACTGCATCCGGCAAGGGGATGCGCGGAGCGACGGCGGACGGTGCATCGATTGCACCCTCTCGGCTAGCGCGCACGCGACCCTGACCTTCGCACAGCTGACGACGAGGATGACGGCGAACTGGGCTCTTCGCTCCGCATCACCACATCGGGAGAACGTGGGGAAACCCGCCGAGAATTAGTGCTGCCGGTTCTTATTAAGCTGCCGTTATTAGTTACGCGACGCGCGGTACGTTAAAGTACTGTCATCAAAAATTTCGCGCACGACATTGTTTAATGTCAAATTTTGATAATACCTAATTTATTTTTAATACATTTTTATACATCACCACTGCTCCTATACACTTGGAAAATTTCTGTTAAATTTCACATTCCAACGATGGACTCAAATTTTAGTATTAATTTAATACAAGATGTATATGTTAGAAAGTTAAAAAATATAAACATTATGAAAAATTAATACAAAAATATAAATAATACTTTGGTATAATTTAAAAACATATTGTGGAAACATATTTCTTTAATAAAATTAAATTTATAATCAAACATGTTAAATTAACATGTAACTTCATCTTTTATTTATTACTGTTAAAATTATATTATTTTTGTTTAATTACTTATAAATTATTATATTTTTTTAACTCTAAGAAATGTAAAATATCAATTTAACACAAAATATTCAAATAATACAATTATATTATGATAAATTAATACTTGGATATATATTAAAAATTCAACACAAAAATTTTAACAGGTAATTTTGATACAAGTGTACAAAAAAATTTTTTTTCTGTATATTCAATATGTCGTTAATTTAACTAAAACAATGAAATTAAGTAATTTAACTCAGGAACTATATTAAATTTGATTCCAATTTAATTTGTTATTTGCATTAATATAAACGTTATTATTTTAAAATTAAGCCATTCAATTACAGTGGATTGATTTACATTTTGATACAAGGGAATTAAGGATAACAATTTATTATTTGATTTAAGGGATTAAATTAATTACTATTGTTCCTTTGATATCTAACAGTGAACAGTTGTAAGAAAATTCATTATGCAGTTTTCTTATCGTTTTAAATTTCGAGTAATTCGGAATGAAAAAGCCAAAAAAATTTTTAAATTTCTGCGCGGACTCGAAGATACAGAGATTTGAGATTAAGTTTGTTCAGCAATAATTAGTTATTTCCTTGTTACTTTTGATATAATTAATTGATAATTATTTTTTACATTAATTACGGACTTTACGTATTTGAAGTTAAATTAACATACGGATTGCATAAAAGAGGATTAGTATTTTTTTTAACATACCACTAATTTGTTACATCAATCATAATCAAAAGTGCAATTATTTTCTGATTGCTGACTGGAACGATGAAATAAATCATAACCGATAATTATTTTCGCTCCGCTTATTTCCGTTATTAATCATAATTATTAATTATTCAAGATATAAGATCTAAGCATAAATAATGATAGATTTTGTTATTTAATAATAATTGATTTAATTGCATTTTGCTTTGCCTAATAATAATGCAAAAATTAAAAATTCTTACTTAAATTTTATATAATTAAGAGTATCGTGTTTGACAAGAAAAGTTAAGTAAATCACACTTGATTGGTTTAACATTAAATGTCGTGTCGAAAATTATCGGATTTCGAGTTATCGCGACTTCGGAGAGCTGCGATCCGTGAAAATTAATCGCGTTGCTTGTGAGATAGTTTTATCGATAAGAGCAACTACGGCCTTAACACAATTTCTAACATACTTTAACTATAGAATTAATGTCGAATTTGGCGTGTTTATGGCGCCGCCACTTACAATTGTCGCCTTCAGGAATACAGTCAGCATAATTTCATAGAGAAATCATTAAAAAGTTTATACGAGTTGGAGCGAATATCTGCGTCATTCAAAGATTACTGGCTTTGTAACAAGTGGACCCACAGACTAATGCTAATATGTAATATCACCTTTTATGTCGAACTTTTTTTCTAATATCAACCCGTTTTATTGGTCAAGATTTGTCAATCAGGGACATATACGAGGGTAAATCAAATATAAACAGGAATATTTTTTTATTAAATGAGAATAAAAATATAAGAAAAATAAATTATTTTTCCACATAGTTTCCTGCTACATTAATACATTTTTGTCATTTTTTGATTTTGAATTTGATGATCCCTTTTTCACAAAAAGTAGTAGATTGTGTCTGCAGTTAATTGCGCATGAATTCTTCTA
Organism: Atta cephalotes; assembly: GCF_000143395.1. Lineage (NCBI taxonomy): Eukaryota > Metazoa > Arthropoda > Insecta > Hymenoptera > Formicidae > Atta > Atta cephalotes. The sequence continues at coordinate 885,605 of NW_012130069.1, read as the reverse complement.
CTGGCATCGTCCTTGAATCCTCCCAATTCTTTTAGCAGCTCAAACAAGTGATAATCGCATTAAGATATCTTTCCATGCGATTATCATTTATTTGAGCCGCTGAAAGAAGAATTGAGAGGACAATACGATTCGTGGACGATGCTGGTGTAGAGGAATTCGTGCGCAATTGGCTGCAACTTACTACTTTTTATGAAAAAAAACGAAATATCGCCAAATTCTCTATTCGCTGACAAAATGTATTAATGTAGCAGAGAACTAAGTAGAAAAATAATTTGTTTTCTTTATATTTTTATTTTCGTCCAATAAATAATAAAAAAAAATTCCCGTTTATATTTAATTGACCCTCGTATATCAAAATTATTACATAAATTAAAACGTCACTATGTAAATCAATAATATTGTAAAAATATTATTACTATTTTGAATTTTCGTAATTATAAAATAGTAATCCATGATTATATAATATTTAGAGTTCTGTATTTATATAAAACGATAATCTTAACTGAGAAAAATAGATAAGATATATTTTATATGTTTAGAGATATAAAGTGTTTGATTTTTACGTAGATATAACAGAAGTGCTTAAATAGAAATAGCGCCGAAATACTCTGTTTCCAGATATAAAGATTTGATTTTTAGTTATTTTAAGGAACAGTGTTCTTTTACTTCACGTTGCAAAATTCCACACCTTCGCATCAAATATTGCAGCTACACTAATCACTAACGAATAACTAACGATTTTTTAATTACTTCATAAAGGATGAAAACATTTAAGAATTTTCAATTGTCCGTGCAACATGGATACGGCTGGAATTGCTGCAAAAGCTGGGCGGCACATGCATCCCGGAATGCATGCAGGAACCGTCGAACGACGGCGCACAATTTTCCATTCGATACGTAGCGTAATTACGCGCTTCCGGTTTCCCGGAACAATTACAGTCGGGCGACCATCCGCGACGACGAGCCATCGATCCATCCTCTCCCTCTCTCTCTCTCTCTCTCTCTCTCTCTCTCTCTCTCTCTCTCTCTCTCTTTTCTCTCTACTCTCTCTCTCTCTCTACTCTCTCTCTACTCTCTACTCTCTACTACTACTCTACTACTACTACTACTACGTAC
>NW_012130069.1:881859-884469 GCF_000143395.1 Atta cephalotes | reverse complement strand
GTACGTACGTACGTACGTACGTACGCTCGTTCCGGTACCGAACTAACTACGTCGGTCGGCCACTCGACGACGACGACGACCACTCACTCTCTCTCTCCTCTCTCTCTCTCTCTCTCTCTCTCTCTCTCTTCTCTCTCTCTCTCTCTCTCTCTCTCATCGCAATGGCATCTAGAAGCAATGGAATGCGAAATAATATCGCTCTCATGTCATGATATGTTTCGCATGCATTTCGGAATAGAACAAATGGATGCGAACTCTTCTGTAAAATCTGCCGCGTACCTTTGTTCCCGTTAATTGAAAAAACAATGCTTTTGCTAAATGCTTGGTCATAAATCTCGCTCGATGATCGCCCGATCAAATGATTACATCAGAAAGATGCAATTATTACGGCAATTTAACATACTATTTAATAAATTAAATAAAGCCTTTTAGAGGCAACATAAGTAATTAGTGTGTAAATATATAGATATATATACTTTATTAAAAACATATAAACGTTTCCTGAAAAATTTCATAAATAAAAAATATATATGGAACATTTCGTGTCAAACGGGCTACCTCTCCTTCCAAAATTTGACGCAACGAAAAAAACATTTAAGGTCTTAAAATATTCGCACATTTGTGTACTTTCGAATGAAACGTGCCTTTTGAAAAATTCAATAATGGCTGAAATATGACGTCTGAAATCCGCAAAAGTCACGAATGTTCTTATAACATTGTTGATTTAAATGTGAAAACTTGATGAATCGGTTTAAAAATGATTGCTATAAATGATTACAAACCTAGAGATAGAATTATAAAGTTCATGGCGGATTTGGAATTAGTATATTAAAGTGTAGTAACTTAAAGTGTCATAGTTATTGTTTATGTCGAATCTAATATTTTACAGCGACCATTGGTTCATGGCATCAGAGTATTGCATTGATGCAAAATGTCCATATATATATATTAATACACATTAATAGCCTGTCTCGGCTCTGAAAAGCTTTATTTAATTTATTGATTTATCCATTAGAATTATTACCTATTCGAATTATTTGTTTTAACGTACGATTACTAAAGATGTCTATTGTTTATTTACAGCAGAGCTAAGAAAGTTCTACACTACAAACTACTGATGAATTTAAATGAAAGATCGAATATCAAATTGCAAATGGCAAAATAATTTTCTAAATATAAACTATAAAACTTAATGTCGAAATAGCGATATAAAACATTTATAAGAAACATTTTAATAAATTAAGATTATTAAAAAAGCATAATGTGATAATGTTTCTTGAAAAAAATCATAAAAATCGAATAAAAGTTAATATTAAAAAGAAAACATTTTTTTCTAATCTATTTCTCTACTTCCTTTAATCCTCCAAAAAACATTTTTGCTAGTATCTAAAAATTTAACTAAAAACAAATCTGAAAATTTAAATGATTGTATCGAACTATTAAATAATTATATTTAAACTATCAAATTAATTATACTGTAGGACACTCAAGTTGATTACAATAGAATGTCAAAAATTTTTGCAGCATCGCTCATGTTTGCCCTATACATAATTATTTTGATAATTCAACAAAATTATTTTCAGATCTGTGTCTAGCTAAATTTTTTTAATATTTCAGCAAAATTCTTTCCGTGTAGAATTAGGAAACTTGATTCAGCTGATTATAATGAAAAATGATCTTACCTTACAGAAGGCGTGGCATATCAAGTCTTAGTTCGTAGACGCGCCGAATATCTGTAAGAAAGAGAGATAAATATCCGTTAAAATTGAAAGTAGTTGCAGCGGGAGTGAGAAATAATAAAGGGATAACTCGACAGAAACGATGACAGTGTCGAGGTCATGTCGGGTCAATGAATAATATCCGACTTGTGTACCGATCGTGCTTCACGTGAACTTTATACTACCTACTCGTTCCGCGAATCCCCGACTGATTTATGCAACACCGATACCCGCAACAGAGAGCTTTCCTCGGAATTTATGCTCGGCTAAATTTTCAAACGTGTTCAATTCGAAGCCATTCGATTCAATGCTGAATCGACCGAAAGATTCGATTCAATCGATCAAGGATTCTATCGTTCGTACGTGAATTTATGAATAATATAAATTGAAATATCAGATCTATGAGATATACGATGCGATCTTTCGTGCTATTCGCGTGCGATTTAGTAAATTACTGAAAACATACTCACTGAAGACAAATAGATTAAATGTTAAATCATTTATTTAAATTTAGTATCAATTTAATATTTACTAAATATAAAGGTACATTTATTTGGTACATATGAACTATTAATTTGATTTAAGTAAGTAGGTATTTATTTACCATAAGATGTTTAGCTAGTAATACTATTTAAATAAATATTCATTAAAATTTTTTAGTAATTGCGTAAACACTATTAAATTCATTATATATATTATGTTTGAGTTATTTTTTTTTATATATTTCCATAAATAGTCGCCATTATATGTATATTTCTATACTAAATTAATTCAATATATCATGAATTTATTTAAAAGCAATGGAGTTAGGTGTACAATTTTGCTTCCGCCGTTTTTTTCCCGAAATTCGAGGCTTTATTGTAAAAAACTGGTTATACATTTATGATTCAAA
>NW_012130069.1:877666-881839 GCF_000143395.1 Atta cephalotes | reverse complement strand
GTTCTTGAAGGTTGAAACCACTCATGACACGTTCTTTCACTAATAGCGGCCTCACCATAAGTATTTGAGAGCATTCGATGAGTCTCAGATTTCTTCATATTGAAGCAAAAAATTAAAACCTCCCGCAAATGACGAGAATTTGGCTCGTAAACTGACATTTTCAATCGAGAATAACTTTATGATGCAGACACAAATCGACTAATGTTTCTATGGGGTTATGTTGACAGATGCCCAAGTTTATTGTATGACGTCTATGATCTATTTATTTCGACCACCACTTATCGCTAAAGCCATCTATAGGAAAACGGCGAAAGCAAAGTTGTACACCTAATACAATAATTTAATGTATAAAATGTATTAAATTTGACTTATATTTAACTTAAGTTTATTATTTGCTAAATGCATTCGTTAAATATGGACGTTGTTTACTTTAAAACTAATCACAAAAATGGATTACATTATGGAACACAAGAAAATTAAAAATAATAAAATGTTATGTAAGATATTCAAAGATATCAAGGTATTGAGTTATTATTGCTTTGATATTTAATTTGATATTTAAGTGTATATAGACATAGAATTTCTTTAGTAATTAAATCACATGCAATCGCATAAAAAATAATGGCATAAAAAATCATATACCTCTGGTTTAAATATAGAAGAAATATTTTCGACATTTGTATTTTACTTCTTAATTAATATGCGTACAGTATAATGAAGCCACGAGTAATGATTCTGAGTAATAAAATAAAAAATGAAAAGAAATAATTAAAACGTAAAAAAAGTTATTCAGAAAAATTATTAAAATATATTTTTGAAGATTTGAATTTATGAAGGAAGGAAAAAAACGAAGTTGAAAATGTTCCCTCGAACTAATTGTAAGTCGACGGTCACACATGAGACTGTGCTGTTACCTACTCGAAAATTAACGAGATATTTCGGTAAAAAAAGCGAATGTTATTTGAAATAACAAGATGAAAGAGAATTAACGGCGGATAATGCTACTCCAGGACACGAGACGAGAAGAAAGAACGAGCGGATCGCGTTGAATGATGTATGTATGTGTTTCGTGACTAGGATCATCGTAGATCTCTCCTCTTGCGGCCTGCCACGCCCGACTCGCGACAGAATTTAAAGCTTCTATTTATAAAGAGTGAACGAACGCGATGGCAGCCCCGACACGACGCATCGGGTCAGCATGCACGCATATTCACGCGCACGCACGCACTCACGATACACACGTGGTTCTCGAGGTATTCATGTTGTATTAATGTAATACAAAGTATGGATGCTATTTCATTTGTGCATTTTTTTCATACAATATGTGGAGAACAGAGATCCTCGGATCTCTCTATCCTATAACCAATCAACAGACTTGAAAAACATACAAATAAAATAGCATCCTAGCGGCCTGACGATCCACTTTATTTCGAAGCGATACACCTTCGAATCTCGAGAAACGGATAAAAAGAGAAACAAAAGAAAAAGTAGCGTAAATCAAAATTTTAGAAAGCCAAAATCTCTTTTGGAAGAAATAAGGCAATTTTAATAAACTGTATTACATTAAATATATAAATAAATACGTATTAAATACAATGTTTTCCAATTGATATTTACTTCATTCTTTTTGTAGATGACACAAAATGTAAACATTAAAGTGTGAGTAACTTTAATTACTTCTAATGTTATCATTCTTCATAATTTAATAATTTAAAATGTATATTTTAATGTTTTTAATAATTTAATATTAAAAAATTCACATTCGGACATGTTACTTTTGTTCTATGCTCAAGTCTAGCAGAAAAAGAAAAGAATATCCATTGTTTCACGCACAAAAGTTTTATTTTCTAATACATGTTTCCTAATCTCGTCGATGCTATTTTCCCTCGTTATTAGATGACATTAAAAAGAACTCTCTCACTTTCTCTTGTAAACTTAGCATGTGCAGTTGTATCATTTTAATTAATTTTATTCTAAGATTGTCTTTGACTTTTCCTTTTACTAGGAACAGAAAAAACGCTTTTGCTGGAGCCTCTAAAAATTTAGTCAAATATAGATCTGAAAATAATTAAATTAATACAATAGGATGTCAATACACTAAAAAAGAATTTTATAATAGTTACCAAATGTTGAGTGAAACAATTTCAATCAAATGTTACGTTAACATAATAAAAAATAATTTTTTTTCTAAATATTTAGTAATTATTATTAAATGATTGGTTATATTATTATGTTTGACAATATTAAATATTTAGAAAAGTAAAGTTATTTTTTATTTTATTAACCGAAAACTTCATTGAAATTATTTCATTATTTGATTATTTCATTATTTGATAGCTGTTAAGTACTAAACTCTTTTTCCAGTGTATAATTATTTTTGTAGTCCAACAAAGTTATTTTCAAATGTTTATCTAAATGTTTAGATACTTCAGCAAAATCATTCCATTTATGTAATTTTTTACACTGATCAATTTTATTTTTAATTTTATTTTTTTACATTAATCAACTTTAATGTAACTTTAATATAATGACACAATATGCATGCTTTATACGTGTTTTATCAACATTATATTAAATGTGGGAAAAAGTTCGTGGCGTTTTTTTTAATGCTATCTAATGGGAAAAACGCCACGAACTTTTTCCCATACCTAATATATCTCTTACATTCATGGACTTTCGATTGCTTGCCGTAATGATTTTTAGAAACATTTCATTTGGAACAATTTCATTTGAAGAAAGATTCATTATGGTTGCCTCATGATGCCTGAGAGTAACAGATAACCATTAGCACTTTGTATTATATTTTGATGATTCAAAAGAGAACCAAAACGTTCAACCAACGTTTGTACCATTCACTGTATTTACGAGAGCAATTAAAAACACTTCATTTTTCATTAATTTACGTACTACTAACTGCGTTTGACTAATCCTATTTCTGTTTTTAATTGCTATTTTATATTCGAGAGTTCTTATATTTAAATTTACATTTCATTCAAAGGAAAAAATTGCTAGCAAACCAATTATTAACTTTACGGGACACGGAATTATTTTCTCGGTGCTTTGTTATAGCGGTTGTTATGCCTCGTGTGAAAATTTTCTTTCAAAAGCGGAGTCCTAGAAAGAGAGAACAAGAGGAGGGTTTGTTATGAAGGAGCCCGGAAGTAGTGCACCAGTCTAGCATGTCTTTCGTTTCGGCGACGTGCGCGCATCCTTCATCTTCACTCTTCTCTTGTTTCTTTTTTTCGGAAATTTTTTCTGCGTCTTATTTCCAGCGGCGTCCGCTCCGGGACTATTCGCCGCTATGTGTATTTTCGTCCTGTAGAGGATGAAAGAGTGGCGAAAAACAGTAATCCGGCTTCTCCCTCCTCCGTGCGCTTCAAAAGACTCTTTTAATCAGAGCACAGCCGATTTTCCGACATTTCTTTATATTGTCTGCGCCTCTTCTCTTTCTTCTTCACCGTTCTTTCTATGGTTATAATGAAGCTCACGACTATAATTTTCATGAATAGTAAACACATTCATCCCGATCGCATGACGTAAAGCCTGAGTTTTCGTACACTCTCATTTATTTTTCACAGAAAGCTCTCTGTCTTTTCGATAGAAAACTGAAGGAAAATGTGACAAAATGTATCGCGAATTGATGTTTTAACAATCTACCGTTTGTGTATGATATTTTCTTTGTCATTCGCTTCTTATTATTATACATAACACCCACTCGAGAGAGTTATCACATGGGTAGCGAGATAAGTCACGGTGTAATGACCTAAAAATGAGTGAAAACAGATGATGTGAATCGATGCGTTTTATTGAACGTATTTTCGCTCGAAGTTAATTCACACACACACACACACACACACACACACACACACACACACACATCATTTTAATAATGATACATCGAGACCGTCCGAGAATGTATAATAGCGATTTTTCATAAGCTCATTATTATCACATGCAATATAAAGCTCATCAGTTGCAGACACAATTACTTATATGGGATAACATACAATTGTCGGGAACACAATTTCATTTAATTTTTGAAAATAAATAAATGTAATCTCAAAACTGCAAAATTATTAATCCTATGATTTAAAACCTTTTAAACTTTTATATATAATATATATATATATTTTTTAATTTTAATCAATTACGTTTTCTTTTTTCTAAAAAAAA
>NW_012130069.1:866218-876804 GCF_000143395.1 Atta cephalotes | reverse complement strand
ATATATAATATATATATATTATTTTTTAATTTAATACAATTTACGTTTTCTTTTAAAACTAAAAAAAAAAAAAAACAAATAAAAATTGAAGGACTTGCTGCAACAGTGGGCTAATTCACATTTTGTAAAAACGAACTAAATAAACTCTAAAGTGAAAGCGATGGGAAAAATGTCAATATCACATGTTCGATTACGTTGTGAATTAGTCCCACAACGTACCCAAACATGTGATATTGGCATTTTTCCCATCACCTTAACTTTAGAATTCATTTAGTCCGTTTTTACAAGATGTATATTAAGTCCACTATTGCAGCAAACACTTCAATTGTATTACACAGTTAACGAAAAAAAATAAGAATAAAATACAGCAAAAAATACATAAACAGAGTTATAATAAGTTAAAATAAGTAATATAAATAATAATAATAAAAGGAGCAGTTATTTTTATTTCCTCTCTTTTAAAGAGAAAAATAAAATAAATTAGAAGCCTCCGTATCTATTATTAGGATGTCTACAATTACATTTAAAAAAAATTGAAATTTTCTTTTGTTTTAGTTTCTTATAAGTCAGCATATCTCCTTGCGACATCAATCAGAATGTTTAAACTCAAAGATGACTACCACCGTGCATATCGGATTACACGTGAAAAAAAGCAGTCTATATCCCTGGTGAATAACACTATGTGAAGGTGAGACGTACGCTGCATGACTCATGTCTGTCCATCCTCGTCCATTCCCTGTTGCCCTGACAGGCCTTCCTCCGTCTGAATTAGCAATTCGCACTTCGGCACGCGTACCGGAGTTTCACGTTCGGATGAACGGGCGCGCACGTGCGTGTATGCACGCATACACATAGAACACGCAATATAAAGCGGTATCTACAATGAGATTTTAAGGCATAAAACTTAAGCTTTAAGTCTTAAACCGTAAGAAATTAGCCAATCATAGTTGATTTTTTATTATCAGGATTGTCATAAATTTCTCGCCCTAAAATTCCTCATCCTAACATAATTTTTCTCTGATTTCTGGACAAAATTTCATAATTTTTCCTACTTTAAATAATATTTTAAATTTGTATATTTTCGTTCTGTTATTTCGAAATCGTTAAATTATATTTTGTTGATAGATCAACTTAACATAGGAATGTAAATTATTATTAATGTTACTGATGCTGCTTGTATTTTTAATTAAGTTGGTAGTATTCCAAAACTGTATAGCTGCGATGTACGTATATTAAATTTCTTTAAAACAAAGAATTTTAATTTTCTAGACAATTTTACAAAAGCCCCTGACATTTCCCTAATTGTTTCCTAATTTCTCTAATTGTTTTCAATTTTCTTGACAATTCCCTTATTTCCCTGATTTTAGTTTCGTGGCAATCTTGATTATCCTCCTCATATTCGACTATAGTGGTAAATTTTTTATGGTTTGAAGTCTAATGCGCTTTTAATAAATCATTACTTAAGCTTAAGTCTTAAAGCTATAAGAAATTGATCAATCATAATTGATGATTCTTTTCGACTGTGATTGTTAATGTCTTATGATTTAAGACTTAGGTTATAATCCGGATCTACAATAGGTGTTTTATCGTAAGAAATTGACCAATTACAATCGAATACGAGGAGAATAATCAATTGTGTCAATCAATAATCATTCATTCATTTCTTATGACTTAAGGCTTAAACATCTATTGTAGATCCAGGCTAATAATTTATTGTAAAAAACTCACAAATTTTAAGCTTTAAAATATCATTGTAGATGTCGGAGTCTACAATAGGTTCTTAAGCCATAAAAAATATATGAATCACAGTCAATTATTCTTCTCGCATTCGACTGTAATTGGTCAATTCTTACGGCTTAAGACTTAAAACACCTATTGTACATCCGGACTAACGCGACTGTATGCGGCTTCCAGCTTCGTTGAAACGCAGCGACGCATTCGAGGAATTTCTGGTCAGTTCACGCACATCAGTGACTCATTTGGCGATCTCGCATTATGTGCGGCAATCAGCAGTTGTACAAAGCGTTTATTTCTACACGTCTTGTCTCTCTTCGAGACAAACGCGGTCTTTTATGTCGATACCTTACAACTGGAACAGTCATTCGTTATATTAAACGTGTCCTTCAGCTTAAGAGATAGAAGACACTTTTGAGTCTACAAAATGACACCGGTTGCGTCGTATCGACGTATAAAAAAATTGGCTTTTCATCAGATTGTCGGATAACTCGATCTGTCTTTCTGCTACACGAAAACTGATTTTGTCACAGATAGTTGAGCGCGGACCCCTATTTAATCGAACGAACCCATCGCGATTTATCACGGCCCACTCATTTTGCGTCAATCAACGAAAATTAGATTTGCGTCACGGACTAGCAGGCTTGCTCGTTTATTTCAGGGTCATCATTCTTGATAGACGATGGTGAAAAAAAAGAGACTGTAATGAGGAATGCGATCATAGGAACATGATTCATCAAACTATAACAGAATTAATCGCGCGATATCTCCGAAAGCGAAACTTCATCCTCATTAAGAAATATAAAATTCAACTGGATATCTTATCGCGTTAAAGTAATATTATTTTAGTCATTAATAAAATAAAAAAGCGACGTAATAAAATATGTTGCAAGTAAATAAATTAAACGTTCTTATTAATTGTAAATTTATAATTAATAAGAACATTTATAATTATATACATATATAGTTTAATAATAAAATTAAATTAAATTAAAAATAACAATGTAGAGCCAAGAAAGCAAAAATAGACGCAATCATACTTGCCTCAACATGTTCTGTTCTACAAAAGTTTGATGTCAAATTGCCGAGAATTGAGAGAGCTAATTAAAAGCAAAATTTTATTTAAAAAAATAAAATTCAACCGAATTTAATCTTATCGCGTTAAATTAATATTGTTTCAGTCACTTAATATACATATATAAGACCAAGGAAACGACATAACAAAAAATGATAAATAAATTCTTATTGTAAATTTACAATTAATAAGTATGTTCATGATATTATACATATAGTTGAATAATAAAATAAAATTAAATTAAAAATAATGCAGAGCCAAGAGAAAATAAACCTGCATCACATCGACATGTTCTGTTCTACAAAAGCTTAATGTCGAATTACTGAGAATTGAGTAACCGGTCCTCGGACTATGACCAAACTCTCGACGGTCGTCGGTTGAACCGTTACGTTTTACGTTGGTATGATCATCCGGAAAACCGGTAGAACGGTTAATCGATGAGCGCATCCGCCGATCGTATAAGGGATTGTCTCGTTTCGAAATAAAACTCACATAATCCGTACGAGAGCAATGTAAGAAAGTCACTTTATCCATTTTTCGTTTCCTCCTACTCTCCTTCATTTCTATCTCCTATCACAGAAGCACAGAAGCGATATAGAAATTAATATCGCGTCTTCATCAGCCGCGCTTCCTCTTTCATTATCACGGAGATCCCGCCAGGACGTCAGATGCGAAATTGAATTGATCCCGCTACTCGCGTGCCCATATTACGCCTTCAATGCATCTCGCGGATGCAATCGCGGAGATAGCGAAGATGAGATGTGCACTTTAACTTGAAAGTATTCTCAGCTGGTCATTGAATTTAATTTTAGCGATGTGCAATTGGTTATCGAGAAAAATATCAATATTTCATGTAATATACAAAAATTATTATTATACAAGAATTGCAACGCAAAGATGCGGTTACTGCAGTTGCGACGAGTTTTTCTCGTTATCATATTATAAATTCATCCGAGATTCGTCAAAGAAGAAAGAACGGTTTTACTAGAAAGTACCTAGAAAGTATCTAAAAATTTAAATACACTGAGAAAAAAATTGTTCATTTGACTAAATTAATTGTTTATTTGATTAAATTAGTTTCATTGTTTTTATCTCTTTTATTACAGAATATGCATTTAAGTCAAATAATACTTAAATGAATACATCCTTTATCGAAAGAAATAAAGATGAACTAATTTAGTCAAATGAAATAATTTTTTTTCTCAGTGCAGACACAGACTTGAAAATAATTTTTTATTTTTGACTTCGGAAAGATATAGTCGTGTATATTAAATTGTAATTTTATCAACATATCGATTTGATTATTTTATTAAAATATTTTAATCTTACGCTCCAGGAATAATGGTATTTTATAAAAATATTTTTGACAGATCTCTTACAATTGATTTCTGCTTAACTGATCAACCATGTCAGTGATAACACATAAGAATATAAGGAGGATATTTCTGGTTTTCTAGGAACATTTGATTATTTAATTTATTGCTGAAAATCTAAGCAGAATCGAAATGTTCAACCAAGTAATATATAAAGAATATTTTTACATTAGCAATTAAATTAATTAGCACGTTCCAATTGCTACGCACTAATTCTCATTAGCTCTCGTTCTTACGTTCTTTTAATTTTTTGACAATTTTAAGAGTCTTATTCGTACTTATTTTGAAAATAATTTTATTGAGATCATCAAAATAATTATGTAGGATGCTCAAATCAGTTGCTAAAACATTAAAACTTTTTGCAGCAATGTCATTAACATTTAAGTGTTTCTACATAATTATTTTGATGATTCAACAAAATTATTTTTAGATCTGTACATATACCTAAATTTTCAGATTTAGTAAAACCGTTCTTTCCATGTAATAAGATCCTGATTGATAATGAAAAATGCCTAAATATTTATTAAAATCTTATTATATTCACTTACTCTCTAAATTTCTTGAAGTGAAATTTCACTCCAAAAGACTTAAAATACTGTCACTATTGAAAAAAAGTGAAAAATTTGCACTCTTGCATAAGAGTGGCAGATTTTCACTGTTTTTTTTTTTGAGTAAGATTTCGTACTTTTGGAATGAAATTCATTAAAAAAAAAAGTGAGATTTCTTTCCTTTGAATTTCATTCCAAAAAAAGAGTGAAAATCTGCCACTCAGATTCAAGAATGTAAATTTTTCATCCTTTTCAATAGTGGCAGTATTTTAACTCGTTTGAAATGAAATTTCATTCCAAGAAATTTAGAGAGTACTTTTTTAAAATAATTTTTATTAATGCTTCTTTAAATTTACAGATTAATTGCAACGCAAAGACGCGGTTACTGCAATTGCGACGAGTTTTTCTCGTTATCATATTATAAATTCATCCGAGATTCGTCAAAGAGGAAATGCATGGCGAAACTCGACGATCGACGTTACTTCCGTCGTCGACGGGGCGTTCGAATTCGGATTAATCGCCACAAATGGCCATGTATTGCTCGGCTAATTGGCACGTTAATTGCTTTCGACGAGCCACCAATTCCACCGATGGAACGTCAAGGATTGCTCACGACGTCGAAAGCCTCTCCATATCCCTTTAATTCTAAAGCTTCCATGGCTAGAAATTGGTTCAACATCTCTGATAGAGACGAAATTAACAAATTATATTTAAACAATTCACATTTGAATAATTGGTCACATGACTAATGCGATTGGTCAATTATTTCTTCATTCGAGATCTCGGATCGATTTCAATAGACATAAAGCTTAATACAGAGTGATAATTAATAAGACTTCCGAATTTATTTATCGAGTTTGAAAAGTACGAAATGATAAGATTTAAACAATTAAATTATGAGAAATTTGCTTTTGATTAATTATTAATCTTTCATATTCAATATAAAAAAAGCTTGTAAGTGACAATAATTTATTTACAATCAAATTATATATTTAAATTTAAATTTGTTTTATTCATTTGATTAATTCAATATATGTACAAAATATGTACAAATAATATATGATAAATCAATGACTAAAGGGAAACTAAATATAAAAACATAACAATAACATATATAGTTTTCTCATTTATAAAAATCCTTTACTCGCCTCGAGAATGATTAATAGAAAGGTTTAGCGAGACAATGTTATCGTTTTACATCAAGATACTCCTTAATTGTCAGTTCTATGCGAAGCACAGAAGTTGCGTCACGGACATGAAATCATTTGGCACAGAGCGACGCATTCGTATAATTGACGTTCAATGTGATTGCCTGCAGAAATGTTCCGGCAGCACGGAAGATCGCATGTTAGGACTTTGATCGCATGTGATCAGTTCGATGTATTCAGTAATTAGTACTCCGCTATTTTTCACGTAATCTCGAGCAGTAAGTAACAAAAATTTCCAGACATTATTCTTACACGTATTTATAATTATTAATTAACAGTATTAACCCTAAATCTATGAAGCAATCATGAAATATATACATAGAATACTTATAAAATTAATAGTATTTAATTTTTAAATAAATTAAGCCAAATCCTTCTTGTTAATCTTTAGAAAAAGGTGGAATACAAAAAAAGATACAAGTTAACATGTGATATGCTCCAAAAAATGTCAATTTTACAATTATATTTTTTGTTAGTCTATTATGTTAGTTAAATTAATTAAATTTACATGAATTTAATGCTATGAAAAATAAAAATAAACTTTAAGATTTCTAGATATCTGAGCGATCCTTTTTGTTTTTCTTTCCCAAAATAATGTTTTAAAGAAAATTATTTGGGGTTTTGTAACTCTTAATAATAGTAACTTTTAATAATGTCGATATCATTATAAGTACTACATTTACATACATTGTGCAGATGTTATATATCGTAAAAAAGCTGCACAATAATACTAAAAAGCAATATTATAATGATACCAACACTGTCGTTAAAAGTTACAAAATTCCAGTATTGGTGTGCTGTGGTCACCTCACCTACCCACTTAAAGATTAAAATAACATCTCGTATCAAATATGTTATGTGAAACTCTATAATTTGCTTCATACAAATATTAGCTCAAGAGTACATGTATATAATCATGCACCAATATGCAATTAAATGATTCGATTCATCGTCGACCTCTTTTAAACACGTATTACAATTCGCTATCTTATCTTTATTTTTCATTTGCATAATCTCGAGTCTTATTTTTAAGATATCAAGCATCGAAAAAATTCAAATGCTATCCAAACACTCAGGAAGAAATAGCACAGATGAATCAGAAAGGAATTTGTTACTCTCTGTTTTGGAATTCCTCGGAGAATTGATGTTCGGGCCAAGTCAATAAAAAAAATCTCTTTCCTTTTGTTTATGCATGATGTTCTTTCGATAACGTAAAAATTTGAGGATAATAACGTAGTTAACTTATCCGAAAAAAAATATACAATTGTTAAATTTATAATGTCAAATTATATCCAATTTGAGTTTTTTAAAATTATTTCTGTAGGTCGCCACTATTCCTATTGAATATATCATTAATTTAACTAAAGCAATAGAGTTAAACAATTAATCAAACGATTATTCAAGATATGTATGAATTTCACTCAAATTAGTTTATTATTTACTTAGTGCATATGTTAATAGGAATTTGGTTGTTTATTTCGAAATTAACTACAGAAATGAATTAATTTACATTTCTACACACACAGAAATTAAAAATAATAAAATGTTATATTTAACTCGAGGGATTGGATTGCTTATTTAATATTTAAGTGTACAATTGCAATTTTATTTTAATTAAAAATGAGATCTAATTAAATAACATAAAGGCAATACTTTGCAAATTATTAACAGGAAAGTTAAATTAATCCATTCAAAAGAAATATATTAAGATTTAGTAAAGATTTAGATTAACTTTACTTCAATTCAATCATCAAAAGTATAGAAACAATAGAAATAATAGATTGAATAATGAAAATACAGTATCGGCTAATTGCCTCTCTCTTTCTCGTATTTCCTTCGCTTCAAATTAGTGTTGTTACGTCGAAATCTAAGCAGCGGGATCGAATGTTCGGGACCGCAATCGAGGCAGTTCCGTGCCGCACGCGAGTATGCAAGAGCAAGCGGGCAATCCGATTGCAGGGGATCGTCTCTTTCGCGTTTGATTGTGTGCATCGAGCCAATATGTACCATTAGTAAACTGTCTGGAGGATCGGTAAGGTGAGGGAGACGCGATGAAGAAAGAGAGAAGGTGCGGCGCAAAGCAGGCAGAAATAGGAAAAGGTCTGACGCGCGGGAGAGAAAGAGAGAGAAGGAGAGAGACGGACACGGAACAGCTTTTCTCGAGGCGTATGAGAGTTGATCTCAGGGCGGATTCCCACCGGAGAATCGGTCACGACTTGGAGTCGCCGCCGCTGTAAACGCCGTCCACGAGAGCACTCCCGACGATTGGATAATGCGCGCGAGTTTCGCTATCTCGTCCTCCTCCTCTTTCTGCTCTTCCACCTCCGCCCGATGTATTCGAGAGAGCTGCGATCATTACAGATCGCTATGTAAAACGGTAACCTATGACTCCGGTAGAACACCTTTCTACCGTTTGTATGCCAAGTAGGGAGTAATTGGTACACTAGGATGGGCATCATGGTTTAGAAACCATGCGTGGTAGGAGATGCTTATTGAATAATATCATCGTGTGAGATGCGGTAAATTACATCTGGACCGTATGATCGCGATTTATCACTTATGCTCGTGAAGGATGAATAAAATTCGCTTAGGAGCAACAACGCGACGCGGGTGATTTGCTAAAAGACTTAATATAACAATTGAAGACGCCATGACGACTTAAAAAATCATTATTCAATAATAAGTAATAGTTCGTAATAACAAACTAACTGCTAATGCTTTATTTTTTTTCTTTGACACATTCTACGTTCACTAACGTAAAGTATGACAAAACATTTCAACTTAAGATTTAACAAAATGCATATAATAAGGAAAAAAATATGAATTATATGTACTGAGAAAAAATTTACTAAATCTTAATACATACTTCTTTGAATAGTAATAAGTAAATATTTACTTATAAAAAATAAATATTTACATTCAATAAAAAAATGGTACTTAAATCAGATTAATGATTTTTTGTATCAAATAAATAATATATATTTACATTTAATAAATATTTACTTAGAACTATTGATATATTTATTAAAATTTTTTTTTCAGTATATGATTAATCTTTCATTATTTACTTTATTATAGGGTGTTCGGACCTTTTAATTCGCTAAATATATATGACATTTATTATTTATATTACACATATTTAGCGCATTTTATACTTTTATTATATTTTTTTATATTGCTATAATTAAAAAATTTTTTTACATTTATCTAAAAGATATATAAATTATTTATAAATTTTTATTTAATTATAAATTGAAAAAGAATAATGAAAATTAAAAAATAAAGTTGCAGTGTTAAGTTATATTAAAGGAGTAATAACCCAATTCCTTGAATTAAATCATCTTTATGTTATTTTTAACTTCTATATGTAAATAACTTCAAAATGTAAATAAAAAAATCAGTCTATTTCTGTGGTCAAAGTAGATAACATTCATATTAATATATGTATTTAGTAAATAATAAAATGAACTTCAGTCAAATTTAATATATTTTTTGAGTTAATTATTTAACTTCATTATTTCAATTAATTCATATTAAGTAAAAGCACTAGATACAATTTATTAAAAATAATTTCAAAGTGAATATAATTTGACATTATGAACTTAACAATGTGAGATATCAAAAGCGCCACGCGAGTAGGATTAAGCTAATTCGAAATAATATTATTAAAATAAATTCTATGTATGAATCCTTCTATCCAATTATATGGAATATGGTCAGAAATCTATTACTATAGAATAGATTAGAGTAGATTCTATTAAAAATACACTCGAGTATAATATTTAAACGCGCCGTGAATCGACGATCCTCATTTAAGTCGTCGTCGAGGTGTCGGGGCTAGCAAGAATATGCACAAGTGTAAACATAAGGAAGTCATTAATCGTACTGGTACTCACGGTGGCTATCTTCGGCCTGGTACAAAAGGACGGAACCGAGCTAAGCCGCATCCGCGATTGCACGCACAAATACGCTGCGGCTTCCGTACGATTTATTCTAAAACGTATTCCGAAGGATGACATTCCATAACAATCTCGTTTTGGAACGAAACGAAGAAGAGATAGGATCGTATTAATTTCACGACAACGATAACGCATCATTAACAGGATATTAATAATGTCACGTCATGACATGAAGTACGTATAAAAAAAATATACAGGTATATATTAATTTACACGAACATGTTTCATTTAATTTGTTAAAAAATTTATTACGATATTTATTATTAATTTATCATTAAACCGTATTAACGAATAAACTACTATTTTTTTTTTATTAACGGGAGAATTTACCGTTTCCATTATTTCTGAATAGAAGGAACATCAGTTCTATAAATTTTAATTTTTAACTTGAAAAACAAGTTAGTAATATCTGACATTTTCCTTTCAACTAAAAGATAGAATTTATTATTAATTTATCAGTAACCTGTTATTATTTCTTTATACTCGCGTAGAATATTCAAGACACCTTAGTCTTATAAATTCGTTAAATGTATGAGAGAGGGGGGAGGGAGAGAGAGAGAGAGAGAGAGAGAGAGAGAGAGAGAGAGAGAAGAAGATGTATTATTATATGCTATATTATTATATTATAATTGTTTAAAGTTTTAGGTTTTAGTAAATTTAAAAATTTTAAAAATTTTTAACTTAAGTTT
>NW_012130069.1:848061-866198 GCF_000143395.1 Atta cephalotes | reverse complement strand
GAGAGAGAGAGAGAAAGAATGCTATTTATATGCATTATTATATTCAATGTAAATTGTTTGATAATTAAAAATTTTATCTTTAAAGGATGTATAGACGTTATCAACATTTATTTAATTGTAAATCATCAAAGACAACAATGAAAATTCAAATATAATGTTGGGGTGTAAAAAATATCCCACGCGAGTAATTACATTTAAAAAACCATACAAATAATGTAGAATTAATTAATGAACTGCGATCTTTCAATATAATATTTTGTTGTTTCTTCTATTATTTTTGCTAACTGGTAATTCTCTATTTTATAAATTTTAATTTTTAATCGAACTCGAAAAACGATTAATATCTAATTACATTTTCCTTTCAACACGTAAAAGATAAAGTTGTTCTTATTCAGAACAGATGATTTCGACGAATCGAACTAATTCCCAAAGCGAATTAAATAATAAATAATTATCGGACGTAAAATTTATCTTCATCAATGTTTAATTGTACATTATCAAAGACAACAATGAAAATTGAGATACGATGTTGGAATTGTCAGAAATATCTCATGCAAGTAATTATGTTAAAAAAATTACGCATGTAAAGTTTATTAATAAATTCTGATTTTTTATCATGGTTTCATCCATTTCTGTTAAATCAACTAAGGAGAGTCTATTTTATAATTTTGATTAATATCTAATTATATTTTCTTTTCAACGCGCAAAAGATAAGGTCGACATTCTTATGGCGGAGGAAACGGAGGATCCCCGTGAGTTAGCATCCGCGGAGTAATCGGAGTTGCAAATGACGATTATCACGTCGGACGTACCATAGAAATGAACGCCAACGCTCGAAAGGTAGACTTGGAACGACTATCGATCGTTTCTGCGGACTCTAGTCGTCAGTAGAGTTTCGAGGTCGACGTCCTTTGCAGTTGCATGGCAATCGATAGTGTACGACCGGCTCTTCACGGTGGCGGTAAAACCACCTCTGTCAATTAATTTACAATGCTTGTCCATTGTAAGCATCGTATAAACTGTTAAACTGGCTGCTTACTTCGCGAAGTTATACCGGCGTTATATTTGTAGATCCAGCCGTATCAAAGTTTGATAACGATCGTCGCACAACTGATCGATAATACGTCGACCTCCTTTCTAAGACACGACACGCCTGCCTTTCGAGATGCATGACACTTCGGTATTACGCTTGGTAAAGTCAGCCTTCGAGATTACCTCGAGATTAACGAGTCATGATTGGAATTACAGTCTTTCGACGTCAAGTCGAATAATTAACCAGTCAGTGCTTTATTATTTTCCCTATTTTTACACTTAAAACAATCTACCTTTTTACTCGATCAAACTGTCATAATAAACTTCAAGATTAAAATTAACATAAATTCATCATATCGTTCATTTGCTACAATGACACAACTTCTAGAAAAACACAGTTTTCTAGAAAATAAATTTCAATACTTTGAATTACAAAAATTTTTAAATGCAATTTAGGTGTAATAACTGATTGAAAGAGGAATAAAAGTAATTCTTTTAAGTATAATGTTCTTTCTGTTTCTCTTTAAGTTTCTTTGAGTTTGTTCTTTTCTACAAGTTTAAAAACAATTTTTTATTTACGTTCTTGAAGTAAATGAACGATATATACGTATGGAAATAAAATTAAGAAATAAAAGAAGATGTATGTGATATTAGAATAAATGAGATATCACTGTAGGACAAGAGGAAATTAAAATAAGAGTTAAAACAAAAATGAAAAACGGAAACTTTCGCCTGTCGCGTCGATTTTGCGAAACGTTCCGTAAAGCTCAAATGGCTTAAATGATCTACTGCTAAATTAACTGTCAATCCAAACGTCAATTTACAAGTACAGCTAAAGTGCTATGCTCAACAGGCTTTCTGCACATCGGGACGAACCCGCAGATTAATCAGTCTGCATTTTTAATGCGTTTCACATGTTGCTCACCTCAACGTTCACAAAAAGAGGTACCTACTTGGGACGAGCGGACATGTTCTGCGAAGAAACACGCGTGGTACTATGCTGGGAAATATCGTACACGCGCTGCACAGAGACGAGAAAGGAAGACGAAAAAGATTTGCCTCAGACCCATCGGAATGTGGGCGTGCAGCGGCTGCACCGCATCGTTACATGCACTGACAATGTCCGGAAAGTCGGAGCCAGTCGGCTGATATGTACACTCGAAACTCCATCACCCTCGTACTTTTTTCCCCTTTGGTTATCTCGTTTCCCTTCGACGCGATAATTCGCCCCACTTTTACGCATGGGTCAACTTTGTGAGTCAACCCGATGTTTCAGGGAATCGCTTGAAGACGTCGACGTTACGCGAGAAATATTATATGTCGAAGCTTATCCGAAAAAAAGACATATAATTTAAGTAAGATACACTTCGATTTGACTTTGATTTATTTTTCATAAGAACATTAAAATATATACTTGAAGACTTTTATATGTGAGATCTCCGCGTGAAAATAAGAATTTTAAACTGCTTTCATTCGAATAGAATTTTATTTGTTTATTCGAATATGTGTTAAGATATAATATTATCACTTTATTTTTTACAAATATTTTTAATTTAGCATAAATTTTATTACATCAAAAAAAAAAGATGTGAAGCCTACATAGACAAAATGATTTAAAAATTTTACTTAAAATTTTACAAATCTGAAAATAATTTTATTGAACTATTAAAATAATTATATTGAAAACTAAAAAAATGACGAACAATGCTGCAAAAAAAATTTGATGTTCTAGCAATCAGTTTGAGGTTTCAACAAAATTATTTTTAAATCTATAACCAGTAAAATTTTAAGTTTTTCAGTTTCTGTAAGAATGTTTCAGTTGACAAAAATATTAGAGAAATCAAAGATTTTTATATGATTTTATATATGAGATTTGCAAAAGTAAAGAATTCTACTGCTTTGATCTAAAAGAGATTTTATTTTTTATTTGAATGCTAAGATTATAATAAATATATATTTTATTTTATTTTTGAATATTTCTTACTTTGATATCGTATGCATTTTACTATGGCATCCGCACACGTGCGCTGGATATTTTATTCAAATACTTTTCGACGGATCCAGGTGAGCCCTCGAACGAGCCTCGACCTCGCGATCAAAGGAGAGAATCCAGCTAGGCAACGCTTAGTGGGGAATGGCGGAGAGATCTATGTAGGGATCATGACATCAGGTTTATCGGACCGACTCTCTTGCGTAATACGGCCCTGAGCCATAGTCTTATTACAACGGTAATGGAAGCCCAACCAGTCGGGCTTCTTCTCCTACAATCTTGACAAAACCTGTTCATTCTTACAGTTTAACGATCAGATGGACGATATCAGAATTCATATAGTTCGAGTGATAATTCAGAGAGAGAGAGAGAGTTCAAATAGAACAAGTCACCATACCATCAAAGTGACATTAAAATAATTGTTATTGGTTGGAAAGTGACTTTTAGTAATCATTTTGGAGCCATTTTAATGTTATTAAACAGCGCATAAATCCCGTGTATTTGATTTTCTAAATCGTTGTTATTAACATGTGGAGAGGGGGGGAGAGGAGCTCTAACAGCCTATTTAGTCCCCATAAAAAAATTTTTTTAGCTAAATAAAATGAAAAATTTTTTTGCGGTTTTTGAGAACGCATAAACAGTGGATTATTATATAATTTATTCATCAAGATTTGGAGGGATAGCTAAGCAGACGTGAAAATATTGATATTCGCGGAAAATGTGTCACAATATTCGTATAGCGAATTTAAGCGCTGGTAAAAAACTTCTCTCGCGAAATTTTAGAAAAAGGAAGAAAAAAATATCCGTGAAAAACAAAAATTTGTCATGTGATCCGGATAATATATTGATCGTTACAATGATAGATGGAAAAGAGTATTATTTAGAAAACGTACACAAATTTCCTGTCTCTTATGAATGCTTTAGAAAGTAAATGTCGAAGATCGAAAACCTATTCATATCCGATATCGTATAAAATCAAACCAATAAAGAAATAGAGAAAGTTGGACCACGATAAAGATGATCTTGTTGGTTACTCTTGCGAGCAGGCTATCTCGTATTAGCTATAAGAGATAGCAACTTTACAAATAATAAAAAGAAGTAGAGAATGCACGAGAAAGAGCTGTGTAATAAAGTTCGCTCAGACGACACAATTTACTCTAATAAGAACAAGAACAAGAAAGTTCCGGTATAATTCTTTAATTATTGAACAAATTTTCCTAAGTTATCACGGATTAAAAGTCTATTTTTACTCATTAAATTAATTATGTATCATTCTTAAGTTGAAAAATAATTCATATCGATTCAATATTTTGTAATATACATGATGGTATGCAAGCGAATCGACGAAATACCACATTGAAAAGAATACTAAATTTTAATAAATATTTGTTTGAATAATTCTAACAATAAGTAAATATTTACTAAATATAAGTAAATATATATTATAAACATAAGGTAACTCGAGGGAAGATGCCATTTTGTTTATAATTTTTTTTATAGAACATGCGTTGATCATACTGACTGTACAAAAGCGTGTGGTAAACTAGTTGCGCAGTCATCGATAGAGATGAACATGTTCATGCCAAAGTCAATTGGTAAAGATTATACAAAATACGAAAAGATAGGTAGTGAAACATGCTCTTTGTAATATTTGATATGCTAATAGTTAAGATCTGTATTTCGATGCTTACTGTAAAATCGAACAAATGATATACAGTTTTAATCAGTGTTTCCTGAAGGTCATGTGGATGATATAGATTATAATTTGTAATATTCTTATATACGTAAAAGTTGCAAAGTTGAATATTCCTCTTAGGGATAAGATGACAGTAAATATAAAACACAATTTTTCCTGCTTGAAACCGTCATTAAAACGATTTTATGAATTAAAATTTTGGATGCTTTATATAATTCGAAATATTTTAAATTAATTAAACTACTTAAATGAATAAAAGTATATCCTAAATTTATTTCCTAAATTACTCTCTTTCATATTTCGTCAATCTATGTTTTATCATACCTTTATGTGTTCTTATGGCTTAAATCCTCGATTGTGGATATAAATAATTAAAATATGCAAGTTTATTGCATCACATTATTTAATTGTTTGTGATTGTCTTGTCTTTTCCTATAGAAGGTGGCATCTTACTCTATATATATCTATACAGGAAGATGCTACTTTTGCAGGGTATAACATATTAATTTTTTCTAATAATACTAATAATACGGAATATCAAAAGTTTAATTCATTGATTTGTATAAATAAAGAAAGAGATTGTTAGAATATAAATAATATTTTTTCGTTTGTCAATTCAATAACATTAAGAAGTTATTCAAGAATAAAGACTTAAGTGTGCCTTCCCCTCAATAAATTTATTTAATACAAAAACTATTAATTTGATTTTTATTGATTTTATTGATTAAATTTGATTTTATTTAGTGTAAGTTAAATGTTTACTTATTACTATTCAAAGAAATATATATGCAATATTAAGATTTAGTAAATTTTTTTCAATGCTGATCACGGAAAGAACAATTTTGCTAAAAATTTAGCTAGATGCAGATCTGAAAATAATTTAATTAAATAAAAGAATAAGAAAGAATAAGCTTAAACTGATTGCTAGAATGTCAAGTATATAAGCAAAAAGTTTTGATGTTCTAGTAACTAGCTTAAGTGTCCTACATAATTTGTTTTCATGGTTTAATCAAATTCTTTTCAGATCTGTGTGTCTAATTAAATTTTTAGATGCTTTTATTAGGAAAACTATTTTTTCCGGATATTAATATGTATATCGATAAAAATGGCGTTTAAAAACACAAACGGAAAGAAGGCCGGTAGGATGAGAATGGAAAAGAGGAGAGGACGCGTCATAATGAGTCGCGTTTGCGGAGACAAGCAGAGCGTGGCGGAGCAGGCCAGTGCACATCGCATTCATGTCCGCGATCTCGCCGCGATCTCCATCTCTCACGTGCGTGTATTCCGTACGCAGCGAACGAAATGCGGTCGCGATGAGCACATCGCGAAATCCGCGCCCGACTCGTCTTGTAATTCCGGTTGGGATCATCGCTTTTTCGGGATACCGCGATAGACGATCGTGAACACATTGCCATCGCCATAAGCGCAGCCACCACCACCTGACCCTAATACCGGTTTGGCCGCGGTTATTTATAGAATGTTATTGCGACGGTTAGGTGATCATTGTGAAAATTATGGCGTTATTATTGCACACAAAAGATCCACGCATTTCGTAATCGCAAAGTCGATGATAAATGTCTATTAACGGATTTTCGTTCGATTGCGAGTAAGTATAAACGTGAATAAGTAATCTATATAAAGTATTTACACTGCTAAATTATATCCAATTAAATTATTTTTTATGTCTGTATAGATTATACTTAATAAGTTGTTAATTTAATAAATTTAATAAATTTAATAAATTAAATTGTAAATTTAATTAAAACAAAATAAAGTTAAGCAATTTAATTCAATGCAAAAAGAACGCTTTTTTGCTGAAGCAGCATAATTTGAAAATTTGGCCCCTTTTAAAAATAATTTTGTTGGACCATCAAAATGATTATGTAGGAAACCCAAGCGTGATAAGCAAAGTTGTAAAAAATTTTGACATTCTATCAATTACTTTGAGTTTTATATAATTATTTTCATAGTCATTCAACAAAAGTGTTTCCAAATTTGTATCTACACCAGAAAAAAAATGAAATTATATCAACAATATTTTTTAATTAAAAATAATTTTATTAATTCACACACATACATATACAATAATATTATTAATGAAATAAATATGTCATGTTCTTGTTTTAATATTTTATTTGTTTCATTAATACTATCATTAAATCAATAAGATTATTTTCAATTAAATAATACTGTTAATATAGCATCAATTTTTTAGCAAATTAATTTCAACAAATTACAGTTAAATTTTTAGTACTTCAGCAAAACCATTCTTCCCATGAAGCCATGTATTAAATTTAGTTTATATTCACTAGTACGTTAATATGAGCGTTGTGTACTTCGAAACCAACAATAAATGATTCAACCATAGAAATGGACTGAAATACATTTTGATATGCATGGAAATTAAAAATAATCAAATATTTAACTCAAGGGATTGAGTTGAGCATTGCCGCATTTATTTTTAACAACTCGGAAAGTTTCAATAAATTTATGGTCATGGATTTAATAATAAAAATTTTAATAGAGAGAAAGAACGATTTTTCTATATACACATCTCTCGAATTTTTTAAATACAGGGATTATTTATTATGAGAATATGAGAGAACACGCTTCTTGTTTATGCGAAACAGAGAGACATTGAAAGCACTCGAAAGTCTTTTACTGTTACGGAGAAAATGGGCAGGGATGCAGATAGGCGAATCGCTTTCTAAACACAGACGGATGAGTGCGTTATCCCGATTAAAGCAATCTTATAATCCCAACGAAAAAGTAAAATCCGCAAAAATCCATAGATAGCCCGAGCGAAAAGCCGATTCTTTCGCGTCGCGTTGACGGATCGCGATAAGATAATTGCGCGGCTAATTGCGAGCACACATGCGTGAGAGGATGCGCATCGCAATTGCACATCCTTCTTTATCTATTTATCTCTTTAGTCTATTTGCCTGCGAGAGGGAAACCACGAGTCACGGTGAAAATCCAGTCGTAATTGCGAGACTTGCTGAGAATTTGGGTTAGGCACCACTTGCCTGTCTCGCACCTGCCGATATGTCGCCTCCACACCTGCATCGTGAATACACCGACGTAAATTGACGGTAAATCGACGGCAACGTGCATGTTTCGATCGGTGAAGTAATAACGAACAACGACAACGGAATTATCAGACATGGCAGTTATCGTGATGTTTGATAATTTGCGTTACGCGGCTGATTTTCTTAATCGTTTTCTTCCGGAAACTTATAAAACCATTTGAGAGTCCACGGAAAACAGTTTTATTGAAATAAATATGTATATAATTATCAACCTATAATATTTTTTATATAATATACAACTTTGACTATACAACTTTTGCTGAGATATTTAAAAAATTTTGATTATAAATGAAAATAACTTGAATTATTGAATTTTTAGAGGGCGAAGATCTATTTTTAAAATTTCACAGTTTTTCTTTGCGTAAGATTTGATATAATTCATTATTTCCGCTGTATTTCTTCTCTCAAAACATAACACTGTTTCAGCGTCACTTTAGTGGTTTTCCTGTAAAGGTTAAAATAATTATGTAGAACATTCAAACTGGTTATTAGAATGTTAAAACTTTTTGCAACATTGCCAGCAACGTTTAAGCATTTTCTATGTAATTATTTTGATAATTTAATAAAATCATTTTATATCTTTTTTAGATTTTTTTTTAGCAAAACCGTTCTTTTCATTAGATTGTATTATTTTCTAAAAATTTAATTTTATTATTTTATTAAATATTAATAAATTACGATGTGTCTTCAAATATTTGCTTCATCTAATATAATTTAATTAAATATCAACGTCGCAATTTTACGGTATACGTGACTTTATAATGACACGTTTTTGTGACGCATGAGATTTTTAAAAAATCTGGACTGACAGTAATCTCGAAAAGAGAAAATTTTTTTATCACAGCGCGCACTAAAAAAAATATGCTTGCCGGAGGCAAATCCTTTTTTTCCACCAAAGCATATCGGAGCTCGGAAAGTGGAGCATCCAGGCCGCAGAATGTGCAACTCTTCCATAGCTTCCGCGGCTTCCACGGATTCCGCGGAGTATTTCCGCGACCATAATTACGCACGGACGCGCGTAACAAGGGCTCCTAATTAGCTTAACGAAATACCGCTAATGAAATACACTCGATTCCGATGCGCCGATTCGAATCTTCTGCGTTGCACCAGAATCGTGTTAAAAATGTATGTAGACACGGCCGCTAATTGCATGTAATATGTTAGATATATTGACCTCCAGAGAAAACACTCGTGCCTACATTCAGCTTCCAGTATTCAATCGATAGTATTTAATCGAACCTTTCGAACGCGGCTCTACCATACGCTTACTTTTCCCTGCGTCTATAGGATTTATCAGCCGTATTCTTTTGAAAGTGCATGTACTCTTTATTCGAGATCGTAAAACTTTTGATTATTAATTAAACTTACATTTATAAAATTATATCAATAAAAATTGTTAATAAAAATTATTTCTAGAAATTTTATTAAATACCTACTACTGGAAAAAGAATCTGGTTGATATAATCAGAATTTTCGTTCATTCTCAATCATAAATTTTTCTCAGTGTATACATGATGCATAAAAAATATATCTCATCTTTCTTCTGCCGGATCATTAGCTTTTTCTTTAAAAAGAAACATGTTATATTCTCTTCTTGTGATATTCAGATTCAAATAAATTACAAACTGGAGCGAGATATTAAATTACACGGACATTTTAATTAACATTAAATATTTAATAAATATAAAAAGAAAGTATATTGCTGTTTGATTGATTGAAGCACGGATAGGGAGTTAATTTATTATTTCGCCAAATGGTGTGAAACGTTGATTAAATGATAACGATCAAAAAGGTGAATTCCAAATTGAATTCCATTGTACGTTTCTGACGAAATGTAATAAAACTGCGGTGTAGCAAGAGGCAGTTACGACACATCAAATATTTTACTGGTAGATGTTGCAGTTATCACAGACGTCGCGTAATCGTAACAAATAAGAGTTATCCAATTTTTACTCTAATTCCATTAGTACCCATTACAACGTCATGGCTGATAAATCGCAGTAAGCATAACGCAATAAATCACATCTAGAGCGCACCAACGCGATCTTAATCCGCGCACATTTGCCTACATCCCGTTGCGTTACAATGATCCATTGCTATATTACAAACGCCGTGGAAAAAGATAGACAAACGTGCTTTATTTCGAAGTGATCGATTCGCTCGTCATGATTCACGGGAATCGCAACATTGTCAATAGTATATTTAATTTTGGAACAAAAAATCAAGTTTTAATGTTGTATCGATCTTTGTAGCAATTTCCGTGTATATAATTAAATTTATATGAACTATTTTTTCATTGTAGTCTATCTAATTGTTTCATAAAACATAAAAAACATATAAAATAAATTTATAATCGTTAATATCTGCTTTGAATTTTCTGTTTGTACATCATATACAAATTAAAATTATACAACAATAACATATAAAATTAACTGTTCTAAAATTGCATAGAAAAATACGTACGCAAATAATAATTACTTGTTTTAAGTATTTCATATGTTCATATATCCGCAAATCTATTATAAAGTTCAAAAGTTCATCACGCATCAAATTTCTTTAAAATATGTTCCGAATTTTAGTAAGTTTAATATACTTTGATCAAGATTATCAAGTTAAAACAAATTTGATTTGCTTATTATAAAGTCGCTTCAATCAATTTTATAATATATATTCTTTAAAAGAAAATAAATTCTTGTTTTGAATATATAATGAGTTTTTCTAAATTTTATAATAAGTATATTTTAAAATTATTCAAGAAAATATTCTTTATTAAAGATAATCCGATAAAAAAACTAAATTGAGTAATCATTTTTCTTAGCAATATTCTGCTGTATGTAATATTTATATTTATTTTGTATTATAGAATTAAATAATAAAAATCTTTAAATAAAATTCTTTAAATAAAAATTTAGATATTGAATTTAAGAAAAATACAAACGATTCTACAAATCTTAATTCATACAAGTACAAATGCTGCGCATTTATAATATCGTAACTCCTGCCTCCTAATTAATTTTAAATCATACTTATTTATAAATGGAAATTCAATCGCGTCTCAGACTTTCGATTTAAGCATAGGATTTTATGTTCTGCGCAGCGCGTTTCGCAAGATTTAATGCGCACGATCTCAAGGCGCCTACACAGGTATGTGAATACGATTTCACCGTAATTTCTGTGGCCACGAATCCACGTGACAACGGAGGAGAGGCTAATGCGCGTTCGCGAGGACTTCCGTCAGTGAAAACGAAGACCGATCTCTCGAAATCTGGCTCGCGCCGGAGTCACCGGCATTTCCGGCGTTTGAACGTCGCCAGAGAGGAGAACTTTCTCCTATCGTACTCGGCACGCTCGCGTGCGTATGGAGATAGCGAGGCTCGTGTGCACGATGCCGTTCTGGTTTCGATCGAAACACACCGCCCGCGCCGCGCCGATCGCGTGCGTTTATTTTAATTTTGACTTTTGCGTCATGTAAAACGCTCGTGCGGATACTGCTCTCAGAACGCCTGACCTATTTCTGGCACTATCAAAGTTTGCGATATCAAAATGTTGCAATAAAAGTTTTTGCAAAAAATTTATTCTATATTTAAGCAGAAAAATGTGTTGTTATTGAAAAAAATTTATTAAATTTTAATACATATTTCTTGAAATAATAGTAAGTAAACATGTATTTACAGTAAATAAATATTTACTCAATAAAAAAATGATAGTTAAATTAATGATTTTTGTATCAAATAAATATATATTTATGTTTAATAAATATGTACTATTCAAACAAATATTTATTAAAATTTAGTATTTTTTTCAGTGTACTTTTGCAAAGGAGAATGTTAAAAAAACAATTTTTGCTCAAAAAGGTGTAAGTTAAAAAAATAATGTTTTTTTATAAATTTTTTATTTCTTGGATATATATATATATATATAAAATTATTAAGAAATTGATAGAGTTTGGACATCAAAAATTCAGCACGAATATAGCGTATTTATCTAAATTTCAATATTTTTGCTTAAATTTCGAAGTATTTCCCAAACTTTTTAATAACCTTACCGTATCCAAAAAATTATTTCTTTAATTACACCTTTTTAGACAAAAATCGATTCTTTTTTAAAGTTTTCTTTATCTGCTATTCTTAATTACAGTTCTCCCCATGATAACAAATAGATCAGTACAATAGAAGATATTCTTTTTAATGGGAATATAATCATATATGCATCTACAGAAGAGATTACTTTGTGTTACGTTGTATATCGAGCTAATTGCACGAGAACGCATAGTGCGTACAATTAAAAATGAGTAAAACAATTAAATTCCTGAGATGAATAAGCAGGAAAACATCTTGCATCTACATTCAACGAGACACGAGACTTACGCAAAGCCGTTTCCCTGATATTATCACAATCTTCCGACAACAGCAACAGTGACGAGAAAGTTTTCTTGATCCCGCTGCTAACTGATGTACCAAGGAACATCTTTGAAGATATCTACCAATCCGGATATACTTAATGCATTGTAGCGTCGTAAAGAAAATTAATAAAATTTCACAAGCTAAAGACAATAAACTCCGTGACGGAGTAAACGAAAATTATAATTAAAACTTAACGCAAGACAAATAATATATTTTTACTTATATGTGTTAAACTTGTATGTGTGGAAATTTAATGCATTTCACTTGTCCCAAACAACTAACTCAAACTTTTATGTTAATTTAATACAAGATGAATATATTAGAAAGTAACATAAAAAATTAATATAACTTCCATATAAACAAACTATGGAAGCAAATTTTTTTACTAAAATGAATATTTTTGATATCAATAACATTATGTTAAATGAACACTATATTTTATTTATTTTACATTTTAAAACATTGTTTAAAATACATATGTATTTTAAAATGTATTTTAAAACATAAATTCTAAGATAAATGAATATAATACGTTAATTTAACATACACCTTAAAATATATTATTTTTATATCATTTATTCACTTAGGTACTATAAAATTTCACTTACTATAAAATTGTATTATTTTAATATTAAGAAATGTTGAATATTAATTTAACACAAAATATTCAAATAATCACATTATGTTAAATTCATACTCATAAATGTTAAAAATTCAAGATTTTAACAAGAATTTGAGTGGAACGATTTTAACATAAATATACAAAATGTTTTTTATTGTGTACATTCATCTTTCAATATAAATTTTTATGATCGTTAACATTTGATATTCCGATAATTTTGGCACGGTAAATCTTTAGTGGCTCTTCATTTCTGTATATCCTTAACGCAACCTAATTCTCGTCCTTTGTTACACTAAAGTGAATCAAGCGTCATCTAGACGCCACGAAGCATAAGTTCTCATTTTCACGAACTGTTTGCGGCACAGATCCTAATCTTCTCATGCTCCGATTATTTGATATTATGCAATATTCATTCGAAATCATATTCGATAATTCAATAAAATTTCACGAAGTCTCGCAGATATCCTAATTAGCATCGCAAATTTTTGTTTCTATACACAATCCATTTTTCACAGATCCTAATTCCTACGTTTCACAGAGTGAATAAGGATTATGCAAGAGCTAGGATTCTCGATTCAAGCTATGTTTAAATTATTTTATATCCGGATATAAACCCTGACAATGACGTGGCAAGAGCACGTGCATGTACACCAAACAACAGTACGCGATCATTACCGTCGCCACTATGGCCAACACATCGTCATCATCATCAGCTATGTTATCTCTCTCTCTCTCTCTCTCTCTCTCTCTCTCTCTCTCTCTCTCTCTCTCTAGAACTACCTCTAACAGCAAGCTTGGCGGCTAGCGTAAGGTTAAAGACCTTATCCGCGAACCAGTTTCGATCGGAGAAAAGCCGTATATACCGAGATGAGAGCATGAGTTGAATGTGCGTGTCTACTCACGGTAGATCCTCGAATCGGTTCGATCGCGATCCGTGATAAGCTTCTTTGAACTACGTGTTCTATTTTACTGCTAGTACGACGTCGCTTCGGATGGCGCGACAATGAATTCCATGGTACCTGATAGGTTACCTGTAGCAGGACTTTCTTACCGAGAACGATCGTTAAGTAAGCGCCGCTTAGACGGGTCAAGCATCCCGATAAGAGACGAGACGTCACGTCTTGGCAAGAAGTGCATTATTAGAGAGTGGACGCTTTCGAATTTTAAGTAAACGGAAAGAATTGCGATTTTGCTGAAACATCTAAAAATTTAATTAAATACAGAGCTAAAAATAATTTTATTGGATTGTCAAAATAATTATGTAGAAAACTCAAAAACGATGAGCAATTAACTGACCACTTTAAGCGTCTTATATAATTAGTTTACTAGTCCAACAAAAATTATTTTCAGATCTATATCTTCACCGAAAGAATTTTACTGAAGTATTTAAAAATTTATCTAGATATCGAGATTTAATAATTATTTTCTTGGAGCGTCAAAATAATTACGTAGGAAATTAAACAATGCTGCAAAAAGTTTTGACATTCAAGCAACAAATTTAAGCATCCTACATAATTATTTCGATAACTCGTTGCAATAAATTAAATTTTTAGATATTCTAGCAAAATCATCATTTCTGTGTAGGGACACTATTTTGTCTATAAGAAAGTAACATTTTTTAAATATATATTACATAAAACCAACGTTTCATAAGAGAGGCAGAGAGAAATTATCTTAATTTTTTAATAAATAAAATACACGTTCTTTAATAATATAGAACAAAATATTATCCGCCATAACTTTATAAATCCATTGAATTAATATTGATTTTAACGACTTTATTCGCTGAATAAATATAGTAATTTTTTTCAGTTGTGACGCTTTCTTCTAAGTTGCAAGTTGTCTTATAATTGCGATGTAATAATATGGGTTACAAATGCCATTGAATCACGGTAAAAAGCCATACGATGAAGACGTTAATTTCCTTAATTGCGTCTCGCGATCGTTATCGAACAAGCAATGTGTGATTACGCGATGTTAAAGTCAACGATGTTCAAGCTAGAAGTTAGATCATTGCCTCGAGAATAAACAGAAATGGTTTATGGCCTTCAAAATAGCGAGTAAAAATAGTAGGTTAACTATGACCAGTGAATAATATAATAAAATCGGTGAAAGATTTACGTTTGATCCTCTCCGTTTGTCGTCTGTTTTTCCGCCCGTAAATGGAAAATGAAACTGGAAAATGGATGACGTGCACTTTTATTACGAAAGACGCGCGAAACGGCCGTCGTTAACGACATTCCCGCATGTTTATCGTCTCGCAGTCTGGAATTCAAACGAATGATGATACCATCGAGCAAAGTTTAGACATGCTCGCGTGCGTTTGCATAAAACACTCTAAGCTATCATGGATTTAGAATGCATGCAGAAATGTGCACGAACGATACGAGAGATCTATAAGACAAAGAGAATCTACGCGATTGCTATAAATGATAAAACTCGCACAACAGTTTTTGATTTACCGGAAATCCTGTACTCTGAATCTCTGAATTTTGAACATTAACAAAAAGAAGCGTGCGATATTGCGAGATCCGGAAATCGTGTAAATAAATACTATTATAGACATCAAAGGACCAATAATGTAATTTAATCGTGTTAACATACTCAAGATATACGTGCATATTAACGTACGCACTTAATAAATGATAAATTAAATTTCAGTCAAATTTATAATATTCTTGATTTATTCTAATTCCATTTATTATTTTATTTAATATTTATACTTAATATTTATAATTTATTATTTTATTTATTATATTATTTTATTTAAATTAATAACATGAATAAAAACAGTAAATAGAAAATAATAATGATTAAAAATAACTTAAATAATAGATATTTGACAATATGAATTAATAGTAAAGATTGCTACTAAAGATTTGTATAATAAAGATATTTATAGAAATAGATAAGCATTTGCTAAAATATAAAGATCGATGCAATAAAAATTCATCGAAAAAAATAATGAGATTTAAAAATCGTAGGTAAAAATCTGTGGAGCTAAAAAATAATAGACAGTAAGTATCTATAACATCAAAGGAAAGAATTAAAGACATTTATAGAAATAGGTTTTTGTTTTAGATTAAATACCGATAAAGATATAAATTTGTGATAACAAAAATCTATGAGATTCAAAGTACATGGAGATCGAATTAAAAGATAATATTTATAAGAATAAATTTGTTAAAAAAACAAAAATCGAAATAGATATAAAAATACGCGATATCAAAGGTCTTTATAAAATCCAAAATGTACAAAAATAAAAATCAAAAATTTGTGATATATATTTGAGGTCTATAAAGATCAAAGCATGTAGAACTGAGAAACAGAAAGTCTAAAGAACTCTCGCTGCCAAAGATCTATTGATGAAGTCAAAGAAGACAGAAATCTACGGTATCGAGGGATTGTAGAAAAAGACACACGTTACCAAGAATCTTTTTTTAATTCAGGATCTCAACTATTTCGTGATACTAAATTACAGCGTCGCGAAACTTTGTGTAGAGACTGTGTTCCATTTTATTGATATCCAAGGCAACCGAATAAAATGCTATACTACATGCATGTAAAATATATCGGAATATTGTACAGAGTTTCACAAGTAAAAGATTGGGCATCATATGTTTGATCCATCATATTTATCCGGATCTTAGAATGTAAATCAAAATATATAATGCTCTAAAAATGAATCTAATAATAAAAAAGAATTAAAAAGCCAATTGAGAATCAACGCGATTATTGTTACAAATAAAAAAATGTTATCAATAACGCATTGGCTCTTAACTGGCTTTTTAATTTCTTAGATAGAATGAAATAGATTATGCATAAGATAAAATGAGATATTCATCTTTTGCATCTATTTCATTGTATTTTAAACAGCCTGAAAAATATGATCAAAGTGGACCAATCAGAAACTGACCAATCTCTTACTTGAGGATCCCTAGGCCTGGCACGAGAGATGTGTAGGTATCCGTTCACCAGCATTGGTGCCTGACATTTCAGAGGCGTTCTGCTTTCCTCACCTAACGGCCGAGGCACGCCTAAACCGGGTCGATGCGATATACAACGACTCTTCTTCGCGTTTCCTGCCTAATGCAACGCGCGCGTACCTCGTAATAATAGCGTGTAATATCGGTCTGAACGCGCCTGCCTGCCTGCCTGCCTGCCTGCCTGCCTAGCCGCCTGTAAAAAGAGCAAGAGAGCAAGAAATAGAGAAAAAGACAAACGGAGAAAGAGAGAGGAAGGCGGCCGTGTATTCCAACGCGCCGTACGTTGCGTAATTCATTGTTCGGATGCTAACACAACGAACACCCGCACCATCCGCGCCGAAGCCCCAAAAGAGTCGGCAGAAATCTACCGCTTTCATGTTTCATCATCATACAGACTTCGTCCGCCTCGAACGTTCGCGAGAGGAATAGAAAAAGATTGTATTAAATTATCTCACCCTCGAGATATTCTCTTAAAATAATTCTCTACAAAACATTGAATTTTTTCAATTATTTTCAATTTTCATCTCTCTTCAATATGGGTGAAATAAAACATGGCGGATCGAATGCATGATGATGAATTATTAATTAAACATGAACATGTTATATCTAATTTCTCGTATAATATTTAACTCATTTGTAACACCATCTCTTCTTTTTAATGCACTTTACTTTGTTTAACCCTGCGAATCTGCTCACTATTTAATTGTATTGATCATACACGGAAAGAACAATTTTGTTGAAGTATTTAAAGACTTAATTGAATACAGAGCTGAAAATAATTATGTTGAACAGAATAATGATGTAGAAAAACCAAGTATAATGAACAATGCTGAAAAAGTATAACATTTTCGCAATTAATTCAAGCATTCTACATAATTATTTTGATGGTCGAACAAAAAATTATTTTCAAATCTATATATCTAGCTGAATTTTTAGATATTTTAACAAAATTGTCTTTCCCGTATTAAAGTTAAAATATATATGATTAAAAAACTAAAACACAAAAAAAGATACAGAAAAAATATCTTACATTAACAGACGAAAAAGTTTTTAAATATCACAAAATGTTAGCAAAAAATAAAATATGGGTTAAATAGACACGAATAAATCAACAGATAGCAGAATCAAGTCGACGCTGACTTGAAAAATTAAGAAAATTTTCACGAAGGAAAAGATTTTGCTAAAGTATCTAATCATGATACAGAATCTGAAAAGACAAATCTAAAAATGGTTTTGTTGGATTATTAAAATAATTGTGTAGAGAAAGAGAGAGAGAGAGAGAGAGAGAGAGAGAGAGAGAGAGAGAAGAGAGAGAGAGA
>NW_012130069.1:832670-847781 GCF_000143395.1 Atta cephalotes | reverse complement strand
CTTCTCTCTTCTCTCTCTCTCTCTCTCTCTCTCTCTCTCTCTTTCATACGATGACATAACACGTTCCGGAATTTACGTTACAATAAAAACCGGCACACCCGGGCCATAGGATCAACAAATAAATGCCTGCACGCATTAGTGCCAATCTTGCAAATCGCTGATTTCGTAACGATCCATTATTATCGGTCGGAGAAGCGATCACGTAACCTTGTAACTGTACCCACTGCGATTACGCATTGTAATTTTCGAATGCCTTTTATATTCTGGAGATCCATCAGATTTTGTAAAATTTATTTTCGTAATCAAACATCGTCATCGCCGCCGTTAAAGGTGTACGTGTTTATAAATATTTATTCCTTTGCAATTTTTTTTCTTACGATAACGACGCGAAGATACGTACTAATTACCTATTTCTTCCTATCATTCATGCCGTTTCTCAATGATACATGAACATTATAACAGAATGGAGATTAAATGAAAATTTTATATTTCAGAAAAAAAAATATTAAATCTTTTCTCTCATATCGAGTATCTATATTCTATAAAAATGTAAAAATGTAAAAATGTCCCAAAATAGAAATATTAAATAGAATATGAATATTTTCTCTTTATATTTGTAAAATATGTAATTTTATTCTATTTTCTTCTTGTTTTCCTTCCTTTTCACAAAGAGTAAATTCCAAAATTTGAATAAGATAAGTAATATTTCTCATATTCTAATGATATCTCAATTAAGTGTTGGAAAATATGATTTATATGCATATTGCTTGGCAGAAAAATGATAACGTTTTTATCAGATTCAAAGATCATTTTGATAAGTGAATTCTTCGACAAACAATTATATTATTATAATGTTCATCGTAATAAACGGCGACGCAAGGTCGTCGTTTATGTAAGTACGTAATATTTAATCTTAAAATCAACGTCAAAATCACGATACAGCGTCCGATTATACAGAGTCCGGAAATATTCGAGCCCCGTTTCGAGATGCTCATCACTCAAAGCGAGCACGGTGAACACAAATATTTTCGCAGAACGAATCGCGTATCGTCTGCGACGAATTAAATCATTCGCGCGATTTTAACAGCCTTGCCGCCACGGGACAGCCGGAACGATCCTCGCCATCAGTCACGCGCGTAAACGTTAATTAAGCATTTCGCGTACGACGTAGGCGTACTTTTGCAACGCGTGTTTTATAAACACATCGGTTGGCCCGAATTCGCGACGAGACGGGACTCGATGAGTCACGTCTCGTACTACCGTTTTAACGTTTTGTCGAAGGAATAATCGAGCTTGGTTTCAAACGAAAAAGATTAATAATAATAATCAATCCTATACGGAAAGGACAATTTTGCCGAAAATTTTTATCTAAAAATTTAGCTAAATACAGACCGAAAATAATTTTATTTTAACATATCAAAATTATTATACTCGAGCTAGTTGGTAAAATGTTAAAACTTTTTGCATAAGCATTACTTATTGTGTTTAATATTTCTAAAGTAATTATTTTGATGGCCCTACAAAATTATTTTTAGATTTGTGTCTATCTAAATTTTTAGATACTTTGGAAAAATCATTCTTTCCGTGAAGTTACTATAACTTTAGTAAATAGAAATAATTTCAAATGTTTGATTAATTTTTCCAAACCAACTAAAAGCAGCTAATTTTTTTTTTAGATATTATTTTATTTTTATAGATATTAGGTATAGTAAAAAGAAATCCATTATTTTTGCATGAAATTGAATGGAAAAATAATGGATTTCTTTTTACTACACCTAATATTATCTTATTTTTCTAAATATTACCAAACAATAGTATTTATTATGTTTGGTAATATTTATTACTTACAGTAAATATTTTTACATCAATACAAAATATATTTGGTAGTTACACAAAAAAGAGTTTGATTGCATTAATTGAGATTCTGAAAATGATGTTGATTTACAGAATAAAACATTTTTCTTAGTGTGATTGAAATAACCAAAATTCTGATGTGAATAGAATCTTCTCATTCATCCATCAAAAGTTTTTCCCAATATTACCAAATTTTTTTCAACGAAAGGATAATAACTCTAGTATCGACAGAAAAATTACGAAGAAAAATACGGGTATGAAAGGATTCGGCTACATTTAAAAAAAAAACTGTATCTATATATTTGATTTAAATACGTACATTTTCAAACGAAAGAAACAAAAACGAACTAAACTAATTTAGTTAAACTCGTAGTAAAATTAACAACTTTTTTTCCTCAGTATAGTTCAAATTAAACAAGTATCTCGCAAAGGTAAATGGAATCTACCTCGCGAGACGAAATTCAGCTTGCGAAGTTGGATCCTTTTCGCGCGCGCGTATCTCGGGGGAGATTTTATACGTCGCGACCGAGAATACGCGGACGAGAGAGAATATTCACCGAGAAGACTCATTTCAAAAATTCCGCGAATAAACGAGATGAAAACAAACACCGAGCGACAATGCCGCGCTTCGGCGAAGCCTTGTTTCACCGAGCGGATGCGCGAAAACAACGTCGAATTCACAATTCGAGAGAGAAATGCTGACAGAAAAATCACAGGAACGTAATTGCGATCGCGTTGTGTATTCTCGCGATATATATCATATAATTCCTTTCCGAGCTGCCTTTCGTAGATTCGCGCCTCTCGGAATCCCGTTATTCTCTATGCAAACACAGAAAAATGATATATACGGTACGCAAGTAATAATTACTTGTTTTAAGTATTTCAAAATATTTTCAAAATATTTGCAAAAGCGTTAAATTTATTTAAAATATATTCTAAGTTCTAAATCCTAGTGAGTTTAATACTTCAATCAAAATTATTAAATTCAAATAAATTCGACTTGCTTGTTATATAAAGTCGCTTCTTCAATTTTATAATATTCTTCAACAAAAAATATTCTTGTTTTGAGTATATAATGATACGTTTTTCTAAAATTTGTAACACGTATATTTTACGATTATTATCAAGAAGATATTTTTTGTTAAAGATAATCGTTATTTAAAAGGAAGAAAGTAAATTGAGCAATCACTTTTCTTATGTTAGTAATTAAATTAGTAATTAAATTCGGTTAATATAATGTCACATTGTTTTAGTATAAAATAACGATATAATTGAGTGACTTGTATTAGATTAAATTGGACACTAGATTTAATAATGCAAATAAAAAGAAATGTAAAAGAATAATACTTTAGTAATAGAATAACATTTTTCTATGTGATTCTGTGTATAACAATAAGAAGTACGGAACAAATGGAATGCAAATCAATCAACATAGAATTTTCTTCTGATTCTTGTTATCACGTAATCCTTAATCGATAGTTCTCGTCCTGTCGAGAAATTAAATAAACGTCGAGTGTAATATAATGCTGTCGTGCACGCTCGAGATATTTCTAGTGTCTCGAATCGCATCGTCGACTTTTAGCGGTATTCGCACTTCGCTTGAGTGCAATTAAATTCAATTAAAATTAAGATTTCTAGCAAGCTCTTATTTTGTCTAAAATACGCCCGTTACAAAAGTGATTTACTATGCAAACTTAAAACTTAAAAGTCACAATTAAAGAAAAAGTAATTATTTTTCATAAAATGTTTCTATTGAATTAAACTGAATAAAAAATTTTTTTAATAAAATAGAGACAAAGCTTTTTTTTTTAAATAACAAAGCGAGATTTTGATTTTTAAATTATTGACTTCGTAAACTTAAAAATATCACAAATAAAGAAGAGAATTAATGTGATTGTCTTTAATTATAAAATATTTCTATTGAATTAATTTGAATTAAAAATTTTTTAAATATATATTATTATATATAACTTAGAGAGGCTTTTTTTAAATAAACAAGCACAATTAATGAAGCAAGATTTTGGTTTCTAAATTATAGACTTTTACACTGTTAAATCTATGTTAAATTTAGTTTAATTTATGTCACTTTTTTTATAAAATATATCGTTATTTTATACCAAAATAATGGAAAATAATTTAAATTCAGTTAATATAATGTCACATTATAACCATTATCAAATATAACCAATGTTTAGTATAAAATAACGATATAATTGAGCGGCTTGTATTAGATTAAATTGGATACTAGATTTAATAGTGCAAATAAAAAGAAATGTAAAAGACATTAATAAGAAAAACTTTTTTATGAAGGGTTTCTATTAAATTAACTAAGTTAGAGACATCATGTTTTCTTAATAAATAGCAAAGCAAGAATATGGCTTTCAAATTATTAACTCCGTAAATTGAAAAGCTACAAATAAAGTGAAAAATTAAAGAGGCTAAGTAATTATAAAATTTTATTGAATTAATCTGAGAATTAAGAATTTTTTAAATAAATTGGAGTCAATATTTTCTTAAATATCACAACAAGATTCTGGCTTTTAAATTATCGACTTCATAAATTCGAATCACATAAATAAGGAAAAAGAAATCATATAAATAAAGAAAAAAGTAAAAATACTAAGTGATTATTCTTTTATAAAATATTTCTATTGTATTATAATCTAATTTAAAGATTTCCTTAATAAATAAGAAAGACGCGGAATTTTCTCAAATAACGAATTAAGACTGGTTTTCAAATTATTGCCGGAATTATAAACACAATTTCTTGAATTAATTAATTCTCAAATGAATAGCGAATCGTCTTTCTTCGCTTGATTTCAGATGCTCATTAACAGAAACAGTCCTCTAATCTCACGGCTAATTTCACAGATATAATAGCGAAAAATTATGGCGGATGATATCCTTTCGCCAAGGAAAACCGGAAGATTCCAGCAACGATTATTATGTATTATACAAGCGCAATCGTATAAATATCGAAATCATACTCAATTCAATCTCCAAAACCCACATTCGTATCTGATTCGATCAAATAAACTGAGCGCGTTCCGTACACGATTTGAGGCATCGGTCGTTTCGAGTCGTTGCACTTTTCCATGGCCAACAGGTGGTAGCGGCTCTGCTCCGAGAGCGAGGAAACGCGGCCGAAAGGGACTCCGAAATTACAACGCACTCACACGCAAAACACACATGCACACGCACTTACCTTGAAAATCCAATAAATCTCGGGACAGCGATGATGTTTCTGTACGACGAGGTCAAGATCCTTCGGCTGCTCCGTCTCTCACACAGGCTGCTGCGTTCACTCCGAACAACTCCGAAAAGGATTCCCTCGGGCGATCCACTTGAAGTCAGGCACAGAATGTTTCACAGGATTCGCAATACCCGGCACCAGATTACGACGATAGACACACGCGAACTTGTCGCGCCGCGACGCGCGACTGTTGCAGACGTTTCGTATTCGCGAGACGGGACCGCGGACGTGCGAAATCGCGCAACGCGACGGCGCGACGCAAGGAGTGAAGGAGAACGAACGCTTGTACGAACGACGCGACGCGCAAATGAAACATGGAGTGAGACCGGCAGAGCAAACATTGCGGCGCGCTCGGTCGCTTGGCGGTCGTTGCACGAACTACGGCGGAGATAGCCGAGCGCGGCCGATGTTCGTATGGCTCGACCGGTAGTCGATTAGATGTTCTCGTTTGCGTCGCACTTCACTTTGAACGCTTGAAGTGATATTACATTGTTGCAGAACAAATTTTTCAAGGATTTTAATTGACTGCAGGACAGAGAGGCTCTCAAATCTTTCTATCTTATAACCAATCTATCTTATAACCAAATAGGCTTGAAAAACGTACAATAAATATGTAATAACAATCTGACTGCTGTTGCGTAAGTATAATGTGTGTATGAATTATGTACGTGTGCTGCAAGTGATTATCGATGATTGATAAATGTTCTTTTAATAACTTGGCAATTATAGAAATATACGAATACATGTAAATAAATCTGGACAAAGAAAATTATTTGAATATTAATAAACTCATTAAATTTAAATATTAATCCTTAATTATATACACCTTTGGGTTATTTGTGTCCTGTGTTTCTTTTCTTTGAAATATAATACTAAAAGCAACATAATACTAAGAGCTGGTTCAAATACCTAGTTTTCTATTCCTAAAAAAAGTTTGGCATCTAGAGAACAAGTTTTGTGCGTTGTGAGCATTCAATTCGTGCATATTTTTTAAGGGATAATGCCTATGTAAAATTTTCAAAAAATCGATTTTTTTCTTTCAAAATACACTTTAGGATTTCAAAAATGAAGTGGTTTTATTTCGATACATAATTTTT
Source organism: Atta cephalotes (assembly GCF_000143395.1). Classification (NCBI taxonomy): domain Eukaryota; kingdom Metazoa; phylum Arthropoda; class Insecta; order Hymenoptera; family Formicidae; genus Atta; species Atta cephalotes. The sequence continues at coordinate 841,577 of NW_012130069.1, read as the reverse complement.
TTCAAAAGTTATAGACTCCTACCTATTCAAGTGTAAAAATATTCAAAATGCGTTTTTCTCAAAACAGTATTTTTTAAGGTGGCTAGCAATAGAACTCAAACAATTGTTAATCAATTTACTTTAAATTTTAACAGTATTTTAAAAAATCATATTTTCTAAAGAAATACGTAAGACTTTTTTGATAAATTTCACATTTTTTTAGTTATAGCTGATTTTATTCGACTTTTTTGTGACGCCCTAGTAGAAATAAATCGCTGAAATCTATATAAATTGACCCATTTCAGTATTTATACTGATGAATTCATACTGAAATGAGTTAATTGACATAGATTTCAGTGATTTCAGCGATTTATTTCCACTAGGGCGAAAAATTTTTTGTTTGTACTTCCGTCATTTTGTCAAAAATCAATATTTCTAAAAAAACGGTTACGTATCTTCTGCAGATATTTGAGTAAAGAAAATTAAAAAATTTGTTTTTTTTATACTAAAATTACGACACTTGTGTTATTAGCCGCGGAACACCGTGCCAATTCGACTGTCTCCTTCACGCTGTTGTAAATCCGCCAGTTTAATAAATAAAATTCTGAAAACATTATTTTTTGTACTTTTTTATGTGCTTAATAAAGTTAAAAAAAATCATTTTTTAATAGCACGATTCATTAAACCAAAATAGATCTTATTTACATAGAATCTTATTTGACATAGGTGTCACTCCTTAACTAGCAGAATTCCAAAGTTCAGTTCTCTGAGTCACAAATAACCCAAAGTGTGTACATTTATAGAGTGTACATTTTTTGTAACTAAAAAATTTTCATTTTTTTCTTTATTTTTAATTAATTAGTTGTGTTGCAAGAATGTTTCGCGAATTATAAAAAAAAATTTAATCGTAGAACATATTAGCCCTTATTAAACATAATTTTTGATATCCTTGTTCTAAATGTTGTCAATAATATATATTATAATATATATTATATATTATGTTGTCTGTAATGTTACAAAGAACATTTTCCTAATAAATTATAAGTTTTTTTTAACACAATAGCAGTAATAAAATTCATTGTTTAAATGCAATATATCTTCAATTTATAGCCATTCATGCATATTAAAAAAACATTTTCAAATTACTCAATAATTAAACTTTTTGAACAACCGACAACTTCAACTATTTTTTTTGTAGTTTAGAATATAAATTTTAAGATATTAAACTATATTTTTCTTTTAAACATTTTTGTTTCACATTTTTACATTTTGATATGAAACAATGCATTTTTCTCGTTTTCGTTAATTATATTTAATTAACAATTTTTCTACAATTTGTTAGGAATATATAACTGCACAAATACTTTTCAAAGATGTGATCAAAATATATGTAAAAAAATTTAATAATTTATATATATTTGTAAAAGTGATGAAAATTAATCCAGGACATGAAAGACCAAACGTGTTTAAGGCCAAAAATTAAGATGTGTAAGGATTAAGGATTAAGGATTAATATTAATTAAACTAAGATTTATTTGAAAGAATTAATATTAGTTAAGAGCTGAGATTTATTAATTCTTTTATATTTGACTTACACTCTAATTTTTTTGGTCAATATTTAAGTGTACGAAAACCATATTACATTTAATTGTTCTCAATAAAACCTACAATGTACTCTTTGCTTCCTATTTTTTACTTTTTAATTTTTATCTTTTTTCCTCTTTGTAAGTTTTATCGACAATCGTATTTCTTGTCTTTTCCAGAATTCGTTAACTTTTATTTCTAAAATAGAAAACAAAGAAACAGAAAAAAAGTAAAAGAGGTAAAAAATAATAAAAAGCAAGAAATATTTCAAGCTTAATACCTGTCTCGTGTCTTTTATAGAATTGCGAATTTTATATGAATAATTATCACATACAATCGTTATATTCTGATAATATAAATTTATGTGATTTATTCGTTACAATCATAAAAAAATTCTATTTATCTCACGATATAAAACTCTAAGTAAAGTTATAAATTAATTTGCCTAGATATCCTCTCAATCGAACAGGGAGAGTGAATTTCATGTTTAATAAACTTCGGATATAATGAGAGACGATAAACAGTTTATTGGAAGTGCTTCGAATTACGCAGGATACAGTGTATGCTATGTGAATTCGTTTTATAAAGTTAAATATTTCAAACCGACAAACCGGCCGCTTGATCTCGATGTTTGTTTATACGCAGTGTATGCAGGGCGGTTGACTATTATATGACGTCACGGCGTGACTCGGGTAAACAGGTAACAGGCGCGCTAACAGGCTGTTTCGTATTCTCATAGTTGAGAATGAGATAAATTTTTAATTTATCAATCTAACGTTTTTGCATCAGTTATACCGATCATATTTTATCAAATTTATTATCGATATTTTAAATATATAGTTAAAAATATATTATATTTATATTATACTTATTAAAGATTAGTAAATGTTTTTATCCACTAATGTGAGGGTATAAATCACTTTTTTTATCCATTTTCTCTTTTATCAAATTAATGAAGCCACCTGAGGGCGGCTAGATATTGATGTCTATATAGGGAAAATACTTAATCCGTCACTGTTTTCATGTAAAATATATTGTTATATTAAGTGCTATACAAATTATTGTATATGTATTATGCATTGTTGTAACAAATTGTAGCAATTTATATTGTAAATTATAAATAATGAAAATTAATAAATAATTAAAGAACATCATTTTAAGCCTTAATATCCACGATAAACTATAAATCGATCCAAAATCTCACGGAGAAGGATTGACCAATCGTATTGACTGATTTGTGATATGTTAATTCTTTCTCTGTCCGAGATTTCGGAGCAATTTATAACATCATGGATATAATACTTTAAGGCAGAATTCTAATCTAACTGCCCTAAAAATAGATTAATTTTAACGATTTTTTAAATGAAAACTAATTAATGATATTTCAATAAACTTTTTAAGGTCACTTTAACCAAACTCCAATTAACTTAATCGATTGAAATTGGCTAATCGCATCTGCTTTCAAACGAATGACAAATGCGATTGGTTAATTTCAATGGACTAATCGGCCGATTAAGTTATCGGAGTTTGGTTAAAATGATTTTTAGGCTCAGTTTTATAATTCTTAACCGAGGTTGAACTTATTCATTATCTCTGTCCATTCTTGGAAAGAGATGAGAAACAAGATGAACTTCGGTTAAGAGTTAACCGTTAGTTGTGGAACTAGGCCTTAGGGATATTTATTTATTCGTCTGTCTTGTGCAATGTCTTCAACAATTTTCTAAAAAGAAATTCATAAAATGTACCTTTTTAGAACTGAATTTATACTATAATTCTGCCTTAAACAAAAAAAAAGAAAAAAAAGATGACCGCTTTAAAATCGACGGGAGTGGCGGAAAGCCTTTACTAGAGATGTAAACGACGGAAAAATACTAGAATTTTAGGATAAAAAATTCGGAAATTAATAGTTTTTTTCCTTTTACTTTGACAGTTTTTTACTTAGATATTTTTTTTTAGGTCATTTAGATCTGTTCGCATTGCTTGAAATCCCTCAAAATTTTTGCATTTAAAATGATATTATTAGAAAAAATAGATTCGACGTTGAAATTAGAGAAGGTACAGATGCTGAATGCAAAGAGTGCAAGCAACGCAAATAGATTTATTAATCTATTATCATCTCATCAAGAATTGCAACAACCAATAATACATATTTTCGCTTGGATATAAAATTATAAAGACAAAAGTATTAAAAAGTATCAAAATAAAAGAAAAATGAATTCTATTCCTTCTTTTACATATTTAACAAAATGAATTCTAAGGTTTTTCATAAATTTTAATTTGATCAAAAATAACCGTTTTTTACAGTAAAAAACTAGTTTTTTATTTGATTCTTTTCTTCGAAGTCAGAAATACCGTTTTTTTACATCTCTAGCCTTTACAGATTGATTTGCTTTTACTGGAATGAAATTTTTACTGGATGAAATTTTAATTAAAACTAGAATAACTTTTAATTTATAATTTTAATTTGTAATTAAAAAGAATATAAAATTTAACAAATTTATATAATATATTTACTTTGCAATATATATAATATTTGATAAAAGCGGAACAATTTTATAAAATAAGGGAGCAGTATTTATTCATTATTTTTTTCTGATTTGTTTATTGTCAGATTATCGTTTGATAAAATTACAGCAAACATCATCAGATGAGCAAATTTCACTCATTCAAATACTTATAGTATTTGAGAATAATTTATTATTCATTACATATTACAATGAAAATTCCGACTAACGGAAAATATCGGAAATCATGAAATTTCATATAATCGTAATTAATCGAAAATCGAATTTTATTTTAGTTTATTAAAAAATCAGAAATAAAAAATTTTTAATTTCATGAAGATTATAATTTTCCTCAAAATACAATTATTATATATATTATTATTTTAATGTATTTATTTTAGTTATAAATTATTATAAATTAGTTATAAATTTTTACAAAATCAAAATTATGAAAAAAATTTTAATTAATACTTTACAATATTTAATTAATACTTTTCAATTTAATTAATTCAACTTAAAATTTGTTTTGTTGAATTAATTGTAACGTCTTAATTAATGGAAGGAGGAAATTTGCAAGGATACAAATACAGATATTCAAAATGTTAATTTTTAAAATGAAATAACAGAATTATAATAGATATATATGTATATATTTGATTTGTACATTTATAATTATAGATGATAAGAGATTAACTAGAAAAAATGTTTATGTAATCTCTCTTTCTCCGATCTTATCAATGATTATATTTCTATAACAGAAAACAGTTTTCACATGAATATGTTATAAGATACTAAAATGGTAATTCAATTACGAACGTTTCATGAAAAAATAATTAAAATGTAAATTGTAAAATAACAATAAATTTTCTTCTCGTGATAATTTTTATGAGATCTAAACCAAGGCATGCATTAATCTACATATGTATACAATATGTTACATTAAAAAAATTCTGAGATAAAAAAATTTAATAACATAATAAAATCCGATATTTACGTATTAAAATTCAATATTATTTTCAATACTAATACAGTGTAGTAATCAATTATTTTTGTAATATATACTGTAAATATGATCTAATCGCCTTGGTAATATGGATTTCGTTGCGACATGATAAAAAAATATTATATATCATTTATATCTAACGCTAAAAATAGAATATTACAGATTTAGTTATTCGTTGCACATAATTCATGATAAAAATGCCCCGCGCACGTCGACCCGACATAAAATTAATATGTAAAACCATAATTATACCCAAATATATAAGAGAATCTTTATGATTTAAATAATACTTTGCTTATCCACAATTAGAAATTCCTTATTGAGAATATTTCTTGAAATTATCGATCTTCTGTTTGTCACCCTAACTGTTCATTTCCCTCTCTTTTTATATATATATATATATAACATTACATTTTTGGTCCGTTTTACATTGCTCTGTACAATATTTCAATATTTCGATTCCCTCTTCAAACTGCATAGCCAATTTATGAAGCTAACCGTTGCTACGTAAAGAATAAAATGACGTACTTCGTAAAGCGGTGGACGCTGTCTTTCTGTAAGTACTGCGTCGATACCGCGATCAAGTTCGTCCGTATTTCTTGCGCAGTACTATTCTAATATGCTATTCTAGTGTGCTTAAAATAGAAAAAAATCCTCTCTTTCATCTATATAACATAACACAAAGTCCACACACTTTACTTAAACTATTTAACATTCATGTAATCTATCTATGGTTCATATAATACAATTCATTCCCTACGTTAACTCATCCGTGCACAGTTTTCTCTCCTCCTCCACTCGCTGCCGAGTACGATTAAAAGCCTCTGTCTTCACGAAATCCACGGTTTTGTACACAGTCGTACTTGGGAGGGGTTGTGCGGGCGGTAACGTCGAGGAATTAAAGCTCTCTGTCGTTTCTAAATCAAGATCCAAATACTGCAGTACCACTAAGCGATTAGACGCCGGAATAAATGTATTATGATCTTGATAATAGTATATCTGGAAATCAAATTACGCATAGCGGATAAAATCATATATCGTGCCACGTCATGTAACGACTAAGATTACACACAATTCTTAGAATAGCTCTACAAACCTCTTCTCTATCCTCGAATGCGTTATTGTCTTCATCCGACGTCGACTGATGACGTATCGAATGCACATGCGACGGAGGCGTCGGACTGGGTGCCGCCCGTATTCTTCCTCTTCCAGGTGGAGACGCTAATTGTAGATGAGGTGCTGTGAGAAATTTTACATGTTAAATATTTCTCTTATTACATATAAAAAAATAGATAAAGAAAAAAAAGTCTACCTTCCACCGGTGATTTATTCAACGATGGTTTCAACTTCCTGTTGATGGTCGGCGGTTCGGCCGGAGAATGTTCAGCAGAACTTACATCATATAGTGCTATTGTCGGACCCGGTGATGGTTCGTTGCTTATGATAGACATTGAGTCGCTAGTTTTTCTGCCCGGCTTTAATTCTCTGTACACCATCGGCGGAGGCGGCGCCATGGTGGTTGGTACACCGCTCGAACAACTGTCTCGCACGAGAGGACTCGGTAAATTCGAGTATGTCGCTGTAGTCGAGTTTTCAGAGCGCGGACTTGATGGCTCAATGTCATGGAAATCATAGCGGAACACATTCTGTGTCTCGTCATTAATGGTACTCGGTGCTGCGTTTGAGTAGAAATGTTTGGACGACTGTTCGATCGCCATTGTATTGCTCTCGACGGCCGTTTGTGCCGCTTGCGGTTGATGAGATCTAGGAAAATCGTATGACTCATCGGTCACGGTAACCGTTGTTGTTGTAACGGCAGCAGGCGTCGTTGGCGCCGGCGTCGCTGGGGTACTCGGTTTCGAGCTTTCGGTAGCACCATCTAGATTTAGGTAGTTGTGACCAGGATTTTCGGGTAACATATGAGGCGGTTTCGGTGGTCTAGGTGGTGCTGGCAACTTCTCCACGGCTGGTGGTATCGCGGAATCAACAATTCTGAGCTTGCCAAAGCGTTTTTTCACACTCCACGAACCAATTTCATGGTCACCTGGACCATGAGGTTGTCGCGAATCACCTGTCACAATTTTATTTCATTAGTAAAGATAAGAAAAATAAATTAAATCTCACGCGCAAACATTCACCCGTTGAAGGAAGCGTGTCCCAATTCGCACTCGGCACAGACGTTGTCCATTCGTCGTCGGTGAAAACGCTCTCGGCATCTGTTGTCGTGGGTGATCGCGGTGGCGAGGGTGCCAATCTTCTCGGGGCATCGTAATGTTCGGGTCCTTGTCCGAGAGCCGAACTCAGGGAACTGGTATCGTTGAGCCGACGACCGGAAATGCACTCGCTAATAGGAATGTAAGGACCAGAGATCGTGCTAGTGGGCGAAGTAGGTGGGGATTCTTGAGACTCGTATTGAAACACTAAAAAAAAAGTTGAGATATACTATGTAGTACTATCAATACTCGGATCAGATTAGAAATTGAAATTGGATTGGAATTTGATCGATCAAAATTCACTAAATTTGATATTGATATTTTTTTCTTTTAATATGGACATATAAGTCTGTTTTCTGTGGTTCACTTTTGGAACTTAAAGTGAAATAGATATATGTTTGATATTTGTCGAAAGCGAGAAAGATAGTTCTAGTGCAGGAACAAAAAACAAACTATATATAGGCTCATTTTAAATAGACTGCTTTTTGTTTAGTTACATAAGTTGATACAACATCATTCTGTCTTTCTACATTTAATGTAACAATTGTATCGACGTGTCAAAATAAAAAATGTAATCTATAGTTTATATCTTTGTATGATTTTATCCAACGTTTAATATACTTGTTTTATATTTATGCAAACATGTATAAGTCCTTTCCATTTAGTGATATAAGTTACTGTTTCTTTGTTATTCATGGCATGCCAAGAAAGATAGAATAATGTTTGATTGACTTGTATTATTAAATGAAAAGCATTGAGAGTTAATACAAAATGGTAGTCTCATTACTTTGTTGCTCCTCGTCCTGAGTGTATGCCTTCAGACCGCAAACTTGACACACCGCATCTACCCATTTGTTCATATCCGCTTCGTTTTCAGCAACTAAATAATAGATCCTCTTCGGCGTTTTCACATTAAACATGTACTGATACTTCTGTTTACGATTTTCAAATCGAAGACCTGCGTCCACCTGTGGCAGAATGTTAATAAGTATCCGTATAGCTCATGAGAATAGATTCTATGAACGTGATGGATACCTGTTCGCACTGATCCAAATCGATACGACCTTTGAGCTTACGGCAGCGTCTGTCTGTGTAATATTCCAAAAAATATTGACCAGGTAGCTCTCCACTATGACGAAGGGCAAACCATCGCTTTCTCCATCGCTATTAAAAGAAGTTATCAGAGATAAGGCTATTTATCTTTATCTCAAACTTAAAATTAGCTGGAATACAACGAAGTTCCAATAAAAGTCTGAGTAACCAACAAATACATTCATCATATGAATGTTGAACCTCTTTTCATCGAAAACATAAGAATACACCAAGTCAAGAAAAACTCAAAATGATTTTATTTTGATGTCATAAAAGTTAAAATGATTTTTGGTTACAAAATATGACTATTTATTGATGTTAAGAATTATAATAAAGTCTTATCTTTTGTTGATTTTTATGCATTTCTAGTCCGAAAAATAATCGAAAGTAATAAAAAGAGAAACTAAGAATTTTTTTAAAATTTATATATATATATATATATATATATATATATATATATATATATATATAGTAGTAGTAGACAATATATTACTTCGTCGACACGACGTAGAACGACGAGTAGTTGTTACCT
>NW_012130069.1:828769-832650 GCF_000143395.1 Atta cephalotes | reverse complement strand
CCTCTCTCGTCTCTCGTCGTCTCTACGTACGTATATATATATATATATATATATATATATATATATATATATATATATATAGGTTAGGCCAAGATATATTTCTCGCACGAGCAGTGAACCAGGATAGTTGTCATCGATTGGTGCTCTAGTTTTTCACGGAAAATTAGACAACGCCCAGGAGTCCACAGTCGATTCCACTCGTAGATAAAAAAAAAGAGGAAATCCTGGGCGGACGTAAACAATGACTATCCCTCCACCTGGGAGCCTTGTAGATAAGAACGCGACGTGCAAATCCGTTTAATAACTAGTACGAACCGCTCTCCAGAGCTTGGTTGGTGGCGATTTGATGAGCCATCCTTCGTGGACGATTTCCTGGGACGTCTTGAGCACTTCCATCTCTTCCTCCACCCAGGAGATGGTGGATAGTGGCCAAGGCGGCGCGATCGCTCTAAATCGCTTGATTGCTCGCTTGCTCGATCGCTTGTTGTGAGTGATCTACGATCTCAGTGGCGTGAGGAACATTCTGGAAAAGCGCGAGGAACCACCGACGACGGAGACGACGACGCGTTCATCAACCATTTGTCTATTTTTGGCCCCAACGGCGCAACACGGAGAAACAAGCCCCTCACGCACGTCGACTACCCCCTCTCTTACCCTGATCTTCACTGAGTCTCGTCTCTTCTATTCTTCACGTATGCAGAGTGACCTGTCTCTCTTACACGCGCACGCGCGACGGTACCGACACGCGGAGAAACGGAGCCCGGAGCTCGGAACAGGCCGCAACGGGACACTGCAGGTCTCGCACAAAGACACGCGCGAACAGCGAACGGCCGAACGGCGATGGGACCGTTTTCCGTCTCGCCTCGTCCCACCGCGTATGCTGCAATTCCCACCACTCGCTGACTCGCCGTCGTGGCCACGCGTGCCAAGGCTCGCGCGACTCGCGAGTGACATACTCCGGGGCACAGTTGACGGTGACAGCGCAATAACGTACGAACCCCCGCGGTCGCCCGAATCCTCGATTAGGCGTTGCCCAGCAAGCAGAAGCATAAATCATTATGATATCAAAATGATGTCAAAATGACTCCAAATGATCATTAAAAGTTATTTTTCAATCATTTCCGATTCATTTTAATGTCATTTTGATGTTATCATGATTTGTTGTTCTGCTTGGGATAATGTTCATTTCTATCAATGTAGATTCTATCAATGTAGATGTAGAAACTTTAATCTTAAACTTACTGTTTATCTTTTACTATTTCTAAGAATTAAAAAAAGATAAAGAGTAAATTAAATAGAGATTAAAGTTTATCTACATTGGTAGAAATGGAGAAGAGTCGTAATAAAGTCGTAATGTTATCATAGAATGTCATCATGATGTTATTTGTTATTTAAAAATGAACTTAAGTGACAAATAAGGTCCTAATGATCGATGTCTTTATGATATTATTATGCCTTGTATGTTCTATTTGAATGCTTCTTCCATCTTACTCTGATACTCTTCGATATATCTTCCTTTGATCAAAGAACAAAAGAAAAAGACATCGCACGGTTCCAATCAAAGTTTAATAAAGAATTGGCGCCGGAAGTGACGCTGATCGCATCAGAGATTGAGAAGAATTTTGCGCACGCGAGTTGGAGAAGATAGATATTCTTCAAGTAGAATGACAATCATAATGTCAAAATGAATGATGACGTTAAAATGAGTCATCAATGTCACCATCATTGATCGAAAAGTAACTCCCAGCAAATAAGCTGATGTTGAAGATATCATCTTTTTAAAGATGTCAAAATGGTGACAAATTCTAGCTTTCTAGAATTTTTAATAATCATTTTGAAATTATTTTGACTTTTTTTTTGTTCTGTTTGAAAATTTGTGTCCCTAGATAACAACACGGAAAGATATCAAATCCGTTAAATAGTTGATTGTTTTATTAGTTTTACGTTTTTCCCTGGAGATTCGAAGGCTATTAATTGTGAATTCTTATTTCAAGATCATCTTAAGTAATGTCTTAAGACATTACGGCTTTGTGATTGGCTTATATGACATCTTAAGATTATACTTAATACGATTTAAAATATCCATACAATACCAAAAATTTTCAGAAACATCTCAGAAATATTTCAACTGAAAAGTAATGACATTTCATAAAAATTGCGAAATATGTCTACAACATTTCTGAGATAACTCTGGAATAGCAAAATGTTCGCGATACTTGCACAAACCTTGTTGAAAGAATGAAGAAATGTCACAGAAAGAATCTACAATCTTTTTGAAATATACCAAAAAAATTTTAGCTATTTCTATTACTACAAAAATGATATTTAAATATATTAAATATATACTTAAATAATATTTAAATTTATTATGTTGATATAATAAATATAAATATTATTTAATATCAATGAAACATATATATATATATATATATATATATCTTGTTTCTAAAATACTTAAAATTTATTAAGACTTTTTTTGTGATCTGTTCACAAGATTACTTATTGAAATAAACTTATTGAAATAAACTTAAAGTATTTCTTAAAAATAATTATCATATCGCCAATTATTTTGATTAATTAAGCATATTATATGTATAAAAGCGCACATATATATTGTACATAATCACTATTAAAAAAAATCACACCTGCAGTTTCCACACAATATCATTATTCATATACAAAAGTTTTTCGCAATAACAAAATAATATTAAATTGAATCGTGATTGACCAAAAAATGACTTTTAGTAAACATTTTGGATTTTAACATCATAATGATTTTTTGTACTGTTTAAATATGTTTTTCAATTTATTGCATACGATAGATTTTAGAAACATTTCTGTTAAAACATTTCATATGACATATCGCAAAATTCTTTCAGAACTGTTGTACATGAACTTGTACATGCGAGATGCAAAAAGTTGAAACATTTTTGAAAATTTTCTGTAATAATTGGTTGTATGAATATAAGACAATGTGAATACTAGCTATATCATTGTCTGGATAAGGATGACAACTTTTGATCAGCTTAACAATAACTTTTAATAACTTAAAATGAGTAAAATAATATAAGTTAAAATGAGATAGCATATACTATAAAAAGAGACTCTATATATATATAAAATATATTGTATTTATATCCTTTTGTCTTAGCCTTATTTTAACAAAATTGCTCGTGATCAGACTCTATTATAGGGACTGTGTTTCAAATTTACTACTAGCAAAGCTAGCCTTGAAAATACAGTTTACGTTATGTACACTAGAGATTTTTGGTACTAGCAATCAATTTTGGAACACAGCTGGGGTTTCTAGTCTTTCTCCTCCGCCCCTGTCGCGCATCGTCGATTGTCGACAACTTCGCGCTGTCCACCATTACGATCGCTCGCATACGGAACGCACGATCACTCGCGACCGCATTCACGGCGTTCAAGAATGAATCGGTGCTGTTACACCCATCTCGCTTTCTCGGTGAGTGCCGTCTCCGATATTCGAAAAATTTCCAATGATGCGTTCAATCTTCCGTCATGAGATGCAGAGCGTTATATCGAACATATGCGCATTTCCCTGCACATTCTTTTTACAGTGTTTTTCCGCCAAGCTATCAAATGCTTATTCGTTCGATTCATTCGATTCGCTTGATGTCCCAAGTAGAACAAAAAGTTATCATGACATCAAAATGGCTCCAAGATGGTTATTAATTCTTAGTACACACAATTAGGTCATTCATATCCTGCGCATTTCTTTTCTTTGAAATATCAGAAGTATTAAAAGTAATTAATTATAACAATTAATTATATACAATCTTTTAAATACATAACTTTACAAATACTTTCTAAAGATGTTTAAAAGATATATATATATATATATATATATATATATATAT
>NW_012130069.1:826939-828749 GCF_000143395.1 Atta cephalotes | reverse complement strand
TAGTTAAAGTAATATATATATATATATATATATATATATATATATAAGAATTATTACTTAATCATTTGGTAAAAGTGATGAAAACTAATCCCGAACAATCCATTAAAAATAAAAAAAATCAGAAAATAATATATATTAAAGAATTAAAATTTTTCCATTGATTGAATTTTAACGTCATTTTAATGTTATCGTGACCTATTGTTCTGCTTAATTAAGATCTGTAACGAAGTTTATCATGTCTATTTCTATCAATGTAGATTAGCTTTAATCTCTATTTAAATTGTTTCTCATCTTTTTCTAATTGTTAAAAATAGAAAAGGATAAAGAGCAAATTAAATCGGGATTAAAGTTAATCCCCATTTAAAACAGATTAATTTTATATTGGCAATCAATTCTACCGACAGAATCTAAAATAAAATTTTTATATAACTCATTGTCCCAAATCTTCTTTTTTCACGTTAAACGATGAAATATATATCCATTAATTCTATTTATATTGACAAAATAGTAACTAGATAAATTAATCACAATAAATTAATCATAATTAATTTTATAATCAAAGTCATTCCGAGGCCGTGCCTCGATTATATGCAACTTCTCGACTTTAAACAAAAAGCAAAGAAGAGATTAATCTAGAATTGATAAATTTCACAGTATTTGAACAAGATTTCGAAGCGTCGTCTTTTTTTAGCCTATTTTATTTCTTCCCACGAATGCTACCGCCGAAGCGCAGATTCGCGACGGAAGGGCAATGTCGGCACTACGCATAATGCGGGGAATAGCACTTAATTTGCAATTCAATGGGCCGACGCCGTAGACCGTACCGATCGATATTCAAATCCAGTTCTCGTCTATCACGCGTTAATTCCACGAATCTATAAGCGCCGTGAGTGAGGACGCCTCGTGCGCTGATAATAATTTTATATAATTAATCGACTACTCATTGTTTGATGTCGAAATCTCTGCGGCTAAGAACCGTAAAAAATTAGATACTCGATTATGAATATGAAATACTATATTTAAGCAAAACCAAAAGTTATTATGACATCAAAATAGTATTATGATATCAAAATAATATTATGACATCAAAATAGCTCCTAAATGATTACTATCTAGTGAAAGATGAATGGAATCAACATCGAATCAACGTTGATTCAGTTATTTTTCACTGGGTATAGATTTAGAAGAATAGCTTATTCATTTCCTGCTCTTATTATTGCATTTGTGCTCTATAAAAGAATTCAGCATTTCTTTTCAATATTTCGATATTTTAAAGAGATAATTAGAGATATTTCAAATTACATCAGTCTTTCTAAATGATGAGTGACAACGTCAAAGGAATGCGCAATCCATTACTTATTAAGTCTATGATGATTATTATTATTACAGGCTATGCATGTAAAACAGTGTTAGTGAATCGTAAGCAATCCTTACAGAAATCTTTGAATTATTTATTTTGAGTACTAAAAGCATTGAACATATTTTGATTGTAATTAGTCGATTATTCTTAAAAATGTAATACTAGAAAATAGTAAAATTATTTGCTTTGAGTAAAAGCATTGTTCTTCTGTGCTTTTAATATTCAAAGCTTCATAAAGAATGCGCAATCTATTCTTATTAAAACATTGAATAACAAATTTTGATCGTGATTTGTTAATTTTTCTTACAGAAACTTAATATTAGACAATAATTTTAATAATTAATTACTTCGAGTAATAAAGACACAGTTGTTCAGTGCTTTCAAAATAAGTAATTAATAACTTATATATATTTTAGTGTGTATATATATATATATATATATATATATATA
>NW_012130069.1:822421-825365 GCF_000143395.1 Atta cephalotes | reverse complement strand
AAAATAAATAATTAATAACTTATATATATTTAGTTGTGTATATATATATATATATATATATATATATATATTTTATGTAAGAGAAATCGACCAATTACAATCAAAATTACTATCTTATGTTTTAGAACATATCTCGATTGTAATTAATATATATTTAAAATTTTACAGTTATGATTAAACTTTTTTTACGTGCGATAACTTTAAGTGTCACTTTTCAAGTTAATACAATTCATTTTGATATCATTTTGATATTACCATTACCAATTATTTCGCTTAGATAAGTTCTTTCCCAACGTTGGTTTCTCCATCGTAGATTTTTCTTCCGCAAATGATTATCGTCATATAAAATAAAGAAATGTAAAACAGGAAATAAATCACAATTGCTTAGAGTCCGAGAGGAAATATTTATGATTATTTAGAAGCCAACAGAGATCCAGTTTTTCCCAGTTTGTCTCATATTAAAATTCGTTCTTTGCGACATTATTCATTTTATTGCATTGCGTGTAAAGGAGATGTGAAAGGAGATCAGTTTATATACTCTGCGTTTTGCGCTCTTTTATTTTACACGTTTTATATACAGAAAAGAGAATACACATAAAAAAAATACATGAAAAGAAACATTGAAAAGAACGATAAAGAGGAAAAGAAGAAACATAGAGATCCAACGATAAAAATATACAGTGAAGTAAAAATCAGTCGCATTTTGAAGGTGATAAGTATCTTAGCCATTGATTAACGTCGCTCCAATACGCGAGGGTCAAAATCCCCGTGATGTCCGTCGCTTTTTTTTCAGAAGTAAAAACGAACGCCGACAACAGAGAGATTAGGAGATTATAATTATTTGTTGCTTAAATATTTCTTCCTTATCGACGTCTTGATCTCTCTTGTATGGAAAGCCCGCTTTCTCTTCTTTTGCGGGGAAAATTGTTAAAAATTACTATCGCGTAGGCCCAAAACGACTCAATAAAAATTCCTAAGGTTCAGTTAATTCGCACGTCCGTTTCGGGTTGGACACGCGGATTTCAGGAATATAACGCGATGCCTTCCTCCAAATTTTTTTTTTTTTTATTAAATTTCTACAAAGAGCCTCTCTCTTCTCTCTTTCTCACTGTCGCTACGCAACTCGTACTAAAATTCTAATCTATATCGTACATATTTTATACATTGAGCGCATCGTCGGAGGTGTCGGACGCTCTCCGCGATAGGTGTTCTGTGTGCAACGGCATCGTTACACGTATCGTTTGTACGCGCGAGATGGATGCATGTCCCTGAGGGACTCTGAACTTATTCTTCCCTTCTTCGGCGTCGTTATCACGCGAGAATGCGAGGATATTGAAAGGGAAGAAACGGTGAAAAACGAATCCAAAAAAGAACAAAGTTCACGATAACGTCAAAATGACATTAAAATGAATTGATCGAGGAATACACAAAAATCAATAGAAAAATCAAAATAACTTAATTTTAATTTTTAATATCAATAAATAAAGTTAAATCTTGCAACAAAAAAATCATCATTTTTACTTTCATGATGTCAAAATAAAGTCATTTTGACTTTCTCTCGACTTTGGTGTGTTCCTTAAGCGAACGAAAAGCGACTTTTAACAATTTTGGATCCATTTCGATGTTACCATGATTTTTTAGGTCTGTTCTTTTTTCGAAGAATATTCTGGTAAAGTATGTCCTTAGCAAAATGTGTCAATTGAATTCATCCTTTGTTATTTATTAATTACATTGGTGCAATAAGTTGGAGTAAATAGAGGTTGCTTTCCTTTTAGGAGATATAAGTACCATTTTATCTGTTATGAAACTTATTAAATTCCATTAAATTCCAAGAAAGATAGAATTCGTAGAACGTTTGTATCGACTGCACTATTAAATTCATAATGTCAAATTATCCAATTGATTGATATGAATTATCCAATTTGAATTATTTTTAATCATTTCTGTAAATTATCACCATTTCAATATGTCATTAATTTAACTAAAACAGTGAAATTGAAACAATTTAATTCAAGAAACTGTATAAAATTTGATTTAAATTTCGTTTATTATTTAACAAAGGGGGGAATCTATGAAAGTTTCTCTTTGATTTTGATGAGCTGAATATATTACTTTCTACTAAAAAATAAAGGACAATCTTTTATAAGAGTTCAATCGCACTTTTAAAAGATACAGCACTCTTTTAAAGAAAATTCTAATATTTTAGCGACTGGGCTTTTATAAAAAAATATACATTTGTCTCTTATTTTTTAAAACAATATATTTAAATTTCATCAAAATCGGAGGATACTTCCAAAAATTTACTTATAAATGCAAACGTTAATATGAATGTTGTTTATATTGGAACTAACCAAAGAAATAAATCGATTTAAATTTTTACAGATATGGAAGTTAAAAATAATAAAATATTAATTAGAATTGAATAGCCGTTGCATCTTTGATATCTAACAATATGTTCTCTTAAAAGAAAAGTAGGCTATTTGTTCCACTTCAACTTATTACGCCAGTGTATATTATTTCAGAACATTCGTCAAACAAGAATAAATCTTTTGTTTTACTTGTGAACTTCGCGAGCGATCACGTTTCGGACTTTGGTCTTACTCGCGGAGAATGCGTATCCTTTTCAGCGTCATTAAGTGTTGCATTATTTTTATCGTTATTTACAGGTCCCAATGCGATCGAAAAGCGATCGTTTTTAGCGAGTAGCAGGACGCATCCTTCGCGATTACACGGGATGAGATAATCGGAGAACATCAGCGTCCTTGGCAAAGTGTGTCAATTGAATTCATCCTTTATTCGTTATTTATTCATTCCTATATTTCTACGCGCTGGCGGCGATTAATTATGTTGGAGATCCACATTTTACAAAGTATCTCTCTTTCTTTCTCTCTCTCACTCTCTCATTTCTCTCTCTCTCTCTCTCTCTCTCTCTCTCTCTCTCTCT
>NW_012130069.1:814075-817521 GCF_000143395.1 Atta cephalotes | reverse complement strand
TTTCGTTACGAATGCCTCGTGCACCAACGAATCACTATCTGTGGCACCTCTCTTCCTCTCATTCTCCTCCTTTTTCTTTCTTTTTATATAACTCCTCAACATTAATGCAATCAGCTGAGAAAAGAAAGAGAGAACAATACCGGCTGGATGTAAATATCGTTGGTTGCTGATCGTCTCGCCAAAGGACTCAATTTTCAGTGGCCACGAATGTTATCTCTGAAGGGAAACTACTTTAAAGGGACTCTATTTAATCACATTTTTTTTCTCTCTTTCTTTCTCTCTCCTTTTTTCTCTCTTTCTCGATTGCTGGACGTTCGGTACATACAAGATTCTTCCTTTTGTCTCTCGGACAATTAATGAATGCGAGAGTTGGCACGCGCGGCGTTCGTATGTCCGTACTTTGTCAAATATGCCGCTACTGCGAGGGTGTGTACGTCACTTTCAGATTTACAACACTGCCCTAAAAACACAGCCATACTAAGCCAAATACTTTTTGGGTTTCGTCGTTTACACAATTACCTCTCTTTCTCTCTAATAAAGTTGTTTATTTAAACATTTAAACATTTTCGATTACCGTCGTTCTTCATAGAAATTTTTGCGCGTTTCTCGCGACTGTTCGATTTAAAATAAACAAAAAAAAAACAAAAAAACAAGAAAAGAAAGATAGACGGAAAGGAAAGAAAAAAACGCGTACACAGGATGCGTCCACGATCCCGTTCAATCTTCCGAAGCCTCTAAGCAGCCGATAAAATAAAAAAGTGAATTCGATTCGTGAAAGAAAAGGGAAAAACTTGATTCTCCTTTTACGGAACAGGTGGAGAAGCAAAGCCATCATCCGAAGCAACGCGACGCGCGTTCTTCTTCTATAAAACATTAATCTAGAAGAAGGAATGTCTCGATATCAGGTTTCCTTTTCTTTCTTATTCCTTTTTTTCCTATCTTTATTATTTAATCGAAACTTCTTGCTCAGTCAGATGAGCGCAAAAACAAAGTCAGCGAAACGCGCGTCGCAAACCCGCGACGTCGACGTTCGCCAAAAGTGCAGGTGAACGAAGTGGACAACGAACGTCGACGGTGTCGGCCGCATTGGGAGCTTCGGAGGACCTCAAATCTAACAATCCGCATAATCGGTGTACTCAATCAAGGTCGACCGCTGATCTTGATCGAGTTTCGCCAAGTTGACTCGCTCGCTCGTTCTCTCTCTTTCCTTCACTGTAAATACAAGTATGTAAAGAGTGACAACAATATATGTGGGTGATTAGTTTCCTTTATAAAAATAATAACACTATATTACACACAAATGGATTTGCATATTTATCCATTTGTCCATTTACATTAATGTAGTTAATTCTCCAATTGGGGCTTTGAAGACCCAGATAAATTTTAAATTATTCTGCCTCAAATTCAGACATATACAAAAAAGTGAAAAAATCAAGTCATATCATTGTAAAATCGTATTCTTAAATGTTAAAAGTATCTAGTTAAAGTTATAAGTAAGAATTTTGTCAGATTTCTTTAGAGCTCAAAATTCCTTTCAAAAACACAATGAGGCATTAGTGATCATATTATACTAGCCCAGTGAGAAAAAACATTGAACTTTTTAGGATTAACTTTAATCTTGATTTAACTTATTCTTCATTCTTTTCTAATTCTTGGAACCAGAAAAAGTTAAAACGTAAGTTAAATAAAAAAAGATTAAAATTGTTAATCTACATTGGTAAAAACATTAACATGCAATATAGTGTCCTTTTTACACGAAAAGCTAATCATACACACACACACACACATATTATAGTTATTTTTTACACTTGAATTTACAATCGTGCTCTCTCTCTCTCTCTCTCTCTCTAAATTTTCTCTTTCCCTCCGTTTTTTCTTACTTTTCCTCTTCGTTTCATTGATCCCGCGAGAGTGACTTAATGAGGAACACGATCAAAGCGCGTGCCGCTGAAGGTTGAAACGAGAATTCGTAGCGCATCGGTGTACTTCGAGTGAACATACGTCTTGAGCGACGTGTACATATGCGTATGTGTATATGTATACATTTCTCGGTGTAGCTAGTTAAAGAGTATCGATGGTGTCGCTTGATAATTAACTCGTGAGCTTAGGAGCCCCGAATCGCCCTCGCGTCCGGCTATTTTCTTCTCTTTTTTACATCGCTTTAAGCTTCCGGATGTACGTGTGTACGCTTGTATATGTGTACATGTGTAATATTAGTTTTAATCTTTCCTTCTTTCCGAATTACGTTTCTATTTCAATCGTCAGTTGACTTAATTGTACACGATATAGCTATATTATACAAAGTATGCACTTCAAAAATATCCGACGCGACGGATCTTTTGAACCACAACATGCTCACGCATTCCCATCGTTATTACTAAGTCATTTTAAATAGGTGATGAAGAAAAAGGTGTAAGTGAATCAGGGAAGGTGGGTTGGGATGGCCGAGCAAGGGGGATGATTGACAGGAGGAACTTACACTTAGAGTTTTCACTATGATACAACACTGGCAATAGTCATGTAATGTGGTTCGGTGTGTGTTTTTGTACGCGGGCCAATCTGTAAACCCATGTGTAGTAATAACGCGCGTGAACTTCTTTCCCTCGTTTGTTGCAAATATTACAATAGATCTATAAATTGATCAGTAATAGATTAATGTTGATAATAATAATAATAATAATATATTATAATATATATAATAATAATAATAATAATAACTAATCAATAATTGATAAAGTAATAATCATCGTAATAATAATCTAGTATTTACAGAGTTTTCATGTGAGGGCCCAGTATCAAATACGCATTCTTGTTAGTTACATTTTGATTGAACTGTACACTCGCAATGGACCCTCAATCAAAGAAAACTACTCTCTTCACATCCGTCGTCAAAATTAACATTGTTTTATATAAACCCTCCCTCGCGCGCACTAGCAGCCTGTTGTGAATTTCTATTTTTTGTTTTTTTTTTGGTTACAACGTTAATTCGTATAGGCGATACTCTTGATAGGATGCGATTAAACATCTTACCGAGAATATCACCGCTTCTTTCAAGTTCCACAGACGACTCGTGACATGCGGAAAATACGGAGTCACATGTGATAAATCCATAAAATTTCATTGTTAAGGTACAACCTTCGGTGTGGCGCTTAGGGATTATCCTCTTAATAACAAATTTTCTCCTTATTAAACAAATATATTACTTAACGTATGTATGACCTAAATTATCTTTTTCTCCCCTTACATACAACACTCTAGTGGATTCTTCCTATCTATATTATCGTTTATCTTTCATACAAGTCTTCTTTATCATATACTCTGTAATTTTTCGTTACGGTAATATTAATATAGTAATATATAATTGCGTACATTTACAATACTAATTATGAACTAATAGTATTTGAACTATTAATTATTAATTAACATTAAGTATACACAACATACAT
>NW_012130069.1:803427-812862 GCF_000143395.1 Atta cephalotes | reverse complement strand
TATATATATATATATATATATATATATATATATATATATATATGTAGAGATATATATATATATATATTTGTACGATTTCACTCACCCTGCACGAGTAGCAGCGAGGAAGAGTGGTAGAGTCGAGGGGGCTCTGGAGGATACGAGTGGAGGATACGTAAATAATGATCTTTCGACAGTTTCGCTTTAGTCTTTCGTTCCTTCTCGTACTACCGATTTTCATATCTCTTTCTTTCTCGACCAAGGACGAAAACAATTTTGAGTCTATTTGAGCCAGGCCGAGAAGAATTAAAAAGCACCAACATCGCGTTATTTTTCCCTCTTGTCTTTCGACGTATCGCATAATGTAGAAAATTGAAAGAGAAGATATATACACGCGCGCGCGAACCGAAACGTTTGTTCGCAACATTGAGGATCGCGAAATCGGAAACTATCCTGCGGTCCTAGAGGTGTTCCAAACCCCCAGGCGTGTCAGGCTCAATCGCTCGGCAAAATTTGATGGTACGCGCGTCACAGGCTTTCTCTTTCAGTCTCTATTGGCGCGCGCGCGCGCGAGTTTCAAGATTAATTATCTAATGCTTTCATAATTCCGTGAACGTTTCGTATTATTTATAAATTCACGCGACGCGGACGGTCGCAGCCATCCGAGCGCCGCCGTTGTCGTCTCCGTTAAGGGAAACACTTACATAACCATCGACCGATGTGATCGTCCGTAACAGTCACTACAACCCCTCGACGAACTTGGAGAGTTGGTCCTGCGGCGTCATCGGCGTTACCTCGTTGGCGTCTGCGCCGCCATTCGTGGGCGCCGGCGCCGGCGAGGGATGATGAGGCATAGTGGCGGGATGGCCGGTGGGCGCACCTGGACCGCCACCCAGCTGCGAAAGCATCATTTCGCTAGGACCGCCGCCGAGCTCGTGAGCCGGCGAATGTGTCGGCGTGCCGTGAGGCGGATGATGATGCGGCGATGGCACCGGACCCGATCGCGGCGACGGTACCGGTTGATTACGAGGGGAAGGGACAGGTCGCGGCGAGGGGTTGGGCTGCGGAGATCGGATGGGCGGTGGCGAACGAACTGACTGCATCAACTGTTGTTGCACGGAGATCCCCGGCGGACCCATGACGCCTTGCGGCGAGGGCACGGGCGGCGGAGTAGGTTTCAGACCTGGCTGACCGTAGCCCTGTTCGTTGAAACCGCCGTAACCTAGGGAGTTGGGCAAGTTTTGGTGTCGAGAAAACACACTACGTACTACAGCCCCACTGTTTCCTAAGTAATTACGATGGGTCATGTAATTACCAAGAAGCGGCCGTATAGGTCGCTGTTGACCGTATGGTGGCGCCGGAGGTTGAGTGAACGGCTGCTGCTGCTGCTGCTGTTGCTGCTGCTGCTGCTGCTGTTGTTGCTGCTGCTGCTGCTGCTGTTGAGCCACCTGCTGTTGCCTCTGCTGCATCACCAGCATCTGTTGCTTATACCATTGCGACTGCGCTTGCACTGGCTGTTGTTGTTGCGCCTGCTGTGTCAGCATCTGTATTTGCAGTCTACCTTGCTGTTGTTGCTGCTGCGTCTGCTGTTGCGGTTGCTGCTGCTGCGATTGTTGCTGTTGAGACATCATATGCTGCAAACCAGGTTGTTGTTGTTGAGGTTGATTAGGCCCCAATGGGCCGCCGACACCCCCACCATGCTGACCAGGTTGTTGCTGATGGACAAGCGCCTTTTTATTAAGAAGATCAGTAGTCAAATCTGCGCGTAACAACAAATGTATGATATTTTTTAAAATGTCAATCAACTCACTCGTTGCTTGATGAAGGCGGCCATTAACGGTGGATTGCTCTTCAATATTTGAAGTATCTGGTTCTGCTGGTCAGGCGTGTGCGGGCTCCTGAGAGTTTGCATTAGCTGTTGCAGAGCATGTTTGTGCATAGTACTTGCCTGCGGACCGACCTGTCCAACCGGCCCGATTACGCCCGGTTGCCGTGCCATTTGCGCACCCATTCCCATTCCCGGTTGAGCCTGATGCTGTTGTTGCTGCTGTTGTTGCATCAACTGTTGCGGTGTCTGCTGTCGCGCCAAATTGGGATTTTGTTGCATCACTGTATTCGACTGGTACCTACTAAAAGATAAAAGAACACGCTATCTCATAGGAGTACACAGAAACCGTGTTCTATTTTGATTTTTCGATTATAATTTATTTGCCAAAGTTAATGATGAAAAATGTATAAAATAGGAATTTAAATAAATACCTCGCTGTCCATTGATCCATCGGAATGAGATGAGTGCCGCTGGGATTCGGCATCTGAACCGGCAACGGCCGTTGCATCTGAGGTGGCGGCATTACCCCGCCAGTTTGACCTCCTACGCCGACACCCACACCAACACCACCGCCCGGTGTTACCTTACCATAACTAACTGAATGTGGTGCTTGTTGTCTCGCTGCCTCTTCCTGCACCTGCTTCACCACTTGTAGAACATGAGCGGGAGGAGTCTGCGTTCCGGGCTTTAATCCGATACCTGGTTGATGTGGTGTTGGCAAATTCGATGTGCTAACACCAGGTTTCATAGCGACTCCAGTCGACATGGCAACGTTTGAGGTCTGTTGTCCGGTCTGCATTGCTACAGGTCCAGTGGGCCTCGTATTCATCACAGCCATTCGTCTCCTATACACAAATAAACACAAATATTGACTAACGTTTTCGATATATAAAAGTTTGATAGACAGATACAGTATGATTAAGCAGATAGTAAGTTTTTATTTAAGTTTAAAAGTAAATAGAAAATAAGATAATTTATAACGCTATTATTCAGAAAGTAAATGATATTAAGAATTGAGGAATAAAGCTTAATAGCAAATTAAAAAAATAAAGACAACATGCAAAGATATGCAAAAAAATCAAAATATGTTCACGCGTTTTAGTTTAGATAGTATTCTAGGATTCGCTATTTAATAAAAATAGATAGAACAATACTTGAAATAAAAGACAATAGAATATATTTTTGCATTAGTGCAATAATATATACATAAGTCGACAACTTTACTAACCTAAGTAACTGCGCTTGCTGTAACCGTTGTTGTAATTGTTGCTGCTTTATCTTATGCTTGATGTTAGAGCAGAATGGAACGAGACATTTAGTCTCTTGGCAGTGCTTTGCATGATAACAACACAACGCAATTAACTGTTTACAGATGGGACAACCACCATTTGTCTTTCTCTTGCAGTTCTTCGTATGCATAACTACTCGTTTCATTTTCTGACAACTCGGTAAACGACAATTGGCATCTCTACATTGACAAGCATGCACCAATGACTGAATGCATCTCTGTATCGATAATTTCCTGGCCTCCTACATTGCAGAAATAAAAAAGATACATGAGCACATTATAGGCTTATTACAACAATATTTTCAGAAGATAAATTACCTGTGGATTCGTTTGTTTGGCATCAGCCGGTGAAGAGCCATCATCCAAATCAAAGCCAAGTTTTTCCATCGGATGCGGGTGACCGTCTTTATCTTTACAACTCACACATAAATCGAAATCCTGTCATAAAATTGGAGTTAGAGTAAAAGTTATGAAAAGAAACAAAAGTACTTTTTTCCAAATAATCTTATACGTACATCACAAACTGTACAATGATATCTAGTCTCCACATGACTTTTACAGTTATTACAAGTGTAAACAAATTTGTCTTGGCCTTGATTATGTAATTCGTATAGCATAGACATGGAACTGAACTTTGCTCTTCTAAGCGATGAAAATTCGTAATGCCTTTCCCTTGCCATCGTGAGAAACGCGTCACGACCATCCATTAGATCACAATTGATAACAGGATCGGGATCTTGGATAGGCTAAAAAAGATTTAAATAAAAATTAATAATCGCATGCATCATGTTTTCAGAGGAAAAGAAATGTACAACACGGAAAATACTTACTGCCAAACTGGCTGCACTTTGAGCGCTGTGCAACCTAATGACAAAAAACACTTCTTTGTGCTTTTCCATAGTAGCAAAGATTTTCGCGGAAAGATCATTGCCAGTTTGAGGAGTATTCGATTTCTTGCTATTTTTCCTTTGATTCGCTTTAGATTTGTTAGATTTCTTCGCCTTTTTCTGACCCTTCTTCTTACCGTCTGGAGTTTCCGCGTCTTCGGACAGTGAAAATATCTGAAAAGATACGAGATCGGGGATATAAACATATAAGACGAAAAACGTGATTATTGCAAGCAAGTAGAAACATTATTTATTTTCTAGAACTTACCGCGTTTGCCGCAGCAGCGGCTGCTTCCGCCGCTTCAGCTTGTTTACGTTTCTCTTCCTCTTCCTGATCTAATTCTTTAATACTTTCTTCCAACACATTCGGCCAAAAGTCGCCCTCAAAATATGGTAGATCCGCCGCAGATGAAAGCCTATCTTCCATGGCTTGTTTTAAGATGTCCTGCATACAAATGTTTCATTTATATATTTCTGTTTTAAAATAGAGAGATACATGCGCAAATAGTCAAAATGCAAAAAAATATCGTCTGCAAATCCTATGTTCATTGCTATATAACTGTAACAAGAACACTAGCTTCGCTACAGACGTTTCTTTAAGTCTCATTTGACACCGATACGATACCGCGACACGTAACGGAAACACAAGAGACTAGATCTATCAAAAATCTATGAATTTATCTGCTAACCTTGTAGTCAAGCACGATTCTTTCGACCATTCCCTTGTCCAACATTTTCTTGTACCACTCCTGCAATCTCTTAGGCTTTGGTATTTTTTGTTCTGCGGGATGGCAGTGGAAGATATAATCGTCCCCTTCGGAAGGTGGACAAGCCCAAATGTGAGCCATAGTGTACCTGTAATTTCACATTTTTCTTCTTTATATATTTTGTTAATGTAAAATTCATATTATATTATCTTTATATTATATTATATTATTCATATTATATTATCTTAAATATAATATTATATTAGATATAATATTATATATTAGATTTTTATTATGTACACTGTAAATTACTTCAATTATAATTTGTCTTTTTGCTTGGATAAACTTACCCAAGCTGCTTCGCATAATCGAGATATCCAAGAAGAATCTCGTGATACACAGCCGTTCGAAATTGTCTAGGCCGGAAGAAGTGGACAGAATCCAGATACGCGATGTAAACTCGTCTGGTGTTAGGCGGCGTACATTCGCTTCCGTATTCCTGCACGTGCATACCGAAAAAACAGACGTCGGTGCCGTCGACCTCCTCGAACGCGAACAATGCTTTCGCGCGGTATGGGAATTCGCCGGGCATGTCACCGTTCTCGACGAATCTACTTCGCATCCCGGGTTTGACCTCGACCACCTTGTCGCTGGATGCGACCACTCTGATCGCGACCTCACCGGCGCCCGCTTCCTTCTTCTTCAAGAAATTATTTACGCGCGTCTCGATGTATGTGCCGAGTTTTGTTACGGGCAATCGTTTGGCGTTGAACTTATTCTCTTTGCGTTTCTGTCCCTTCTTCTTTAAACAATTATCACAGGTAAATCTGTCAAAGGGAAAGTAACTTCTAAGTATGCGAAATATTTTATAACTTTATCAAACTTGAAAAGGCAGTAAACAATGCGAACGTATTTTATTTTAATAGAAAGAAAACATAATTCGTCAAATCTTTTCGCGATTATAGTTTTGATAAAATAAAATTATTTACCCTAATGGCCAGATTGCTTCCATATGGAGCACACAAATTTGATGTACTCTCCTACCACAGTCCGTACAGGTTACAAAAGGCTCTAATTCTAAGTGATCATTCTTCATTTCCTGGAACTGTTCCTTCTTGATAGCACTATGAGGAACAAAGATGTCATATAGACCGTATCGGATCGGAATAATGTTAATAAAGATTATACGCGTTAATTGTTTGACATCACTTACGTTTGAGGCTGCGTTGGATCGTCTCCCAACGTCACTGTGTCACCAGGAATGTCGTTGAAACATTTCTGACAGAAGGTGTATCTGTCGGAAAGAAGACCAATTCCCTTTAGAAGACCACTATTATATCGGCGCCGTGTGTACGGTTTTATTATGTAAATTCGATGTACGACGGCCAATTTATTCCAAATGTGTGTCCAAGTTTCGGCATATTGAGTTTCCGTCAATTTCGGCAAGTGTTTTTTTTTTTATATATGTACAATCAATTTTTTTTGGTAATTACACATGCATGCAATGGCCAATTGTTTCGGATCCGATTTCAGTTTCGAAAGACCGTGGAAAGGCATCGTTTGGGTTTTTTTTCGATTACAGTTTTTTCCAGAATCAAGTATTTCGTAGAGTCGAAAAGAAGCAAGGTCGCAGGCAACACAAGAAGTAAGCGGCAAACAAGGATTTGTGTATGCGTGCGCAACCCATGGGCGAAGACATACAAAGAAGAGAACAGTGCCAATGTTAAAAAAATATCAATTTATACGTCATTTTCTAAATCCTAATCGCACATACCAAAAGGCTATGTAAAGCCATTTATATCCAGCGATCAATAAACGTTCCTTACGCTGTAACTTTCTTCAATTTTAGAACTTTAACGCTACATTTTATAGTATAAAATGATACACATCCTTTAAGTATATGCGCAACTATACATTACACAAACTTTAAGTGCGTGAGTTTAATACGAAAGAAAATTCGTACATATAGCTTCAAAAAAGTGTAGTTCAGGGGACTGACCTGCTTTTACATTTATTGTCAAAAGCAAGTTAATTAACCTGTCAATTTAATTTAGCGTATTCAGCGATAGGACACTTTCATATTAAAAGGGTCTACAGAAGATGAATACGCGGGGATCACCGTTCTTCAAATGCCCTATAAGCATGGCAGAGCCGTATAGAACATTACTTAAAACGTAAAAGTCACTACTAGATGTTACAAAATACTGCAAACGTGTCCCCATTGTGCACGCTCTAATTACAGAAATGTTCAAACTGCTAATGTAACATAATACTTAAAATGCCATTTCTCACATGCTCAATCGATTTAGATTAACAAAAGTAATATAATGGATTAACTAAACTTCGACTTAAAGTTAGAATATATCTATGTATTAATATTTTGATAGATTCAGCATTAATACAATATTAACATTTTAAGCATTAGTATCTTCAAATAACGTATTCTCTCACGTCAATAGTTCTCTATGCATTATAATTCAATATATACTTGAATGTAACTGTGCACTGACCTGTTTTGATACGAATAATACTTTGCATCCCTAGGTATCGTACAAAGCTGCTTGCCATAGCAACAGAGTACCTGCGGGTTGAATGTATACTTTCTGCCGCAACAATAACCCAGTGCCTGCATCACGGGGTCTATCTCCTGCTCGAACACTTCCGAGAGCTGCGTTTGAAAAAAGGAGAAAAATAAATTAGACTCGAACGTATAAAGCATGTATCGCATGTTAGTGATCATATCATCAGATAAACATTACCTTGGTGCAATATCTATAAACTCGAGAAGTCTTGCGATTATACAGCCAAGCATTATCAAACATCATCCACACGTCGTCGACGTACTCCCACGGATCGCTGTATTTCTCCGTGTCAAGTTTCTTCTTGATCGTCGATAGATCCATCGGCTTCTTCACGATAGTCGGATAATCCGGTATACCCAATGCCTGAGGATCTACCGGTTGTCGGAACGGAATGCTCTCAGGATCTTGTCGATATAACTTTTCCAACGTCGGCATCAATGCCTGGCGCAATTCATCAGGCTTGAACAAGCACTTCTTCTTGTCAGTAGACGTGCCACTCGGTTGAATTGGTTCTGGCACCAAGGGTTTGATGTCAGAGGTAGTCGTATCTTGACTGGACACAGGAGTCATGCTCTCCTCTTTAATGCCAGGCTCTTCCTTTACGGTTGCTTCATTCGAGCCCTCCTCCATTGGTTCGGTCTTTGGCTCGGTTTTGATAATAATCTCATTGTTCACACTTTTACCATCCATTCTATGATTCTGTGGCTCGTCCGGTGGTTCTTGTTTGATCTCCATCTTTATTTCCTCCTTGATGGAATCCAGCTTACCTTTGTTATTATTCATCGGCGGACTGGGTGAATTGTCACGATCCAGCGCTGCTGTAATGGCAGCCATTTGCGAGGACATGGATGTACTACGTGGAGTGTTTAGTGCTGCTCGTTCTTGCGAGGTCATACCTTTGCCAAGACTTGCAAGGCCGGCTGGGGACGGTGTTGGGCCGGAATGGGGAGGCGTTTGGTTCGATGCGGAAGACACCGTTTGATTTGGCGTCATTAACGACGGTACCAGTGGTGTGTTTGGTGTGGACGTGGTCGACTGAGGTCCGTTAGTCGTACCCGTAGTCGTCGCGGGTACGCCACCCGTTGGACTTGGTCCGCTGGATGCAGGCGGTGGTATCGTCTGTGGTGTCGATGTTGCAATACCATTGTCATTAGGCGTGGTAGCTGACAATGGCCGAGTTGGAAATTGTTGATTCGATTGTTGTTGCGGCTGTTGCTGCGGCTGCTGTGCACTTGGTTGCTGCATACCACTAAACGGTGATGGTGTTTGTGGAATCGATGTTGCTGGAGTACCGACCTGGTTGGGAGCATTTGTCGGTTGTGGTTGTTGCTGACTTTGCTGTTGCTGTTGCTGCTGCTGTTGTTGCTGTTGTTGCGCTGCTTGAGCCTGGGCTTGCGCTAGTCTGACTTTCATGAGATCGGGAAATTGATGCTGGTTCTGAATAGGAGAACTGTTAGGTAAACCGGCAGTCGTGCCATTGGATGTCGGGAATTGACTAGTCGTCGCGTTGTTAGATGCAGTAGTGGTCGTGAGATTAGCCTGGGACATTTGAGGTCCAAATGGACTCAGTCCAGGATTAGGCACCATATTGGCGTTGGATGTGGATTGTCCGTTTGGGCTAGGACCGGGAGGGCCGACCAGGATGCCTTGTTGTTGCTGCTGCTGCTGTATTTGCTGCTGAGCTTGCACCTGTTGCTGTTGGGCCTGCTGTTGTTGCGCCTGCTGTGGGAACTGCATCCTATTGTGCTGTTGGATAGCCATCGCTGGTATCGTTGCCAGTTGACCCATACTCGGTGAGTGGCTTCGTAAGGTAGGTGGTACTGTCCCGACAGGTTTCGATGCCCCTGGCATAACGGTACCTACATTTGGAGGCGCACATGGCCTTAATCCAGGACCAGATGTACCCGGTGGCTGCGTTGGTTGTTGCTGCTGCTGTTGCTGTTGTGCTTGTAGCTGTTGCTGTTCCTTTCGTTTTTGTCGTTTTTCATCTACGTTATTCGACAAATCGGGCTTAGAATAAGTAGTACTTAGATACATGTTAATTTAAAAAGAAAAAAGTTTGTTTTTTAAAGAATTGATTAACTAAAATATGTATAACACACGCACGCACGCATGCACACACACACACATATATATATATATATATATATATATATATATATAT
>NW_012130069.1:797838-800065 GCF_000143395.1 Atta cephalotes | reverse complement strand
TATGTTAATGCAAAAAAAACTTGAACATGGACTACGTAAGTTAGGCCGTTCTTTTATTTAAAATAATCTTCAAAATGTCGGCCTAATCACAAACTTGTACTAGTATCTTAAGACGGCTATTACTTAAAATGATTTTTAAATAAAAATAAAATTAGCATTAAAAATGTTTCAATGTGTTGAAATTGTATTACTTACCAAGTTCTTTTTGAATCTTGTAAATTTTTTCGGCCAACAGATGATAGTATTCCGACCGAGAGTTAGCCATTTCATACATGTCGCCTTCTACCTTCCTCGCGTACGCAACTAAGTTGTGCATTCTTTTATCGAGCATGGCTTGTGGATCGGGAGTCGGGAATATCGCTTGAACCCTAAAAAAATTAGACACACGCTATAACGTACTGAGTTATAGCTCGATAAGTTTCGAAAAGTCATATATAATAAAATTTTCACTAACAATTTATGAACGAGATGGTTCCTGAGATCAGGAGTGACGGACAAATGCCATTCCTTTGTTCCTTGCACCGGCGTCGCAGTGACTTGTCCGGGTTGAAGACCACCTGGAAGCTGCAGATTTGCTAATCTATTTTCCCCGCCTATCACACCAGGTTGTCCAGACTCGTTCAGTCCGAACAATGTTTGCATATTAACAGATTGCTGTATATTGGCAGCAGCCGCTGCTGCGGCGGATGTAGGTCCGGTCGTCGGTACTGTCTGATTGCCGGCTACTCCGACCGTGCTAGGATCGGAATTTAGAGGAAGAGATACATTCGGAGCGACTACTTGTTGTCCAGCACCGACTACAGACTGTCCCGGTGCAGCTGAAACACACATGGGCGCCCATCGCTTGTTGCTTTTCTCGTAAAAATCTATACAAATCATATTTTATACTTTTAGCAGAATATAAAAAAATATTTAATATAACAAAATATAATTTTATACAATACATACAATAAATTTTATAAAATGTTTTACAATTGAAAAAAACAGTTAATATAAAATATCATGCAACTCACCCTGTGTTTGAGGTTGCGCTAATCTAACGTTGCCCAGTGCTCCTGGAGGACCCGCCATGCCGGGAGCTGGCATTCTGACGCCTCTTCCAACGCCTTGACCGGGCAAGATTCCCGGTGTCGTTGTTGGACATTGAATCCCTAAAGCTTCATAAGCCCTTCTCATTTCAGATGGACTTGTATTTGGCTGATTATTTGGTTGAATTGCGGGCGCTATTGATAAAAAGAATATGTACATAATGTAAATGTATAGAATATCTCCAGATAAATACCGTTTGAAATAACTGCTAAACCAAGAACTATAAAAAAAACGTAAATACATTTTATTCCTTTGCATTATTAAAGTTTTACTTTCTAAGAAAATCATAAGATGTGTTTACGTTTTTTGAAGAATTTTCGGAGAATCGCTGAAATATCAAAGTGACACAAATATTTTCAAATTACCTTGCGCAGAATTAGTCCTATTCTTATTTGCTTGTTTTATCGGCAAGCAAACTGGGCAATCACTTCGGTTACAATGTTTCCAATGACTGATAATTTGCCTAGACATGCTACAGTGAGGCACCGTACAAGTTTTACCAGCTTGACAATTCGTCATATGATTCAAAACATTTTTCATGGTTTTACAGTCTGGCAAGGTGCACTGTCTCATCTCGCCGTTCACTTGACTCTCGCGTCGCTGGCATTTATGCGCATGTAAAAGTAGCACCAATTGTTGCTGTATGAGTCTACATTTTTCTGGATCTGGTGTCGATTTTGCACCTAAATCGAACAAAGTTATTGAGCGAAGGCATTACAACAAGTAACATGATTTATAATAATCCAGAGACACGGTAGTGTCTCGGCACTAAGAAAAAACGCGTAGCGTTTTAGCGCAAGACAGTACAGTGTATCTTTATGTGGAGCGGTGAGTTTTTCGAGACCTCAATTATTATATCTCAATAATTGTGACGATCAAATTTTATGTATGGTCAATCAATAGCTTGTATCCGAATTGTATAATGAAAGTGCATTTATTTTTTTTCTATTTACCTTATGAACGGAGATATTGCAACAAGTTCCAAATTTTGTTCAAATTTTATATATATATATATATATATATATATATATATATATATATATATATATAAGTATAGTAGTAGTATTACTTACTTACTACTTACGTACGTACACACGACACCGACGACTAGTTCGTCCGTTCGTCGTACGTCGTTCGT
>NW_012130069.1:777278-797818 GCF_000143395.1 Atta cephalotes | reverse complement strand
CTTACCCGTTGGAACACCAGCACCAGGCATTTGCCCTTGCGTAGCTTGTTGCGGACCTGGCTGCCCTCCAGTTGGTGCTCCTGATTGAGGTTGAGCTGGACTTGGTGCTGGTGGCTGCGCTTGTTGTGCTGCCGTTCCACCTTCCTGACCACCCACGACATTCGTAGTACCGATCGGACCAGCAGCACTAGTAAATCTGCTAGCAGCGGCTGCCGCTTGCATGGGACTCATATTTGTTCCAACGCCCTTCTGCTGCGGTTTGACGACACCTACGGGATTATTGGAGCATACAGTTACGCCTGCCCCTGGTCCAACCGTATTTGGAGAACCTGTATTATAAATTTTATTTTCATCGTGCTGCATCTGTCTCTATTGACAACGTCCGCTTCTTCGTTCATATATATAAATATATATATATATATAAAACAAAAGAAGATATGTTTTATATACCATAGCTATACGGATTCGATGCACCTAGTTGCCCCATAGTCGGCATATTTGCCATGTTAGGAGGAGCTTGCATTCTGGGACCACCCTGACCGGGACCGACGATGCCAACTTGATGCACCTGTTGATGAGGACTTTGCCCTCTTGCCGGACCAATCATATGCGCTTGCTGTTGTTGCTGCATTGCCACAGCTCTTGTGTTCATCATTCCAGGACCGTTTTGCATCGGCGTAACTCCATGAGGAGCACCGGGATGATGTATTGCTTGAGTATTAGGGCCCATCATGGTTACCTTTAAAAGATTCTTGGTCAAATATATGATTACCAATCTTTTTACTAGAGAAAAAGTTACATGTATTACATAAATCAACATACTGTATTTAAAGGTTGTTTGTTCAAACTGTTTGTTACTATCAAGCTCCCGCCAGCCATTCCTCCCATGTTGTTTCCGCTAGCGGTGCTAGTCATCACTAAACCGGAATTCATGCCGCCCGGCATCGACATCGCGGGGTTACTTCCGGCTATACTCATGGACGATTGTAAACCGCCCATCGAGTTCGCGATCGACATTTGATTATTCGCCAACGAACTGGCTATACTACTTGGTAGATTACCAAGACTCACGACCATCTGTGGATCGACTATTCCTCCCTTAGAAACAGAAACGTTCGGTGGCGATTGCATATTCGGACTCTTGTTACCTAACGTTCCAGCAGCCATTACTAAGGAATTCGCCACCAAATTTTTGTTGCCCTGTTTAATAATTTTTTGTAAAGTATAAGGTATATATCAATTAATAAAATCATCAGATCTCTAATGTGTAATGTAATCGTACCTGCTGTTGTTGAATAAGATGGTGAGAGAGTTGTTGTTGTTGCTGCTGTACATGTTGTCTGAGTTCTGTATCGAGAGCACCATTTTGCTGCCCTGGACCAGGACCAGTTGCAGGTGGCTTGGTGCTCTCGGTTGTGGAACCCCAAGATCCAGATGACAGCAAGTCATCAGGAAGATCATTTTCAAGATCGAACATTTCTGTATTAGAAATGTAATCTGAGAATGAAGAAGAGAAAGAAATTAAAAATCACGTTTCTATGAGCATC
Source organism: Atta cephalotes (assembly GCF_000143395.1). NCBI lineage: Eukaryota > Metazoa > Arthropoda > Insecta > Hymenoptera > Formicidae > Atta > Atta cephalotes. The sequence continues at coordinate 796,271 of NW_012130069.1, read as the reverse complement.
TACATTATGTTTTTATCGATTACACATACTGGCTATCAGAAAAATATATTTCTACATTTGTTACATCAGTGTGTGTACGTGACTTATAGTATCATTAATTTATTCATTAATTTATTATTTTGACTTTTCATTTTATTTTATTGTTTAATTTTACTCGCTGTGTATCAAAATGACACTTTCATATGTTTCTGGACTATTTGAATTTTATCATGACACATTATATACAGTACATGTATTATTTTTTGAGATAACCAGTTCGCAGATTAAAATGATTATAATATTGAGAATGATAAGTACCATAGATACCAAGAAATCATTAGTAATTTTACAAGGGTAAGATTTTAGCGCCGTCACCATAGCTTTTAGCATCAAAATTTTAGCAGAGTATCTATATCTTTGATATTACAAATGTACGTGTTACATCATTATGTGCATAATGTATTATAGACCCTTTTATATACATATATACACATATAATTGCATGTAAATATACATATATACATGCGTGTATATAGAGACACGTACAGGCAAAGAAGCATTCAATTTTCATCTATATTAAAAACTTATACAAAAAACTTTCGATGCTATTAACATCATTACAAAATTCACATTCCTATTAACATCATTACAAAATGTAAACATTTCTAAGCAAATAAAACTTGAAACTTACTCATCTATCCACGACTGACCATATATACATTGACGGAGAAAAAAAGGGTGTACATATATAAATGTATACGTATCTATATGTAGGAAAAGTACAAATGCAAAAAGGAGATCCTATATATCAAAATGAAAAAAAAGAAAAAATTATAGAAAACTGTACGTGGTTGTAAAACAAATATGAAAAATAAGACATGAGACATACACTGCATGAGCATAACGTAAAGGAGCCTTATTCTACAGCAGAATGAAAATTTTCGGCATAATAAATTAGTGCTAAACTAAACAAGCATCCAGCGAAGCTATCGATGGCAAACTTTATAGAAGAGTCATGCGAAGAAATCAGTCACTCTAGAAAATATCTGTTCAAGCAAAATAATACTCCCGGCGCGCCATGTTCGTAAGAGAATGTCGGTTCTCTTCATCCTAAAAAAGAAGAAAAAAAAGACAAAAATTTCTCAAAAATTTTAAACAAGATTTGTCTGCGCACGCATAGATTTTCATTCTATATTTACGTTCCTTTATAAATATCTGTAAAAGATTTAATTGATATAGACCGAGTCTTCCCACCTACGCTATTTATTATCAGCGCTGTATCGTAAACTCTCTTTATGTTAGAAGCACAGTGTTGTATGCATACTTAATTTCACCTTTGCAATTCCTCCGCAAGTCCACGAGCTCGGGGCGTGTGTGTCGCATGTCTATGTTACGTTTTGATTCACATCGAGAAATGTCTCACGGTGTTCATTACAGAAAAGAGGGGAACTCGGTTTATCCTGAATTCTTATGTACCTTTATAGCAACCACCGATCCAATTTTTCTCCATTGCTATGTAAAGTGAATCAGTCCGTGATCAAAGTAAGACAATACTTAATATATCCGTATTGCCGCTCTATATGCTCTGCCATATTTTTTTCAAAGATAAATTATCACGACATCCATTTCTTTCATATTCTTCTCTAACTGTGTCGACAATAGACTAAAGTTATTGAACCATAGTGACAATATGCCAAAACTATCACCCATCAGAAAGTACTGGTGAGACTGGAAGGTGTCACTGAAAACCAGAGACTGAGACAAGTAACTTTAACGAGAGAAACGTATGGTACTATGAGATGATCGAACGGCCAAATAGATTTCATTTTTTTTTTGCGGTGCCGAAACTTGATACTTTTTCGAAATTGTCGCTTTTTTGATCTGATAATGATATTTACTTCTTTTCTGGATGGTATTGTTGTTCCAGTGTTGCAGCGGATGCTGTTGCAGATGTAGCTGTTGCGGTGGAGCCTGTATTTGTTGCATGTTACCACTGCCACCTCCCCCGTAGTTCGTATAAGCAGGGTGCATCAATAAAGGCGGCATACCCACTACTATATCATAGTTTTTCGTTTAAATTTAGAACGAAAGAGAATATACTATTCAAAGCTTGTTCTCTGGATTATGGTACTTTAAGTCGATATTCATAATCAATTCTTATTTCAAGGCCATCTTGAGTATAGTAATATCTTCTAGTATCTAAGATACTAATACTCTGATATGCAGTTTTACTGAAGTATCTAAAAATGTAGCACTGAAAATAATTTTGTTGGACCATAAAAATAATTATATAGGACGTTCAAATTGCTAGAATGTTCAAACTTTTTGTTATCAAACGTCCTGCTAAATTATTTGAACGATCAAAATTATTTTCATATATGTAGCAAAAATTTTTAGATTTAAAATCTAAATACTTCAGCAAAACCGTTCTTTTCATATACTTAAGATGGTATTAAATATAAGAATTGACTATGAATACTAACCTAATTGTAAGTAGCAGAAACAGTTTGAGAATTCGATTTTTCAGTCATCGTCAACGACTCTCACGCACGCTCGCGATTCTTGGCGATTGTGAAAACTCGAGTAAACTGTTTCTGTGACTTTATCCGCTGAGTACCCTCGCAAAGAAGCGATTCGAAGAGTCCGCGATTACATCCGAATAAAAGATAATTACAAATCGATAATAATACAGCGTTATGTGCGTCTTCGAGTTTGAAAACTGTTAAGATGTGTTCAAAAGGATAATTTAAAAAACAAAAATAAAAGGAAGAACAAAGAGATATATATTAGCGCATCATTCATGCCAGCAAGATGTAATCTTTAACATTAAAGTGTCATGCACCCTCATGCACTACAAGATCGCAACTATATTTTAAATCTAGAATATGTCTAAAAGAATGTACAGAACTGCATTGTCAGTATGGCACATTCGTTTCAAAACAGAGCAAGACAGTAATGTCTATCTCTATCAAAATAGATTAACTTTAATCTCTTAATTTATTCCCAGATGCATAATCAGAATATAAGACGTTTCTAAAATGTCTTTATAAATGGTCCTCGTAAAAATGTCTTTTAAATTAAAAAATATATCGGTGTAAATTTAACACAATGTCTATATAATTCTCACTGTACTGGTATTAATAATAATTCTTCAGACTTGTACAATGTAATGTACATTAAATTTGAAGACATCCGTTGAAATTTATTTAGTTCTATTGACATCATTACAGATGTATATAATAATATACATGTTAGAAAAATAGTTAAAATTTAAAAAAATAAATTTTTTAACATAAATTATTTATTACTGTAGTCTTAAATTAAATTAAAAAAAAAAATTTAACATGATTCCATTAAAATCAAATCTCAAAGAGTCAACATATAATATAAAAAAATAATGTGAATTTAAAATCCATGGTCAATACAATCATGATGTGGATTTTAAACCCAGGAAGTTAAATCCATATCATGCTAGTGTTAATATTAATACTAACACAGTGAGAAAAATTGTATAGACACTTTATATTGTGTTAAAGCCACACTATTTTTTAGAGTGCCACAGAAAAGATAGTTTTGTCGATCTATCTAAAAATTTAGCTAGCTACAGATTTGAAAATAATTTTGTTGGGCCCAAAATAATTATGTAGAACGCTCAAATTGGTTGCTAGAATGTCAAAACTATTTACAGCTAATCATGCTTAAATTTTCTACGCTTATTAAGCTTTTCTACGCTTATAAATTTTCTATGCTTAAATCATTTTGATGATCTAACAAAATTATTTTCAGATCTGTACCTACTTAAATTTTGAGCAAAATTATTCTTTCTGTGTTTCAAGATGTTTTTTAGACATCCTTCAAACATCTTATGTCTCGATTTTGGACTTGTAAGTTTTAAACTCACTTATCTGGGTTTTTTACCTTTTTTAATATTTACAATTAGAAGAAGATAAGAAGCAAATTAACCGAGATTAAAATTAATCTACAATAATAAAAGTGAATAAAAGTGTGGAAAGACGGAGTAAGTAATGTACAAAGTTATTCTCTCAACAGACTCGCGCGTGTAAATCTCCGAGCGAAACTCAGCACGCCGCACCGCAGCTCTCCTCGTGTACCATCCATCTTGCGTCGACGGAGCTCGCGTCGTGTCTCGAGAGTATCGCGGAACGATACTGTCGTGATCGTCGCCAAAACAGAAGGAAGATCGGCGAGGTTCCACGTGCATACGCGTACATAGTCATTAAACGTTAAGCCATAAGAAATTGATCGATTATAGTCGATTATTCTTCTCACATTCGACTGTGATTGGTCAATTTCTTACGGCTTATGACTTAAAGCTCAGATAATGGCTTATTGTAGAAAGACACAATTGAAAAGCACAAGCAATAGGAACATGGAATAATAGACTTATTTCAACTCAGGAAAAACTATGAATACTAGGTGATCAACTCTTTAAGAACGAAAAAAGGGACATTAAAAAAATGTTAATTGTCATAATTAAATTTTAATAAATAAACATTTTTTTATAATTGTTAATGAAATACATAAACAATATTATTATTAGATATATATGTTTATATTTGTTAAATAAATAGTAATATCTAACAATATAACATTACATAAGATCACAACAAAAATTACATCAAGTTACAAGATTAAATTTCAATTTTTAAAACTTGTATCTTTATGAATGACATTTGGATTTTTAGAAATCATAACATTCTATCATATATTTAAAAGAGAAACAATTCATAATCTTTAATTTGTGAGGGTTGATTATTTTAAATCAGTATTCATAGTCAGTTCTTTTTCAAGATTGTCTTAAGTAACAGATTGTCTAAAATCTTTGAAGTGGAATCTAATTCTAAAAAATGACAAATAGTTGAGCCACCATTTAGCTAGTGTTGAAAAAGAGCTCAGCTGTCAATTTTAACAGTGAAATTTCACTCTTTAGAGTCAGAATCCATTCTAAAGATTCTAAATTTTAAAAAGAATGTTTTAAGAGATGTGCTGCTACTGCTTTGTAGATGGTATTTACAATCGATTCTTATATTTAAGACTATTTAATTACTGTCTCGAGTACAATCTTAAGATATCATGGACCAATCAGACAACCCATTAGCATCTTAAGACATTACTTAACACGTTTTTGAAATAAGAACAGATTATGAATATTGATCTGTGATTGACTTATAACACCTTAAGACTGTTTTAAGATGGTCTTAAATATAAGATCCAAAGACTCTCAAAGAATAATCTCTATAGTGTACATCCAAATTCATGATATTCTGACAGATTGAGATGATGTCTTTCTTACCTATGCTTTTTAATTATGTTTCAAGCTTAATTCCGTGGAAAATAGATAACGCGTTCGATTTTGATCGAAACTCGTCGACGCACGTCACGAGCATCTTGGCGCGCTCACACGAAACTTCGCTTGGAGATTCGACGACGTCTGGGCGATCCATCGCGACGCGGTGCGTCGACGTCGCAAACAGACGGTGGGCTGGCTGGCCAGCCAGCACAGCCATGGCGGTCAGCTGCGCCCGAGAGAATCGTGAAAACCGCGCCGGGTCTTTCGGCCCGGGTCTCTTTTTTTCTCTCTTCTCCACCGTGTGTGCGTGTACGTATATTGTATATGTGCGATGCACGCGAGATGCACGTCACAGCGTACGCGTGCACCGCGTATTCCTGCGTAAGGTTAGTTGCGGAACTGCGCGCGGTTCCCGGAAGGAAGGAAGGAAAAAAGAGAAAGAGAGAGAGAGAAGGAGAAAAAGAGATGATCCTCAGGGCTAAAAGGTCTGTTCTTTATCACTGCACTGGACTAAATCTTGCTTTTGTCAAACTTGAAAGAAATATCTATTTCATTTTGACTACAAATGTGCACTATTTGCAGAACACAAATAGGAACATTACATGAATATTATAATTTCCCACTGAATGTAAGATCCGTTAGCGTTACTTGTACTTATTGCTCTCAGCATCTTTGTTCTCTCTCTCTCTCTGTCTGTCTGTCTGTCTCTTTTCAATCCGTCCAAATATCCTTTTAATTTTTAAGGATTTCAAGCAATACGAACAGACCTATAAATGTAACACAAAGCCCTGATTAAATTAGAGATTGAGATTGGATCGGAATTTAACCAATCAGAGAAAGAAAATCGACCTCAAGTTTAGTGAACTTTGCTTTGAGTTAAATTTTAATTCACTCTTAATTCCAGTCTGATCACATGTTTCATATTAAAATTTGAATATGACAATTACCTTGCATTCTTTTCAGCTGAATTTTTGCACTGCACTTCTGGAGAAAACTCCAGATGAAAAAAAAAGAGAAAAAAAAATGATCGGTGCAAGAAGTTCAGTTAAAAATTACAGGTCTATTGTTGTAGGAAATTATGACATAGATGTAATATTACACTGTTACTTTATTCTGCGGGAAGTTAAGCAAAGAAGAGACCTAAAGACATCGGAAAGAGGGAAAGTATACGAGGAAGATGGAGAGAATTACAAAATGGAGATTAGAATTTAATCAATCAAAAGAATGAAATGAATTAAAATAAAAATTATCTGATTGAATTTCAATCTTCAATTCGCAATTCTTAGGCTTGGTTCCACCAAGATTAACTTTCAACCTCGCAGTTTATTTTTTATCTTTTTTGACAGACTCTAAGAACTCTAAACATCTAAGCATCTAAAGAATCTAAAGAATCTAAGAACTAGAAAAAAAGTGTCTATTCGCGTTGCTTACTCATATCTTTCTCTCTCTTCAACACACTCGAATATATTTACTTCATTTTAAGTGCAAAAATTTCTAGTGATTCAAGCGGTAGATTTATTGATAAACAGTAAGTTAAATCAAGATTAAAGTTAATCATTAATGAAACAGGATTCTTAGTTCTCTAACGCGTTAATCTCCAACATAGGCTGAAAGGAAGCGGAGGAACCGAGGTGAACGAAAAAAAAAAAAAAAAAAGAAACAAAAAATATAAAAGAATTGGCGAACAACTTACCCGTCGAGTCCGACGTCCCCTGGAACGGATCGAGCTTGGGCCGCTTCGGCGGAGGACCGTCCACCAGGTGGTCGGCCATGGCTCCTCCGCGCGGCTGTTATCTTTCTTCCGTAATAACCTAACCTCTCGCTCTTCTTTCCCACTTGCGCCCGTCTCTCGCTGATCCCTCTCGACCACCAGCGCGCGCGCGCGCGCGCGCACACACAGGTAGCACGACCGCGTCCGGTCGTCGTACACGCGTCTCGCAAACGAAACAGCACCGTGGGTAGCTGAGTGAAGCCCTTGGTTGATCCTTAATCTCTTCAACTAGAAGACCACCGTCGCCGTGGTCCTGGTTGGCGCTGGCGCCGTTGCTACATTCGCTGTTTCTGTTGTTACCAAATCTATCAGTGATGCGATCGCCGATGACAATGACGATGATGATGATGATGATGATACTGATGACGATGATGATGATGAAGATGAAGATGATGATACAGCTACCACTTGTTCCCTGCCAGTGGCGGGGTAACCACGTAACAATTTCACCGTGCCGCAATTGTATTCGCGCGCATAACAACAACAATGAGAACCGCGGCGCGTGGAGCGTCCCCGTGTAGCATCCTGTAGTGCACGGTCAACCATTGGGCATCGTAGGGCTCGGGGTACGTCGAACCCCCGGCGTCAGAGCCCGCGAGCGCACAGGCAGACGAATACAAAAGTAATAATGCACACACACCGTAGAAACGCACCAATAGAAACACTAGGCACCAAAAGCACCAGCGGAGAATAACTACGGTGACGGCGACGATGGTGACGATGGCGACGACGAATAATGTCTGATGCTGCTCTCTGTCTGTCTGTCTGTCTCTCTCTCTCTCTCTCTCTCTCTTTCTCTCCTTCACTCCGGCGAACGACGACGAGACGGCTGCCGCGCCGCGTCGCCGGCGATAGGACGGGACGGCAGATCAGCAGCCGCGTCGAGAAGCGAGAAGAACACGACGATGGCAGCGGCGGTGACGAGACGACGACGACGACGACGACGACGACGACGATGATGTCGACGGTGGCGGCGACGACGGCAAATCGCGACTCCGTCACTCCGAAGAACGCCGAGAGACGGATGATGAGCGCGCGACGCGCGGACTCGTCTCGACTAAATCGCGGCGGCTCGTCTCGTCACGATTCGATTCACCTCGACTCACTACTAAGTTCTCGCGACTCCGACGCACCGCCGAATAATCTCTCGCGACTCTCCCGCTCTACTCGCGCTCTCACTCTCGCGCTCGCTCTCAACTCTTAACTCACTATGTGCGTGTGCGTGTATATGGTATATGTGTTGTGTGTGTGTGTGTGTATGTGTGTGTACGTGCGTGTGTGTATGTGTGCGCGCCTGTCTGTCTGTCTGTCTCTCTCTTTCAGTCTCTCTCTCTCTTTCGCGCTCTCCTTAACTCTCTCGATCACCCTTCGGCACTTGTCTATCTTCTCTCGTAAAATATAACAATCGTATATCCAACGCGATCGTACGTGCTGACCGTACGACGACTTGCCAAACGACTGGCTGCGCGCACGGCGCTAGCTCACGGCGACGATGTCGCTCCCGAGGCCCTCTGGTACCATCTTCCTCTCCTCTTCTCTCTCTCTTGGCCTCGGACACACTGCGACACACGGGGCGCGCGAACGATCAGCGGGAAATGAGCGTTTATCCCCATGCACTCGCGCGCGATATCGCGGACGCGAGCAAGCGGACGCGATCGCGGGTATCGGCACGTACGCGGCCGCCGCGCTCGCCACAGAAATTCGCTCGGAAAAACCGATCGCGAGATCCTCCGTTACCGCACGAGCATCGGCTAACGTTAGCTAACGTAAAATGGCGGCTGCTGTTGACGAGTTTTTCTACGCTTGTCAGAATATGCCCGTCTTCTGACTCGGCGACAATGGCCGTGACTCTAGACTGCCCTGCCGATTGGCTCAGCCGATCACGTGACCCGGTGGGGCGTGCGCGATTGGATGTTACGAGTTGCGGGGGACAGGAACGCCGCGGCTACGTCCACGCCGCCTGTCGACCGAGCGACCGAGCCTCCGCTCAGGACCGCTCGTTTCCGTGGCGTTGTGCGCAATCATTGAATCATGGCCGCAATCATGTACTGACCCGATGGCGATGCGAGCTGTGAGCCGCGAGCGGAGCTGACAGGAGCTGTGGCAAACTGTGGATCGTAGATGTTTTTTCGACCATTCTTGACCAGGACACTTCTTGGGAATTAGGATCTCTCTTCTTTTCCATACTCTCCTCGCAAAGAGGAAGAACAGTGCCAGCGCGCGACTTTCCGTGTTTTCTTTTGATACACCGATGGACGTCTTTCGACGATTCCGTCGTGAATTATACTGATCTGCCACGTCGAACGAAACGTATCTGATATCTTTGGATCGAAAGAGTAATACTCAGTGACATTTTGCCGATCGCAAAATTATTGAAATGATTTTTTTTCTGAAATGATTTGTGTCCGTTTCTGTTAATATGGATTGAATATTAATCTTCATCTAACTCTTTGTTTTTTTCCTAGTTCTGAAAAGTAGAAAAAGATACTAAGTGATGAAGAGAGATTAAAATTAATGTTTGTTAATGGAAATAGACATTTAAATAATTTTTCTCGAATAATTTGTGTTTTTATCAATGTAAGTTAAATTTTAATTTCTGTTTAATTTACTCTTCATCTTATTCTAGTTTTAAGAAAAAAAGGTGTTAAATTAAATCGAGTTAAATTGATTACATTAATAGAAATAAACGTTAAATAATTTTTTCGGAACGACATCTGTCTCTATCAATGTAGATTGAATTGTAATTTCTATTCTACTTTTTATTTATTTCTAATTTTGAGAAATGGAAAGAGATATGAAAATTAAGTATTAGTAAGTATTAGAAAATTAAGTATAATTAATTAAATTGAGATTATATAATTAATCTATGTTAATAGAAATGGCTATTAAATATTTTTTTTAGATGTATCCATTTTTATCAATATAAATTGAATTTTAATCTGTCTAATTTAATCTTCATCATTCTAGTTCTAAAAATTAGCAAAAATAGTAGAACTTAAAATTAATTTCCGTTAATAGAAATGAACATTAAATAACCGAAATAAACGAAATAATTATTTCGTTTTAAATATTTGAATCTTTGATAGATTGATTCCTTGGCATTAAATAATCTTTTTGAAACAATTTATATTATATTTTTACCAATATTGATTCTTGTTTTTCATCTGTTATTCTAGTCCTGTCTGTTTTTACTAATATAGATTAACTTATTTTTGTTATCTTTTTTCAGTCCTATAAGAATTGGAGAAAAATAAAGAATAAATTAAATCCAGAGATTGAAGTTAATCTATACTAAAAATGGGTCCAAAAATTAAAAAAGAAGAGTGAGTTGAACTGAGATTAAAGTTAATTTATATTGATATAAGAATATAAGTTAAACATACACAATTTCTTTCTCTAAGTTTTTCTTATTTTTATTTTTCCAGAGATTTCGTGAAAATTATATATAATTATATGCGTTTTACAAAAACAGTTAAATGCAAAAATTACAAGTTAATGTTATTTGTTATCATTTTGACAAAAATAATAGCAACTAATGTTATTTAGCTATCTGTAAATGAATAATACTGTGTATTTGAGATTTTCTTTATGATTAAGATAAAAGCAACTTTGCAATTATTGTAAAATTCTTTAATATGGTTCGACTTGCTTTTAATTTCTCATTGGATCTAAATGTATAAATCAATCCATACTCTTCAAAGAATCTTACAGTAATTGCAAAACTGTTTTTTCTACTGAACGCAGCCATTAATGTCCATTTCTATCAATATAGATTATCTCCCTTATCTTCTTCCACTTCTAAGAATTAGAAAAAGATAGAAAGTGAATTAAACAGAGAGTAAAGTTAATTTACATTGGATAGAAATAAACAAATTGCGTCACAAACTAAAATGTATGTTGTGTTATTTACTTGTAATTATTATTATTAAAAAACACTTATACTTCCCTACTCTATGTTATTTTAGAAAGGAAAATAATGACGAAATAATTCATGTTTTATATACGAATACACTTTATTAATCTGTTCTTATAAATCTATTCCTGAAATAACGTTATGATACCGGATTGTAATATTTCATTATCAATCTTATCGAATTATCATATTCATCTTTATTGCATTATAACGCAGTTATGCAATACAATGAGATAATTGCGCGACCAAGGTTATGCATGCAGAAAGAAAATCTCCGCCGATGCAGATACTCGCACATCCGAGGTTACTAAAGTAAACCATGTTATCTGTTGCCGGAGTCGTTAAGAATTCGTTGCAGGTGGTTCCGCGAAAGAACCGTTTGATTAGTGATCTCTGATAGTTTTTGGCATAATTAACTTTTCAATGAAAAATCCCCGTATATAAATTCAGTTTAATGACGAAAAATAGTGATTAATTACATACTTTAAATATTAAAGTACTGAATAAGTGTTTTTAATACTCAAAATTATTAATTATTACCTTCCATTATTAAATTTCTAAAGTTAAATTTCAATTTTTGTAGTTTTTCTTGGAGTTTTGCAATTACATCAAGGATTTTCGAAAACGCTACTTCCTTTCGTATATTAAAAATCGATAATGTAGAAATTAAAACGCATTCCGAATTAAAACATAAATGCGTAAATTGATTGAGATATATAAGTTGAATTAAAATATAACAAAAAACAAATACAAATATTAAACGTGATATATCAAAATATAAGAAGAAACAAGAATTCACGCAGAACACCAAGTGACAATAGTGTGATGTTGAAATGAAAATGAAGAATTTTTAATAATTTTGTGTTTGTCACAGTTTGTAAAGTTTGCGAAGTATAACAGACCGTAATGAATAATAGAGTAATAGAGTAATGAGTTTTCCCTATTTTGTTTTTATTGAGTTTATTTATTTCATTAGGTTAATAAAATTCTCTCTCTTGATTCGTTTATTTATTTAAGAATTTTTATTTTGACACGAAGGTTTATAATTATAATAGTTTAGGTTTAGATTAATTTAGCCTTTATCGATGCAAGAAATGTATACATTAAGAAAATGTCAAAATAATCATGAAAGTCAAAATGATGCTTTTTGATGAGGTTAGATTTTTGTTACAGTGTCAAAATGTAGATTTTTAATTATAAAATTTAATTGACGTTAAGAATCAAAATAAAGTCATCTTGATTTTTTGTTAACTTTTGTATGTTTCTCGGGTAAAGTTAGGAAAGAGGAATTTCTCTAACAATACAACAAATTCAACAATATTAAATATTAAAAATTATATATAAAAAAATAAACCGAAAGCCAACATAGTTTTAGCCACGAGACAAGAATTAAATAAAATAATAATAATAACAATCATTTTGCAGTTATTTTGATGTATATATATCTATTTTGATGTATATATATATATCATATATCTGTGAGATCATTATGATTTTTTATTCTACTCAAGGAAGGAAGAAATCCCAACGTCAAGTTTTGTGTTTTATCCGCTAGTCTGTCAATCGCGTCGATTTTTCCGCGAATATAATTCGCACATTACGGCGTGTCGATTTCTTCAGAAAAACACGAACGGCACGCGCCATTATCATCACTTTCGCTACTGATATACGTCGTCCCTTAGAATTGTTTACTCACACATACTCTCCTTTTCTTCCTTCGAAATTTATAAGTAACACACAAGTCAACAAAAAATCAAAGTAGTTTAATTTTGATTTAATGTTAATGAACAGTCATATTTTGTAACGAAAAATCATCATTCTTTCATATCAAAATAAAAGCTGCATTTCGTTGTACATTTTATCCTTGTTTGACACTCTATAAATAACAAGGATAAAATGATATGCGCGTTATGTGTGCAATGAAACGCAACGTTTTGCCGAAATCATTTTAATTTTTTCTTGATTTCTGTTCCTTGAAAAAATTTAATGCAAAGAGTCATAAGGATATCATCATGATCTTGTTTGGTACTTATAAATTCATTTTTAAGGTACTAAATGTCATAATGACGTTTCCATGATATTATTATGACTTGTTATTATTTTTCTATGTTCTACAGTTAGTGTTGCCAATTTAGTAAAATTTCTACCAGATTTGGAGGTTTTTTCCTTACCAGGAGAAATTTTTTGGAAGTACAAAAAGTTTAGGAGAATTTCCTGATAACTTTTGAAGAGAAAAATACGAAAAGCCGAAATTACAATTAAAATATTGAGAAAATCACAATATAAAGGATAACTCGAATAGACTTGACAATAGTGGCTTCTATTTGCGATAGAGTTCTCGCGTTTGTCTCGAAATGTCGGGAAAAATTCGAGAAAAATCGACAATCGCAAGATGGCCAAAGTTGATCTATCTGTTTCTCCATTTCTCTTCGCCGAGCCGAGAGGAACAGTCATATATAGGGGGAGAGGGCACGTTGCGCGGAACGCTCGTCCCGTCCCGTAGAGTTCGCGGCTGGCCGCACGCGGGACGGAGGTGCGAACGGCACGCGACCCGACGCACGTATCGCGCGTGAACCTGTCGGCATCTCCCTCTCGCACACATCGGCCAACGGCTGTCTCCGTCGTCGCGGTGGCGGTGGCGGTGGCGGTGACGGCGACGAGGAGAGCGGAAAAGAAACGGGTGAACGCTCCGACGGACGCGACGGGTGGAGGGGTCTTTCGAAATGGGACGGGAATCGGATGACGGCGTGGCAGCAGCCGCCTAGCCACCCGCCTCGGTGACAGCGGCTCTTTGTATACCAATACTTCGCAGAGGATCGCCGCCGCCACGCGTCCGGCGTCGCTCGTATAATATAATCTATAATATATACGCGTATACGCGGTCCCCCTCATTCGCGATTTCCGAGACGACTAGCGCGGCTACGCTCTCTTTCTCTTGTTTTCTCCTTGGGTGTGTTCCATTTGGCGCTCACAATACTTATTGAGTATCATTAATCCTTGTTTAATATTTGATAAACAACAAGGATGAAATAATTCCAAAAGCGCTGTGAGCAGCGAATCTTTCTTTTTTCAACGAAGTGAGAGAGAAAAAAAAGTCTGCGCGCCCCTTGGTAATGACGATCCCGTTCCGTGCGTTGTCGTCGAGAGAAAATTTGAAGATGTTGAAGCTACAAATTTGATTTCTGTTACGTAACAATCGAGAGGATAAATTGAGATAAATCGATGCTTGATACGCGACGATATTTGATAACGTGAAGGGATGAAGAGAATAAAATGCGTAAATGTATATAACAAATGTATATACGACGTCGGAATTAATTGGAGAAGGCAAAGGGAGAACCGCGAAGTGATTGCGCGAACCATTTATTCGATGGCGGTTACGTAACTCTCGTCTTTGCTTCGAAACACTTCGGGCGGAGGTGGGCCGCGGCCGAAGCGTTCTCGTGCGCTCGCGGCCTCTTCACGCCGCACGGCCACCAACGGCCACGGCACGGCACGGCACGGCACGGCGAATTCCGGAAAAGCGTAATCGATCGTTGCCGCGCGAGCGCGAGCGCGAGCGCGCGCGCTCCGGCTCCGGCCTCCGCTCGCATCGCGGCACCACGATTTATGTCTGGTCTCTCGCGTGCCCACGACCGTACGCGCGGTGCATCGACCCATCTCTCCGCTCCTTCGCTTCGCGTGTGTCGTGATGCTTACGCGTCTTGCGTACGCGCGGACACGTCCGTCTCCCATAATCCAAGGAATATCTTTCAAGGAAGACAAGACAGAGTAATATCATATTGATTGAATTGTGGCAATAAAATTATATAAATTCGATCAATAATCGATCAATATAACGTCTGATTATATGACATTATTTTGATCTTTATGTTCTCGTTGGGTTAACATGCCAAGTTAAGAGAAAGTCAAAATGACTTTATTTTGATGCGATGAAAGTTAAAAATGATGATTTTTGGTCACAAAGTTTGATTGTTTATAGATGTAATTTTATGTGAATTTAAGAAACAGTCATTTTGAGTTTTTGTTTGGGAAGTAGAACACGGAACACGCATTATTCTAAATAAATATTGTGATTGTATGTCCTTTATTGAAAAGAATAATCTTTTATTTTAAGCTGTCTTTTAGGTTTATTCATTTTTTCAATACTCATTTTTTATTTTTTATTTAAATAATTACGAGAAATTCCTTTCAATGTCTAATGTACTAATGAGCGAATTTGTATGGATTACCGATAAATTTAATTTTATGTAAGGACAATATTAATTAAAACAGAACAACAAAGTCATCATAATATCAAAATGAAGTCAAAATGAATTACGGTTGACTAAAAAATAATTTTTAATAATCAAATTTGCAATTATTTTGACGTCATTTCGATGTTATGATGACTTATGTTTTACTTGAAAGTTCATCTCAAGTATATTGCGTAAGAAAATTTTAGAAATTAATGCATAAATTTCTGACAGTCACAAATTGGTTTGAAAAAAAGAACTGAAACATAAAAAGAACATACCTTTTAGTATTTTTCTTAAACGATTATTTACCTAAAAGTTGCATTTCAAAATTGATATTACAGAACTTTGCGCTAGCTCGGATGTGCAAAGCAAAAATGAAAGTTGATAAGACCATGAACAAAAAATTATAAGATGATAAGATAATATATATAACTAATATAATGTCCAATGATGTTCAAAACATGTGTAAACGAATATATTTCAGCTGCAGAAAGTCTTCTTCAGTTCAAAATAGTTTTTAAGTTGACATTTAAAAATTATAAATAAATGTTTATTATATACATAATAAACATAATGAACTGCAGTACCATCTTATCTCCCGTAATATTTTTGGCCTCATCAAATTTAATTTTTGCTTTAATGATTCAAAATATTCAAACTTATTTTCTGGAAGACTTTATTTTTTGAGTTGCTGTTGTAGTAAATAAATATTTAAATATATTCGTATAAAATTATATTTTTATCCTGAATTTTAGCGCAAATCATCTAAGATATTCTTAGGCGAGAAACAATTAATTCTACTCTCTCTCGAGGTCTTCGAAGTGAGTAACAATAGAATGACTATAACCAGCTGCAATTAAATATTCTGCAGCTTTGAAAAAGAAGACTGTGGCTGTCGATAAAAAAATTTCGTCTCTGTCAACAGAAAACGCGCTAGATTAAAATAGATCAACAAATAATAGATAATACAATAAATAATAAATTAGCAGACTATGACATGCTTGAAAAGGGCTATTTTTGAGACTCCATTATCCGAGCTAATTAAAGAACTGAGACTATTGTCATCTTCAAATTTATAACTTCTTTTATTATCTTCGTTCGTTCGTTTATTCCTCACACTTATTCGTATCTCAACAGACTCTGAGGCATTAAAGTTTCAATTCGAATTCTACAAACGCACAAATGCTGATGAACATTTCTCGATCATTAGATATCTATGAATATACATCTACAATTGATACCTACAATGATATCAAAGGTTATACATGTTCCTGAAAAGAAAGTCATATACGAGACACAAAAAAATCGAATTTCATTTCGCGAATAATATTCGCGATCTGAAAATTCCTTCCTTTACGAGAATAATTTTCCCTTTCTGAAAATAACTCAATTAAAATCATTTTGCAGAGTGTGTAATTATCGCAAGAGTATTCTACCTGTTTGGTTTGCAATAATTTTCTGTTATGTAATAAACAAGCGACGATACTTGTTTGTCTTGTTTAGCTACGTTGCACCCTTTTCTATTCACTTCGTAATAAGATAATAGAATTTGGAATAAATAAGTAATAAATAAAAAAAAACGTTCCGATTTTACTTTAAATTTTTAAGGGCACTTTTAAATAACAGCGATCACACAATTTTATAACTTTAATCACACAATTTTTCAAATTTTAAATTTTAATAGAAAAAATTTGATAAATAAATCTGTAAATTTAATAAATAAAATTAATATATACATAGAATAAATTTAAGAAATAAGTTTAATAAACCAAATAAATTTATAAGTTTATTTATAAGTTTAATAAGTAAAATTCCTTATTCTGTGTTTAGTTTCACCCTGAAATTTTAGTTACAGGCACAGGGTTAGAACGGCCCATCGGCTACTCTGACGCGAGCTTATCAGGACCACACAAGATAAGAGAACTACAGTTTTCATAATCTGCCTAACGACATTCTTTTTCGATTCGTCATCGAGATATAAGACAAATGAGCAGAAGAGCATTGCGGAAATTTCTGATTTTCTTAAATGAGTCACGTCTTTTCTTTCATCTAATGGACAGAACGCATCGCGAATTCGAGCGATCATCGTAGGCCGTAGATAATTCAGTCGGTAATGATCAAAACATTTTCTTTCTTTTCTTTCTTTCTTAATACTCGAAATGAGAGATTTTACTTTCCGGAAACAAACAGAGAAATTTTTTTTTCTATTTCGCTTTAAATTTTAAAAATGTATACTAGATCGGTTATAGAAATAATATATATATATATATAGATATAAAAGTATATGTTTAAAAGATGTGTCATAGGAAGTAGATAAAAAAAGGATTAAAGAATTGGAATCGGTAGCAATATGTTCATTTAATACAACAAAAACTTGTGTACATGAGGCTAGTATGAGCCATTCTTATAATATTGTAATTCGCTGCAAAATTTACCAGTATACAATATTTCATAATTTATTATAATAATTCATTATAATATATTCAATTTCCTAACTGTGGAAAATAATTAATAAATCAATTTTTAAAAATAAATATTTTTTTTAAACAATGTATTTATTAAATAAGGCCCACTTATGTGATTATTATTACAACTATTATTATTTGTTTATTATGTGTAGAGTTTGCGCCAGAAAATAACGATTTTCAATGCTACTATCTTTTAAAAAAACTAAAATTGCATTCAAATTACTAGAATTTTCCAAAGAGTAAAGAATTAATTACAAACAAAATTAAAGATAATTGTAATATTTGAGAGTAAAGTAAGTTTTAAGGAATTTTCTTTTTATGATTAATAATCATTTTAAAATTGATTTAGAAAGATAATATTTATTTTCTTTGTTATTTTTAATTTACTTTTGATTTGGGCCTTATTATTAGGTAACTTTGCTTCCGTTAACTTTTGCCGCCGTTTTTTTTCCGAAATTCGAGGCTTTATTGTAAAAAACTAGTTATACATTTATGATTCAAAGTATTATCCATCGCTGGCCACTACTTTCTCCCATCTTTCAGGTAGCGAATCCCGTGTCGAAAAAACTGGTCATCTTTTGAGGCTATCCACGAATCGATCCAATTTTTTACTTCTTCATAAGACCGGAAGTGCTGGTCAGGCCGTGTGCCATTGATCAAAACAAGTGATAGTCAGAGGGAGCAACGTCTGGAGAATACGGCGGGTGGGGTAGGACTTCCATTTCAACGTTTCCAAGTCTGTCTTGACCACTTTCGCAACATGGGGTCGAGCATTGTCATGCTGCAAAATCACTTTATCGTGTCTCTCATTGTATTGCGGCCATCTTTTAATGCTCGGCTCAAACGCATCAATTGCGTTCGATACCGATCGCCTGTGATCGTTTCAGTCGGTTTTAACAGTTCATAATACACTACGCCGAGCTGGTCCCACCAAATACAGAGCATGACCTTGGAGTCATGAATATTCGGTTTGGTTTTACGTCGACGTGGAAGTATGGCTGGGAACTCCCCATGATTTTCTGCGCTTGGGATTATCGTAATGAACCCATTTTTCGTCTCCAGTCATAATGCGATGCAGAAATCCCTTCCGTCTTTGCCTTTCAAGCAGCTGTTCACAAGCAAACAAATGCCGTTCAACATCTCTCGGCTTCAATTCGTACGGCACCCAATTTCCTTGCTTCTGAATCATTCCCATGGCTTTGAGGCGTTTTGAAATGGCTTGTTGAGTCACTCCCAATGATCGTGCCAATTCTTCTTGATTTTAACACGAGTCTTGCTCAAGTAATGCCTCCAATTCTACATCTTCGAAAACC
>NW_012130069.1:740599-777258 GCF_000143395.1 Atta cephalotes | reverse complement strand
TATGATTTATTTATTTCGACCACCACTTACCGCTAAAGCCATCTATAGGAAAATATACGGCGGAAGCAAAGTTGTACACCTAATATTCATATGCATAAGGTCCAATGTCAGAGTTTAACCAAATTTTGTTTCGTTCATTTACACATATTCTATATAAAAAATATATTTTATTCTTGAGGATGAATGAAATGAAGATTTGATTCTCAGTTCTCTTAGTTTATTTATTTCGATATTCCCATAAATAGAATTAAAAAAATAAAATAAAATAAATTAGATTGGCTTTAATCGGATCAAGTTTAGTTGCTAAATTTCTCGGTGAACCGCATAGGTCTGTCTTCTCTCTTTTGTTAACTTTCGATTCAGTGGTATCAGGAATAAAGAGACAGAGATTTACGGAAGAATGCATCTCCTGCTGTGAATATATAAAACGAATATGTAAACCTCTCATTCTCAAAGTGCTTCGCGATTTGAGGTCGCATGGTATGCCTCCGAGGCGCACTTTCCGCAAGAGCAAAGCTTTCAAGATGAAACTTTTCGGCACGATGTTTTCGCTCGCACTCCTCTTCCAATCGACATTTTAATTAGAAACGCCCCGGCCTCTTCATTCGCCGATCAAGAATCGATCCTTCGCATCGCCGCAAGATTCTCCATATAGTACAGGCATCAAAAGAATGTCCTAAAGATACCTTGAGAATATCCTTATGTCTGCATCTGATCTAAGTAGAACAACGAGTCATGTCAAAATAACATTAAAATAAATCAGAAATGATTGAAAAATGACTTTTAATGATGAGGATGATACCATTTTAAAATCATTTTGACATCATTTTGATAATATATACATAATGACTTGTTCTGCTTGGGAATGTTCTACCCAAGAAACACACAAAAGTCAAGAAAAATCAAAATGATTTTATTTTGATTTTTAATGTCAATAAATAATCAAATTTTGCACCAAAATCATGTAATCAAAAATCATGCTTTTAACTTTCATGACGTCAAAATAAAATCTGACTTTCTCTTAAAGTTTTGATTTTCTTTTAATTTAATATTTTCCTTGGATACAAGATTGGGTAAATTAATGTTTTTTTAAACTAAATTAAGTTAAAGTTAATGGCTTATAAAATTAACAAAATTAAATTAAAAATTGAATAAAAAATTAAGTTAAAATTGAAGGAATAAAAAGTTAATTTAATAAAAGTTAAGATTGAATTAACTTAAGTTTAAAAAAAAGTTAATTTGTGGAAAAAAATTATTTTTAAAATCAGAATGTCCTAATTTTTTTTAAATGAGATTACTTTAAATAACGCAGTATAAATTATTAGGTAAATTTTTTTATTTACATGTAAGTTATTTATATATAATAAAAGTCACATGTAAGGCATTTAAAAATCTTGCAAGAGAGAAGAGTATATTTGCAATATCTCTCGTTTTTTAATCTTTATCTAACTTTCTTTAATTTCTGAAATGACTGCTCACGCATGTTTATAACTACATCGATTAGATATTTGTTACAAAAAATATACGTCAAAGTTTAGAAAATAAGTGGATGTACAGCACTATTTTATAACTCTTCATTTCATATTTATGTTGCTGAAATATAACGTTTACATCTAAAATTAATGTGATTCAAATATAAGCAGGAATTGACAAAATCTAGCGAGCCAATAAAAATTGACTATCGTGTGTGACTCTTATTATACGTAGAGTTTCTAATCATAAAATCATTGAACTTTTTCTAAATTAATTTTCTTTTCTGATTCTTCTTTAATGTTTAAGATTTTATAGAAAAAAAACATTAACATTAAGAGAGATAGAACATTTTTAATTTAAAAAAAGTTTATAAATTAAAGTTTAAAATTAAATTAAGTTAAAAATTAATGCATTTAAAATTAACTAAGTTAACTAAATTAACTAAGTTAAATTAAAAGTTATTAATTTTTAATTTTTTTTTAACTTTTAACAAGTTATTACCTTGCTTGGATATAAGGGTTTTCCAAGAATGTTTCTCAGATAAAGTCTTTGGCGAAAATAAAGATCGAATGAACGTATACACTATTAAATATATGAAAGGAGCAAATAACAATCCCAATTCTTTGAGTTAAATAACATTTTATTATTTTTATTTTCATGTATTTATTTTTATTTTCATTTTATTTTATGTATCAAAATATCAATCAATCTATTATTATAGGTTTTTCAAAGTAAATATCGCTCATGTTAACGTATGCACTCAGTAAATAATAAACTAAATTAATTAATTATAATAAACTAAATTTTAGTCAAGTTTAATAAAGTTTCTTGTATTAAATTGTTTAACTTTATTATTTTAATTAAATCGGTGACATAATGAGTAGGAACAACAGCGATCTATAGAAATGATAAAAAATAACTTATATTAGATGTAATTTAAGACCATTATGAATTTAACAGTAAAAATGAAGAGTAGCTCAAGTGTACACGAACTATATATATATGTATAGATTGTGTTCAGACTCCCACCCAAGTGTCATCTAGGTATCATTATATTCTTATTATTAATTGAATGTTGAATAAGGATAACATGATAATACCTGTATGCCAATATAACTTTTTAACGACAATTTTACTAGCTCGGGATGTTGCGCAGATATTTTATATGGTAAAAAAGCTGCGCAATGACAATATAAAGATATCGAACTTTCGTTAAAAGTTACAGAACAGACCTATTTGGGTACTTATTGAATAAAAATCTGAATGCGCCTCTTAGAAAATGAAAATTGGAACGTAGATGAAAAGTGCGCATTTTTTTCTTAAAACGTTTCTTTTTAGGTTGCCATCTTTAAATTTTCGTTTCCTAGGAATTTTGTTTGCGTTTCTGCCATTCTTTCTTTATATTCGATTTCCACTTCGACCTTTATTATTTTCACCAGAAATGTGAAGTGTGGTCGTAAGAGATGTATGTCTCTTCACTCTATTCGATTGTAACACATGACGACGTAGTACGTAATTGTCGCATTATGCTGTGGATTGAGAAGTAACCCAGAAAATTAGATTTTTCGGAAAATTAAAAGGTTTATTTACGAGAAGTTATTTGAAATAACGAATTATACAACAAACTAAAACTGCTAACGGATTTGGAAAACTTGCCAGTTTCAAAAACTGTAAAAAAATACGTTTTTTAATAATATCTCAGAAAGTATTCATTTTATCAAAATAAAGATCATTATCAAAAAGAAAACTAATAAAATTACGAACAATACCGTCTTTTTTTAAGATCATACAATTAATATTTTCCGTGATAGAATTTTTTTAGAATGCTGTATTTTTTTATCTATTTACTATTTTTTTATCATTTCGAGAATGAAAAGATTTTTTTCGTAAATATCTCGGATCTTTTACGTACAAAAAATTTCTTATAAAAAATTTAAAAAATTTCTTATTGAAAATTACCGAATTCCTTATAGAATCATTTTTTATTAAGTCTCGTCCGATAAATTGCTGAGATGTAAATAAATTTTCTCAAATTGTAATACATTTTAATGGATAACTTGCTTGTAACTTATCGTATGTAAATAAACATAAACAATCTTAAAGATTATGAAATTAGCTTGAAAATGTTTTTTCTTAACTTCGTACTAATAGTTTCCGAGATATGGTTTTTCAAGGATATTATGAGATCTTCTGTTTACGTTAAAATATGAGTTTATTTATCATTACAAATATATGTATAATCGAATTGGAAAAAATAATATTCGCATTTTTCTCAAAATTTACATGTATTTATATATGATCCTAGTTGCGTATCATTCCAAAATTTATTTTTGGAAAAACAATTTCGAAACAAATTGCCTTTTTTTTTTAACATTTTCTAAAAAAACATATTCTCCGTAACTTTTTTATAAATATCTCAGTTTTTAAAAGATTTATGTAAAATATATTAACTACAAATTAAAGCTTATAAAATTTTCTAAAATGCATTTTTTTCTTCTCTCTCCATCAATTTTTGTGCAAGATACAGTTATTTAAAGAAAGAAAGAGTTTTCTGCGACAATTTTTTGACTGAAAATTACTATCTATAACTTGTGTAAAAATGGTATATTTAGAAAAATGATATGATAATGACATTTTTTGATCTCTTAATAGATAATATTCCCTTGAATTTGGCGTTTGATTCATATTTTTAGAACCAATAGTTTCGGAGATACAACGGTCGACACGTACGGTCTTATTTAGACTGCTAATTCTGATAGTGACTGGCTGTTGCCGCAGAGTTTAAGTAGTGTGGCATATGTATATGCCTTTTTTGGTCTTCATACCTTCATCATGAAAATGTAAACATTAATTCTCAGTACACAACCCAAAAGAATCCCTGTGCGTACACAACGGATATTTGTAACCCGACATTTTCTTTTGCTTGTATCTCGAGTTGCATTGATTTTAATTAATTTTTAAATAAACATTCGAAGACTGAAAACAAGAATATTTGAGCAAAAAAGTCGAAAAAGTCATAATACAAAAGTTATTTTACAATAAGTAAAAAGAGATCGATAAAACGTACAACTTTCAAAATTGGTTCATTATAAGATTAATTCGTTATAAGTTAGAAAATTGATTTCTTATAAGATTTTTAGGATCACATAATGTCGTTTAACATGATTCTTACTTTCATAATCTATTAATTCGCTGATATTATTGCTGGCATTTATGAATTCCTCGCCTGTAGTCTCCTCAGTATCATCGATCGGCGTCGGTCGATATCGAACAAGTTCGGACAACAATTATATTTTAGTATAAGATTCCTGAGCCGAATAAGGCCCAGCACTAAATAAGACCCACTTTTAATTTTATTACTTTAAAATTCACTTTATACGCCTGCAATATATGCTTAAAAGATGTGTCACAGAAAATAAATAAATAGGTATCAAAGAATTGGAATCGATAGCAGCACGTTTGTTTAACACAATAAAACTTAACATTTTAACACAATAAAAACTTGTGTATAAGCCATTTTTATAATCCGCTGCAAAATTTATCAGTACAATGTTTCATAATTTATTATAATTCATTATTAATTTTATTCAATTTTCCTAACTATGGAAAATAATTAATAAATCAGTTTTTTGAAATAAGTATATTTTTTTAAAATAATGTACTTATTAAATAAGGTCCACTTATGTGATTATTATAGTTATTATTTGTTTATTATGTGTGGAGTTTGTGCCAGAAAACAACATTTTCAATGCTGCTATCTTTTAAGAAGCCAAAATTGCATTCAAATTGCTAGAAATTTCCAAAGATTAAAGAATTAATTATACAAACAAAATTGAAGATAATTGTAATATTTGAGAGTAAAGTAAGTTTTAAGGAATTTCCTTTCTATGATTAATAATTATTTTAAAATTGATTTAGAGAGATAATGTTTATTTTCTTTGTTATTTTTAATTTACTTTTGATTTGAGCCTTATTATATTATATCATATGCATGTAATAAGGCCTAATATCAGAGTTTAACAAAATTTTGTTTCGTTCATTTACACATAAAAAATATATTTTATACTTTTGGAAGTGAACGAAATGGAGATTTGATTCTCATTTACATGTAATAAATAACATATGTCAAGATCAAAGATCATTGAAGAGGTTGTACCTTATTTTTTTTTATTTTTAAAATTCATTTTATAAAAATGAATGATCTTGATCTTGACGAATGTTATCCAGGACATTCTGAACAATATTCAAGAGGTTTTAGCCATCAATCGGACACTTTGCGTAATGCTAATGCCGGCGGTAGTGTAACTTTTAAATGCTATAACTCGGAAATTCATGAAGATAAGGTTTGTAACCAGTGTTTTGAAAACGTCTCAATATCAGCTAAAGATATGCTATGAAAATAAGGAGTTTAAGATTTTTGTGTTAATCTTGAAAGCACTTTCTAAAGTATCAAATTAATATCATCTGATAACTTTTTTAACATCTTATTACTTTCGTTTCAAACATTTTTTAGATAAATCAATATTT
This sequence comes from Atta cephalotes, assembly GCF_000143395.1. NCBI lineage: Eukaryota > Metazoa > Arthropoda > Insecta > Hymenoptera > Formicidae > Atta > Atta cephalotes. The sequence goes on along the minus strand of NW_012130069.1, from coordinate 771,258 downwards.
TTTGAGATATTAATTTCAGAATTTTTACCATATACTAAATATCTTTTACCTACAATCTTTAATACGTTTCCGCCATTTCTTAATTTATATCTTATGCTGACTTTTGATATGAAGGATTTTCATTAATTTGTTGTACAAACCGAGATGGTCCCTTGTCAGAAATGTTGCAGATTATATTTCGTAATTTTTATAAAATGTTTCACTTTTCGGTTGAAATATTTCTGAAATATTTCTGAAAATTTTTGATGCTGGATAGGAAATACTCGTGCTTATTACTATAAGGATAATTCGTATCCTTAAACCTTGTACTATTGCTGATATAAAAACAACGTGTATTATTTTTGTCTGCTCTATAAATGTACCAAGTTTCATTAAATTTGGCGAGTCACGGAAAGATATGTTGACTTGTTAGTTTATTTCAATAACCTCATAAATAATCCTCAGAATCAAAAAGAAATAAAATAAATTATGTGGCTTTATTCGGCTTAGGCCTTATTATATATTTTTAAATATTGGGTTACGAAAAAAGTTCTTTTATATATAGTCTAATTGAAACATATTTTTTAAATTATTTACAAACTTTTATTAAACCAAATATGTTTGTGCCGTTTTGATCAATGAACTTTTGCCATTTTTCGAATAGTGTCATTATTTCGGTGTAGAACTTCTGTGATTTCTCGGTAAAAAAAAAACAGAGAACTTATAAAAAGACTTTTTCTCTAACTCCATATTAAACTGTATGCGTACGTTAATATTCATTTATATTGCATAATTTTTTAGTAATATTATATGTAGGCATTGTGAAAGACTTGAATGACAAACTGGCTTTACGTGAGTATATACGTGTGAGTCTGAAACTTAGAAAATATAACGCAAATGATCTTTTTGGAATGGTTAATGGGATCCTAAAGCCGTCTGTATTATCCACTAAATCGTAATTTTTGTATAACAATTACTTTTTTCTCTTTATAGATTCGAATTCTTTTTCAGGATTAAAGTATACGCATTAATATGTGTTATTTTTTATTACTTTTATTATATTAATTAATTTATTTAATATCAGCTCTATAATTATTCTTTTAATAATTTACTCTTTATTAATTTTTATTAATCTATCCTTCTGATCAGAAAACTATATATATTCAATTATTTTATTCCTTACTCTAATTAGAGGTTTACTTATTATTTTTTTATATTTCACAAGACTGTGAGGTGGAGTTTGTGCCGTAAACCTAAAAATTTTTTTTAAGATTTCAATTTCGAAATTTTTTTTAAAATTTCAATTTCGAAATTTGTTGTCACTCTCGGCATAAACTCCATTTCACAGACACATATTCATGTATACTTTAATCATGGAAAAAGATTTTCAAATCTATAAAAGAAGATAAAAATTATTGTTATACAAAAATTACGATTTAATCGGTAGTACAGATGTCTTTAAGATTTTAATCGGACTAGTCACAATCGAGAGCTTGTACTACAAATATACAACAAAATTATCATTAGATTTTTTATTACGGTTTTAGTTTGAGATATTTTAACCAAAATAAATTTTTATTAAATAATTCTAGATAAACTTGATTATTATATCTATAATATAATTTATAATTTATTGTTTGTATTTATTTGTTTATATCATTAAAATACATTGACAGACGCGAGTAATATAAAAAAAAAATAAACAAAAACATAATATTTTTTAGATTTATTTTTTAGATTAATTGCGTAAATAAACCCTTCTCAGAAGTTATTGGTCATATGAGGATGAATAAAAATCGATTTTGTAGAAAATTTAATAATTTTCATAAGAACTATTTTGTATATAAAAGTAGCCAAATCTGAGATATTTTATACGAAAAAAGTTAGAATTATCAAAATGACCAAAAATACAACATTCTAAAAAAATTCTATCACGGAAAATATTAATTGTACGATCTTAAAAAAAAAACGAAATTGTTCGTAATTTTATCAGCTTTCTTTTTGATAATGACCTTTATTTTGATCAAATGAATACTGAAATATTTTTGAAAAACTGCATTATATTTGATCAGTTTTTTGAAGCTGAAAAAACGTTTTTCAAATCTGCTAGCGGTCAAGACTTTTAGTACATTGTTAATACGTCATTTCGAACAACTTCTCGCAAATACATCTTTTATGACAATTTTGCTTTTAAAATGCAAAAAAGAATTAATTTTCCTGAGGTAGAAGTAAGGTCGAAGCCTCTCTCAAGTTCGGTCGTATGTTTAAAAAGAACATTTCGTGAGACGAGATAAACATTTAATTAAAACTTGTCCTCGTAAACTAAACATGACTCCTCTGCAGCTATTCTCTTTCTTTCTTTTCGATCGAAGAATATTTTGAAGTCAAGCGACCTGCGACTTATTTTTAAAATTTTGCCGAACTCCTCAAAAATTTGTCGAAACTCGATCAATTTCTAAGCTATCCCTATCAGCCATATTATTTATATAATGCTTTAATCGATTTAAATGAGGAGAGTGGCGAACAGTCTAACAGCTTTGAATAATTCAAATACAAATAACAAGTAAAACATTATTAGTCATAAGGGAACAAAATCAATTATTTATTTCCTCACAACTTGTTGAAAAGGTTTTTATTCGCCGCAAACATAGAAACACATACAGTTTACCAGGAACTTTATTAAAATGTATGTCGATAAAACAGCGAGCAGAGTGAACAAATTATATTGCTGTGCTACTATCTAGTAGGAATGTGCCATACTAGAATCAGGGAATAGAAAGTTACTTTTGAAAGATAACAAGTTACAGTTACTCGGTACTGAATAGAAAAAGTATAATAAGTTACCGTTACTAGTTAACGATTTTTAAAAGGAGTGTATATCAATTGTTAACTAATTGACTAATTTAAAATAATATAATTTCATTGGTGAAACAATGAAAAATTATTAAGGCCACACCGATGTGAGTGATGTGAGCAAATGAACTATGCAAGTTAGTACTACGCTACTCTCTTTTAAAAGTAAGAATGTTATTCAATAACAGTCGGAATTTCGAAAAACAGAATCTCAGAAAAAATAATAGAGTGGGGATCAACCAATCAGAATTATTGGGCTGCATTACTGTTCATCTGTTCACATATACGTTAAATCCAAGGTTATTGAAATTGAATTTCTGTACGTATGAAAAGAAATTCATTATTAATAAATAATTGTTCGATAAGAATTTATTAATATATAAGTATTAATTAATTTTTCTAACATATAAATATAACTATATTTGTATCGTGGGGTGAAATTAATTTTTCTAACATCGTTGGGGATAAAATTGCATACTTATCAATCCAAAATTTTTGTGGCTAGGTTGCATAAAGCAATAAGTAGCAATTGTTGCTGTATGAATCTACACTTTTTTTGGGATCTGGCGTTAATTTTGCGTCCAAACTGAACACAGTTCGTATTGAGCAAAGGCAACAAGTAATATGATTTACAATAATGTACATATATATATAAGAGGAAGAGATATAACTTGAACCGTTAAAGCACCAATATTAGGAATTTGTCCTTATATAACTTGTTGTGGTCCTGAATATCAACCATGAAATTTTTTCCTAGGAAAAGTGAAAAGTGAAAAATTTCTTCATTAATTTCAATGATTAAAATTTCCACTTTTCACTTTCAATTCTAGAGATAAAGTTTTATGATTGAACCTACCCTTGAACTTTTGATTCTTGAAATAGTTGCGTATATGTAAATGGCAAGTTGCGAATACTCGCAATGGAAAATCCCTAGAAGTCAATAAGGAAAGCAATACTATCAAATGCCCTGAATATTATACTTCCGCGTCGGAAAGCAAAAAGAGAAATTATCAAGAGGTTTTGTGCACACAAAACGCGATGAAGGGCCATCTACATAAGTCGCAAACGCAGAACGCAATTTGCAGACACATTTGCGACAACCAATCAAAAGCTGTTGTTAGTATTACCGGCATTTCTGATTGGTTGTCGCAAATGCGTCTGCGAACTGCGTTCTGCGTTTGCGACTTATGTAGATGACTCTTAACATATGAACTTAAGCCGATGAGCCAATCAAGATACTGCTTTAGATCTACGTACTCTACGTAACGGAAATAGAAATAACAATAAATTTAATCCATAATCTCGCAATAAGATGAATTTCAACCGACTGAAACTCGTCTTCGTAATCTAAAGCAGTATCCTGATTGGCTCATCGGCTTAAGTTTATACTTTACGCATATCGTTATGGAATTTTGTGTGCGGTAGCCCTAAACCTTCGGTGGAAATTAGGCCACTGTTACGGAAAGTGTATGTGACTAGCTTAAAATCTATCTATTCTACAATGATAGTAAGCAATAGAAAATAAGAAGTTCTTGTATTTTATCGCGCCTTATCTCATAATAAGCTTTGATTGACTGGCAGTAAAGGCGTACGAAATGAGAATAACCTATTTCGCTTATTTCCGATCTTCACGCCATATTTTACTCCCTCTAATGCATGGTATACAATGACTGCGTTCAGCGGACTCAATAGTTGAGTGAACACTCACTGCTATTGATATGCTATGTATACTTCCAGATCTAAAATGCTGATTGGATGATCTAAAAGAGTACATCAACAACAACGAACGCTTATTCAACTGTTGAATCCGCTAAACGCAATCAATGGGCAGTAACAGTAGTTGATTAAGGAGTAGATGTAGAAATCGACCAATCATAATTGATTATTTTTCTCACATTCAACTATGATTGGTCGATTCTATGCCTTCTTAATAATCAACTACTGTTATTGCCCATTGTAGACCATGCATTAGGCTGTGGTCAAAGTACTACAAACGCTTTGAATGCATTTAATAAATCAATTAGAAGAAAGAATTTTACACACTGACCAATTAAAAAATGCTTTAAAGCGTTTGCAGTATCGCGTTAACCGTACCCTTACTGTTAACCGTAACCTTACTTGCATTGTAGAACGGGCTTTAGTTAATCGGCATCATAGTAATGTATAAGTACTTATATTCATGGTACTTATATACTCATTTCTACCTCATGTTTATACTATGATCGGCGTTGATAACAATTGCTTTTAATCTATCGATAATCACGATGGTGCGAAAACTGAAGTATCACGAGCAGAAATTGCTGAGAAAAGTAGATTTCTTGTCTTGGCAAGTTGACAACAATCTCCATGAGGTTAAAATCTTGAAACGTTATTGCATTCAGAGAAGATCGGATTATACGGTGTAAGTGAAATAATTAAATCAATAGGTAATTTAGAATGCTTCCCTTACCTCCGATTTTGATGAAATTAGATTTTGATGAAATTTGACGCGTTTTTACATGAAACAAAAGAATCTAAGAAAAATCTTTGCTTCGCGAACCGAGATATTAAACGTTAAAGTTAATGACTATTGAGGTTAGGAAATCTGTCACAATCATGAAGTACGATTTAAGCATGTGCTGCGATCACAAATTCGTTACTTTAAAACAAGTTCTTTACTCTAAAACATAAATTCACTACTTTAAAAACAAATTTACTGCTTTCAAAACGTAAGAATAATATATGAAAACAATTTGTGTTTTTAAAGTAATAAATTTGTTTTCTTTTTAATGAATTTGTTTATAAAGTAGTGAATTTATTTTTTAAGTAGTGAAGTTATTTATAAAGTAATGATTTTGTTTATAAAGTAGTGAATTTATTTCTCTGCCCCATGGACCGAGATATTAATTGTTAAATTTGACGACTATTAAGGTTAGGAAATGCCAGCCGCGAAATGCTGGCAATACGAACATGCGCCGCGATTATATTTTCATGCTTTATAGGTCGTGATTCGATTCATGCTGACAACGCTCATAAGCATCGTTTGTTCTTCATTTAACATTTGATAAACAACAAGGATGAAATGATTTTTAAGCGTTTCGCGCGAATCGGACCGCGGTCATAATCATATGCGCATATGTTTTAATTATGTCTCACTGTGTTTTAGAATTTGTCAGATCGCGGTTCAAAACAAAAGCAAAATAGGTTGATGAAGCAAAGTACAAATTAAAAAAGAAGTAAAGGGGATGCAGTGCCCGAATCGTAATAACTTTTGCTATTTATGTGGTTTACTTGTATCGCCAAAATATTCGCGCTCGATATCGAAAAGTTTTGTGGAAGGTTTTGAAGGTTATTTTGTTATGCTTTATGTGCCAAATTTGTGGTATGCGCCAGAGATTGTGTGCTATTACTGTTACCGTGCTATGGTCGCATGGAAATATGATGAAAATAAACGAAAGAAATATCGGATAAAATATGTTTCGCCAGTAATTTGGTTGCCGCAAAGTGAACACTCTGTTGATTCTTGTTATTTTTGTCAAACGCAACCACGTACCCGTGGTTTTCGTTACAATATTCGCGAAAAAATTGATTATGCCGATGTGCCAACCATAATTCCGGCACGATTGCGTTCTGCAGTTCATCCAAAAGCTCCATCAGAGGAGCAAAAAGAGCAAGAAGTCATATTTGAAGCGTATGACATGGAATCAGCAGAACTGTCTCAAACGGAATTAACAAGGTCTGAATTTGTTACAATGTAAAGCGAATTGGGCCTCCATATATTTCATTTTATAATGCAAGTGAACTTTAATACTGACTTTATACGTAAAACAAGATATCGCAAAGAAGTGCAAAAATCTGATTATCTCGTTTACAGCAATGGAATTTGATTAAATTTCAGAATCATATTAGCTTGAAAGCGTTCCAATATTATACCTTTATATTGGTCAAAGCTAGATCTTGAGTATTTTAAAATTTAAATATCATTTCATGAATTTATATAAAATACATTTATAATCTTTCAAGTTGCATATTGAATTGCTTTTTTGGAGTTAGAAACGCAACTGAATTATTATAGTAGTATCACAAATTAAATTGTAATTTAATAATTTTACCTAATTGGCATAATTTTAAGAAGACCTTAATGTACTGAAAATTTGTAAATAAATTTATTACAAAAAATATTACCTCGGTCGAAAATCGAACTTGAATTTCTAGCATTCCGTGTGAGCATTCTAAGCTTTTAGATCACAGAGGCTCTAGTAATATTCTTTGTAATAATCAAACATGTAGAAATATACACATTTTTCAGGCAGTATACATTAACATAATAAACAATAATAAACGATTTATTAGGACTGTATAATGTGAAATAAATGTAAAAATAATGAACTTTAACACTTCATGCTCTTATTTTTATTTTCGCTTTTTAAAGCGAGATTTTTAAGATAAGTGCGAAGAGTGCTGAAACTATTTATCTTTATAAAGGATATCAATGAATTGTAGATACAACAAACTATCACGAGATATACGAGAGTTAGGTAGGAAGATTAAGGAAGTCGAGCCTGACCATCCCTTTCGTATTGAGCAAAGTGCCGTATTGTTGGAGAAGCTATATATGATAGGCCTGATTTCCACCAAATGGGACTTGTCGCAGACACAAAAAGTAACTGCTAGTTGCTTCTGCAGACGAAGACTCCCGGTCATTATGGTGCGCAATAAGATGAGTCAGACAATATCCATGGCGACAAAATTGATAGAACAGGGTCATGTCCGAGTCGGAGTAGAAGTTGTAAAAGACCCAGCGTTTTTGGTAACAAGGTAACATATTTTGTCTGTTCACTGCACAAATGAAGAAACAAATAAAACAATATCAGTTGTATGTTTTACTACAGAAATTTAGAGGACTTCGTAACATGGGTAGACACATCTGCTATTAAGAAACACGTATTGGAATACAATAACGAGGTGAGAATTCTTTCAGCATCTCTTATTATACATTATTGCTGTTAAATTATATTTTCGTAATTATATGTAATACATATATAAATACATATATAAATTTTTGTTTTACAGAGGGATGATTTTGATATAGTGTGATCAACTGAATTTTCTTGTTTTTTTTTTTACAAAAAGACTGTTGATATGCAACAATGTATATAAAAAAACTATCAATGTATATAAAAAAAAACTGTTAATGAAGAAAGTAATCTACATCTTATTTTTTGTTTATATATAAAACATATATTTTGAACATTGCTTTTAATAAACTCCACAATAACTATCGTTGTTCGTAAAAAAGTCTTTTTTTATAGTAGTAATAATATAAAACTATAATAATACAATAGAATAAAAAGTTGTTTTTTCTTTGTAATATTATCTGAATTCTCATAAAATACAAATACAAATATGAAAAATAAAATAATAAAATACGCATAGAGATTCCTTGTATGAGATAAATTTATTAAAAGTCGAATTAATTATCTCTACTTTGAGATTGTATATGTCGTTTGAACATAATCACTTAAACATAAGGACACGAAGAATGCATTGACATAATCGTAAATATGAAGATTTTTACCACTTAAGGTTTAGCGCAGATGAGATTGATTTTTTGAGACTGATTTTTATTTATAACCAGAGATTGCAACAAATTTAAAAAATATCAACTATATATCAATGTTTTTTGTATAATAACTAAGATAAAAATCGAACCAATCAAATGTATTCAATTTTGCTATTTAGTTTTTATTTCGATGTTCAGTCTCTGCTTATAACATGAAGATCACATTCAAGATATGTGCTGTACTGAAAATTAGTATGATCACATCTAGCGCTAATCTGCAAACAAAAGTACAGTTATGTGCATTTTTATACAATCCGCTGACACTGATTCGATTAATTGATAAGGAGAACACATTTATATCGTACTAGGAACGTTAGGAATACTTCGCCAGAATTAGACACTGCAACTGCACTGGAACGATATAAAGAAAAATTGGAGCAGCGATGAATCATATCACGTGCATTCCGAGCAGCCACTCATTCATATACTTATAATGATAATTAGTATTTATTATGATTATGATACAAATGTTACATGTTAATATCTTTATAGTAATCGGCAGTCTCTGTGCTGGTCTCTGTGACATCGCCGCCGCGTTAAGTAATCTTTATTACGTTCTAAAGAGTACTTGGAGTATGCACTTTTTTCTCTTTTTTTTGTCTCTTTCTTTCCTTTGTACTTTTCTAGAACGTAATTAATAGATCAAACGGGGGCGTGTGTCGGCTCAGGTCCCTAAGTATCTCCTCCTCTTCTCCTTCTCCTTCACCGTCAACTATTTACATAATTGCCTTGCGAAATCTCTCCGTAACACGCTGCATTTATTCACAGAAGGAAAAAAAACGATATCGTTTATTTTGTTCCGTATTCTTATTTATCTCCACGGCATATCCGTACACCGGCTTCGTGAAAATTTTATTCAATTTATTTGAAATGAAACGTGAGTCATGATCGCGCGTTTTCCCGTAATGTAAAACGAGCTTATGTGATATTTCCGATATAAAGGCCCATAGTGAAATATCGTACAAAAGAAAGAAGCAAAGACGAAATGAAAAGAAAAGGAAAACTAGTAATACATTTGTGCAATTATTAATTATCGATAGTCGAGACATCCACTCGCGAAATACAGTAAAGTGCCTCTCATAACTATCGAATGTTTCATACTTTCAAATTACTATATCTATTGTTCATTTTTTCTTACGTGGAGACATACTGTTACATATAGAATTTCGCATCAATTGTGCTTGTTATGACTTTTGTCCCTTCTCGAAAGAAATTCAATTCTTTCTTTTTTGAATCATTCTACTGTTCTTTGTACAAATTCGTTAACGTATTCTATTCTATTAATCTTAACGAGATACTCAGTGAATTATGTTGTCCTTGTATGGTCCTGAAACAAATATATCGCACAACAAAATGCAGAAAATGCATGAAAATTTCCGTTGCATCATTTCATTTAAATAATTACTTATTTGAAGACTGTAAAACGCTGAGTATCGCGCTAAATTCGAATTTGCAAACCTACATCGCTATATCTGGGGTCGCCAAATTCTGAGAAATTATGACAAGATCTTGCTGGTTATTTCTCAGGTTTTGGTGAGTTCACCAATTTAAGCATCCATGCTTCTTTCGATATTCGAATGTCAGAACTGAGTTGTTTTGAGAAGGCAAAGTAAAAAAATATATTTTTGTAAAAAGATCAGATGATTAAGGATTAACCGTGACAAAAATAAGTAAAAAAAGTGCTTTGGGAAAACTGTATGCATTTAAATGCAGTTCGCAATAGTGAAGAGAATTGGGAATCATAATGAAATGACCAGCTTTGTGCGTGGTATCAATGAACATATGAAAGTTTCAGAAAGACCAATGGATGACTGCTTTGATGAAAAAAAAGATTCTTACAGTTGTACACTACTATCTACAAAAACTTCAATGTTTTTTTTAAATTTTAATATTCTCTTCGTATTATGCTTGTGTTGCAATAAATAGTATAAATTTTACATAGGCAGTTTTACATATGCTACTGTACAAGAAGTGTAAAAAGATTCATATCTTTCTCACTCCAATTTAAGTATAAATTTATCGATACAAATAAATCTACAACATTAGACTCAAATATAATTTTTATATAATAATCTGACACTGAAAAAGGATTCTGAAATATATCATTAGAATTTGAAAGCAGCATCACCATCCATTGTGGATCGCAGTGACGTTTTCTTTACGATGACTTAATTTATTAATAAAATGTTTACTTTGTTAAGCAGAATAAATTAAAGCCGCTTATTATTATCCATTACGCTACATTCACAGGGCCAGTCATTCCATCTTCAGATAAAAAATCTAGTACTTTATTTGACAAATAAATCTCTTATATCTCTGCCTGGATCGTAGCATTGGCTATAATACAAACAGAGTAATAAGTTTGGCGAACGTTGGAAAGACTGGTCCTTCAAGACAATATCGAATTTACGCTTTTGTTAATCCTCCAATATTATGCTATCTGATTGAATCCAATCTTTATGCCCTTGATATATTGATAAATTATCAACCAGTAAATGATTCTCTTCTTCCACAGTATATTAATTTAATCATTAACAATTCAATTATCAATCAAATTAATTTTTCTAGAATATTAAATTAAGCGTTAGATAGTATTTTCACTGTAAAAGTCTGTAAAACTCATGTGTGTGGACGAAAATGAATGGAAATTATAGAACGAATATCAAATATGAATCGTGATAGACATAAGCTTTGGAAGATTGACAATGTACCTATTTTGTCCATTCAAAATTGTAATTTTTACAAATTATATTTTTACATACCGGAATGCACGTGGTGACATTCATTACATATCATTGCAATTTTATGGCTGCAAAATATAAATGTACGATAATAACGAAAGCGTCTTATCAATTTTAGTGTCAGCTATTAGTAAAAAAAATACACATGTCGCCGAAATAATATACAGACAACATAATTTTTAATAACAGGTAAGTACAAGATATTTTTATGCTCAGTTTTTTTGGAGTACACCTTCTTAATTGGACACGATAAATTTTGGATTTTTTTTTTATCATACGCTGCGACAACGAGTAGATAGATTATTGCATATTAACAATATCATTATATAATGTAATGATACGTCGCGAAACATTTTTCCAAAGATTTTCCGACACAAATAGTCTCTCTACATGTGTCAGATATATCCATATCATAATATAAATAAGCATAATTTTAATGCTCATTAAAACTCATATAAATATATAATATATATATAAATTATTAATCAAATTTTTACCCAATAATTAGAGACAATTACAAAGTATCTCTTAATGCTCAAAAAAGGGATAATACCGACATTCTTCATATACTCAAAACTTTAAGATTTAAGTAAGTTTACGTATTCTTTAACTTGAAATGGATGTAAGGAGAATTCAAGCAATAACATCTACTTAAATATCTAGCAAAGGATTCTAATAGATCCTAAAACACTTTTCTCACAATTGCTACTCGGATATGCATATTGAGTAGTTCTCGTCCAATATGCACAGTATGTACATCATATGGATGGAATCGTAAAACGGTAACACTTTATAAAAATGGAAAATTTCTTCATTGATGCCAGTAACAATTATTATGCTATTGCTTCGTGATTTTAATATTGAAATTGGACAAATCTTTACAATCCAAATAAATATATACCTTAACCGGACCTTTACTGTATAAATCTCTTTGAATAAATAAGAGATAAAGTTGAATGAGATAAGATAGTTCAAATGAGAGTTATGCGCAATTGTTCATATTATCCGTATTTTCGGAAAACGTAGATCAATTATATGATTCGATACTGCAGAATTTACAATTAAGATAATCTCATCTTCAACAAACATTATAATGTATTAAAGCTTCGGTAGTCTGAAGGCTTAAGATGCTCGCAAGGAATGTTATATAGAGATCTGAGTTTGGCTTCCAATCGAGGCAATATTTTTCGTAATAAAAATTAATTATTTACAGATTTTAATATGTTATTCAGCATTATTAACGTTGTTCTAAAATCTAAGAGCATCGAATTGTTAAATTGCTAATCAATTTAATTCGTGATATTACTACAGTAGAGTTTAGAGTTTGTCTTTCAAAAGTAATTTAAAAAACTATATAGTAATATAATATATAAATTCACACAAAATTATACAAGCACTTAAGATCTAGCTAGACTGTTAAAAGCATTTATTTCTTATTAATGTGTTCTCACATGTATGATCCTATGAGATTTAATATTTAATACTGTTAAATTATAATGTTGTTGCTAGGAAAGTCCAAGTTACAATCTTAATTAAATTATACAGTATCGAATCATATAATTCCATATTTTCCTATTCTGATTGTATAATAAATTCGCTTGCGTTACACTTAAAATACGAGAAAAACACTCATCTGCCAGTGATGTTCGAATTACTCAGTTGAAATTAGAAACATCCTTCAAAGTTTAAGGGGATTTTAAAGCTTCCTATTTTGCCGATTAAATCATGTAATTTTTGTATAACAAATACTTTTTTCTCTTTCACCGATTCGAAAATTCTTTTTCAAGATTAAAGTATATGCATTAATACGTATTTGGGAAGTTGAATCTATGTCGAGAATCAACGATCAAAAATTGATATATTTTTTACTATTTTTTAGTGAAATATGGCATCTCAGTTGTCAAGTCATGAACATTTGCTTGGAATTAATGTTTTGCAACCTGTACGTACGAAATAATGATTTCCAGACACGTAGTTTACACGAACAACTAATGTCGAGTTCTTAGAATTAGACTTAGACGCTTTATTGCAACGAATTTGTTATACGAAAATTGACACGAATGTTCGACTGCGTGTATCATAGGTGTATGAAATATTGATGTGGTAGTATATAAAAACATATCGATGCGCAGCACGACTTCTGGTGACTTCATCGGAGTTCGAGCTTCGTTTTAAGATCCCCTTAAATGTCGACAATATTCACTGATAATGACCTGAAGATGAGCCAAAACGTTTGAAATAAAATAAATGAATTTCTAATAATTATCTACATTTGATAATTTGTACACTGACAACTGTGCGTGACTCTCATTTCCCCTTTTTTATTTATTTTTATTATTTTAATATCGCGAGTTTATAAATTGTTATTGTGTTTCTAAGACAGTTTTGCAACGCAAGAACGTAAGGAGCGAACTTATGTAATCACAGTAGGCGCGTTGCGACCAGTATGTTGACAAAGTTCGCTTAATTCTAATGCGATATTAATTAAAGGTTTTAAAACAAGTTGTGCGTCTTTTTCGAAAGTAACTGGATCATTCTCATAACTATCGATATACATACGGATAGTGGCACCAGAACTTCCTGTTCCGGATAAACGGAATACGATGCGGGAGCCATCCGCAAACAATATCCGTAATCCCTAACACGTACAAAATATTATAACTAGTTTGAAAATACGAGGTTATTCGTAATATGATTGTAGAACATACCTGTTTCGTAGCTTTGCTACCATCAACAGAATCCGTATAGGAATAATTATCCACCTGCTTAACAATATACTCTTTACCTTCGTACTGCAATTGTTTACCGATAAAATCTGATTTTTCAATTAGGGTTTCAATGCTTTGCATCATTTTATCTGCGCATGCGGAATCGCAGTTTTCATAATCATACCTATAACAATACATCCAGAAATGTAGGGATTAACGTTGAATTAAAAAATATTTAAATATGTATTCAAAAATAATAGACTGTGTGTGCGTGTACCTAGTAAAGAAATTTCTTCCATAAACTTTCCAATGATCCAATAAAATATTTTCCACAGATTTTCCTAGTCCTGCGATCACATTGAGCCAGGCTAAACATGCCCATACTCCATCCTTCTCACGAATATGATCGGAACCGGTACCAAAACTTTCCTCTCCACACAATGATAGATTTCCAGCATCCATTAGGTTTACCTAAAAAAAAAAAAAAAAAAAAAAAAAAAAAAAGTATATTGAACAAATATAAAATTGATAATTTGTAATATCCGTAAGATAAAAATTCTGCATACCGAAATATTTCCATCCAGTAGGAACTTCGAAGAATTTTACCCCATTTTTAACAGCGACTCTATCGATAGCCGCAGCCGTTGGCATTGATCTAGCATATCCTTTAACACCAGTCTTTTGAAAATACGGAATTAATTTTAGATTAGCAGCTAACACTGCTAAGGAATCGGAAGGAGTAACGAAGAAGGCTTTCTTGCCCAAAATCTGTAAGTATAATTTAGTGAAACTATTTCTTATCTAGAGGTCAATTTTTTTAGATCACTTTTTGATGAATTTTGCTTACCATATTTCTGTCTCCGTCTCCATCAAAAGCCGCACCAAAGTCATACGGTCCTTCCTTTATAGCATTAACTAAATCTTTGGCATAAGTTAAATTTGGATCGGGGTGTAAACCACCGAAATCTTCTAATGGCTTTATATTTACTAAGCTAGTTTCATCAACGCCTAATTCAGTGCTAAATATTTGCTTTACGTACGGTCCCGTAACTAAAAATTATTACAGCTTCTATTACAATATCTAGATAATAAAAGCGGAAGTCAAATACGAATTATATAATGTCTCTAACCTCCATTCATTGAATTGATGAGAATTTTAAATGCTGGCTTATCTGCACTACCTTGTAATAATTTTCTAATACTCGCAAAATCAAAAATTTCCTTCATAAATTCCACATAATCCTTCACAGAATCAATTATATCGACAATAAATGGTCTACCATCCACTTCAATAGAGACACTCTGCACTTTGTCAATATCTATACTAATATCAGGAATAATTTTATAACTTTGGAGCGTTTTAGTAATCTCATAGATTTTATTCGTTACGTTGTCTGGAGCCGGGCCGCCATTGTCGCAATTAAATTTAATGCCAAAGTCGGCATCAGGACCACCAGGATTGTGCGACGCAGTTAAAACGATCCCTCCTTGCGTTTTATACTTTCGTATTATAGTCGACACTGCTGGCGTCGAGAGAATGCCATTTTGTCCAACTATTAACTTTCTCACCTAAAAAAAAATTACAATATATCTAATGTTTGTACATTATAATTTTATAATCAGATAATCCCTTACAATTGTCCAATTATATTACTTTAATTTAAAGTTATTAATGTCAAGTCATCAAATAATATACGTATTATAAAAAAATTACATAAATCTGTGCTTTCTAATATCAAACCTTAAGTTTGCTAATTCTGTTAATTGATGTCATCAATGAATTCTTCTGTATATTTTATGTTCATTTTTATTTCTGTATATTTTATGTTTATTTTTATGTTCCAATATAGATTAACTTTTTATCCAATATAGATTAACTTTAATCTCTATTTAATTTACTTGTTATCTTCTTCTAATTCTTAGAATTTCACTCACATTATGCTAGATTAGTACATATCAAAAGACTGCTTTATATAAAGTATCTAAATACAATGGCATAATATAATCAACTTTGACAATAAAATAATACAAGTGTATTCTATTAAACATCATTATTGGATATTTATATTTATGTTTCTACATTTAATTTCATTAATTTCATATACAGCTGCTTTTAACGTGCATTAATTTAGTGTAATGCGAGTGAATGAATGAATTTGCTATTACAGCTATTATATCAATCTATTCTACGACGGCTTTACCCCGTTTGCCGCGGCGATTCGGATGATTTTCGTCACCGCTTCCCTCACGTAAAATCGTCCGTCACCGCCGACGACGAGGGTGCAGCCAGTCAGCTGATCGCCCAGGGCATGCAGTGTCGCCTGCACGAAGTTCTCTGTATAGTGTTCTTGTTGGAAGACCTTGACGGCTTTTCGTAGGCCTGAGGTACCCGGCTTTTGGCCCTCGTACACCCGGGTGTTCACCGTCAGGCTCGTCACCGAC
Source organism: Atta cephalotes (assembly GCF_000143395.1). Classification (NCBI taxonomy): domain Eukaryota; kingdom Metazoa; phylum Arthropoda; class Insecta; order Hymenoptera; family Formicidae; genus Atta; species Atta cephalotes. Next base: position 754,933 of record NW_012130069.1, on the reverse strand, counting down.
GTCGCGGTCATGCTCGCAAGGTACTTTCGCAGGAGTGCTGCAACTGATAGAAGAAAAAAAATGTTGAGGAACTGGAAATTGAGGTTAATCTGTTGGTCGCGACTGGCGAGAAAATAAACTGTACGGAGACCAAACACTTGCGACAACCGTCCGTGTCGTCCGATAACTGTCGGCGGCAGACCGAACTTGGTCTGTCAATGACATGCAAGGGCACGAGTGCCCGGTTGCCGCCATTTTGGAAGATCGCGCGCCGCCAGTTATTGCGGGAGCCGCCAGCCGGGAGTGCGCACGTGCACGCCACAACCGAAATCACATGGACCATAGACCATCAGCATCAGCCGTCAGCGGTTAAAGCTGTCGTGCTGTCGAGAATCATTGTCACTTCGGCTGTTTTCCTTTTAGGAGACACGATCGACATAAATGTCGTTCTTTTTTTCGCTGCGTTCCACTTAACTGCTCGCCGCAGTTATTCATTGAATGCCAACAGAACGATGTTTGTCTCGATTAGTCTTGACTGTGTCTTCTAAAAGGAAAGTAGTCTTCTTTTTTTCCTCAAAGTGATTTTTCAACTTATAAGGACACAAAGGCAGGTTAAAGTATCGTAAGTCATTGACATTTGGATTGGATTCTGTAGACATTCTGCATCCTGCAGGAAGGAAATCCGAAAAGAATGAAAAAGAGAAATAAAAAGAACACTAGAGATCGATTACATTTTACACTTGTATATCGATATCATGCGTAACTCCATTTTCATAATTACGATGTTACAAAGATAATTTATTGTAATTAATATTTATTTTAATTAATCAAATCACTCAAATCAAGAGATATGGTGTCACAGTGTTAAGGCAAACGTAGTGACACATCATGTCAATAAAATACTGGATATATTTTTCTGAAAATCTCTTCCATCTTGTTTTATTAAATTTTTTGTTTATTATTATTATGTTTGATTAAGTTTTTGAATTTCTGGGAATTTTATTATGTAAGGAATTCTTATAGATTCCCTTAATAAGTATTTACAATTTCTATAATCTAAGCAGAACAGTTATGATAACAACAAAATAACGTTAAAATGATTCATAAATGATTGAAAAGTGACTTTTAGTAATCATTTTGGAGTCATTCTGATATCATGACTTGTGCTCTACTTGGATATCTATCTCATTTTCTAAAATGCGCAAAGTTGCTACTTTGAAATCAAATTTCAAAGAAATTTCGTATAATTTTTTCTTTAACCAGAAATTACAACACAAAATATTATAGCTTATTTTTAAATGATTGCTGGGAATTTGGAACAATGTTAAAATAATATTATTAAATCTTAAACGCGCGTTTTTCTAGAAAAATTAATTTTCATAAATTAAATTTATTCGAAAAATCATATCTTTTCGATAGTAATCTTGCATTGTACATGCGTGTAAAAAAAGACAGAAAAACATAAAATTCTTACGTAAAAGTTTTTTTTCATTCAAAAGTTTTTTTTCATTCAACAATTATTAAAAAGACTGTCTTTTTTCTATAAGAAAAACACAAAGACTTTTATTATATTCGATTCTAATGGCGAAGCACTATATTGGAAGCACTAGTGCATATTAAAGTTATACACCGATTTAATTTGAGTATAAAAGTGAAATTATCGAGATACAAATATTTCGAATTATAAAATACATATTTTATCTAATAGTACAATAAAATGTATTGAGTATTTCAGGATTTAATCGATTTTCTCTATTTATGTATAAATATATCTCTACGTTATTTTGTGTATGACTGTTTTAATGTGCACTAATGCACACTGGTGCGTCCAATCGAATTCGCTATAAGTGAAAAATAATCTGCTTTTTCGATTAATCAAATTATCTTCCCAACAACACGCATATCTAAAAGACGTCATAAAGACGGTTTTTCGACATCTTTTCGACATATATATCTAAAAAAGGTCTTATAAGATCTTTTAGACATGTAAATGTTGTCTGAGTTTACAAATCTAGCTATCTATGCGATAGTTAATGTCAAGAACTTTTTTTTGAAAAAAGAATAATATTTGTGTATAATGTGAAATAAATATACCGTATATGAATTGTATTTACTCGTTGGTTACTCCAATTTTCGAGTCGTGCTCCAATTTTCTCAGTTCTAATAATAACGAGATAAGATTTTCGATTTGTATAAAATTGTCTTTCTGAGCGGATGAATAAGCAAAACAACAAAAGAATGTGTCGCGTAGTTGCGTATGTAATAGAGATAAGTTTTGTAGATAAATGACGCGGGGTTTAATAACGCGGAAACTAAATAAGAAAATAGAAATGGATGTGTAACAATTTTCTGCAAATGTAGGCTTTATTCTTGTAGTGTTATATATATACCAAAGACGAGAGAATATACAAACGTAACAATTCGTTGTTTTAAGTTGAAAGCTGTGTAAGAAGTCGATAGACTTACGTCATGCTTTACATTGCTTGAATTAAGATAACAAATGTACAAAGCGGCTAGTCTCGACCGTCTTACGTATGCATCGCTAAGAGATAAGTGGATAGGGTCGCGAGTTTGACGTTTAAAGTGTTAATAATAAAAAGAATAGACACGTTTAACTCCTACAAAAGAGAAGCTTTGTAGCACCGTTCAACATTGAGAGGATATTATTATTAATTTTTCATAATAAAAATCTGTTTAAAAAACTTTACTTCTCTCGAGAAATACCGGGAATTCTCGCGGGAAAAACGTCATAAATGATCGAAATTGAGATGGACGGAAGATCATTCACGGGGTTATTTCGCATAGTCAACGCGTGAGAAAAGAATGAAGTGCTGCGAAGCGAGCATAATTATAAGCACTCAGGCTGATTTGCATCGACAATTTGGATTAGCTTGATAATAAGTTAGTGACTATTTCCACACTTAGATTATAATTTCTCTGCAAAAAAAAAATAAACAATATCAAATCGCATCAGTGCAATTTTTATTCCGAAAGGATTTAAGTTTTCAGAGATTTAATGGGGTATAGTCCACTTAATGCTATAAATGTTTCGAAGCATTTGATTGTTAGAAGAATTAATTAGAAGAATAAATTTTATTTGATAATTGATCAATTAAAGAATGCTTCAAAGCATTTGTAACATCAAATAGACCATTGAAATAATTATAGAATCTAAGTGTTTCGCGGTTATCTCGATATCTATAATCTTGGAATGCCAATATTTCGTTGCAGTTCACATTATCTTTCTTCAAAAAGTATTATCAAAATAATTATGTAGGTCATTCAAACTGGTTGCTAAAATGTCAAAATCTTTTATAGCATTACTCGTTGAAAATCCTATATAATTGTTTTAATGGTTCAACAAAATTATTTTGAGATCTGTAGATTTTCAGATCATTGTGATCACATGTCAAAGAAGTAATGGTAACTCAATCCTTTGAGTTAAATAACATTTTGTTATTTTTGACTTCCATATGTATTCAAAATATAACATAAATATAATATAACCAAAATGTAATGTAAACCCCACTTCTACAATTAATTTTAAAATAAATAATGTCCATATACATACATATATATTAAATACGCACTTAGTGATAAACTAAATTTGAGTCAAATTTAATACATTTTCTTGAATTAAATTGTTCAATTTCATTGTTTTAATTCAATTAACGACATATTAAGTAGGAACATTGGCGACCTATAAAAAAAAAAATAACTCAAATTAGATGTAATTTAAATTATGAATTTAATAGTGACAAATTTGGAAATACTTCAAAATTATTCTTTCCATATGTGAGTGTCAAATGGAATACAGGGCGAGAAAGACAAGAATCTCCTTTGCGTCAGTCACGGATGTCCTGGAGCCGCAAGAACATCGATACCAAGAAGAAGGCCAAGAGAATCTGCGAAAATTATGCGATCGTCATCGATCGCATAATTTTCGCAGATTCTCGGGTCGATCAGCGGTTTTTAGCCACGTTCGTTTGACGGACGCGCGCGAGGCATGTTCGTTGAAAAACGCAGCTGGAGGGAGGCGTGCTAAGTCAAGGATACCACTGATACAAAGTCCGAGTTTATAAAACGGGGACGTACCTACTCCAAAACCCAGTTTTCCAGACGAGGGCGCGCGATCGGTAACCGCTTCCCACGGAAGCGAAGTGTCCTTCTCAATCCTCCGGATCTTGCCGGTTGTCCAGTCTACATCACGGGGACCAGATCGTGATCGATCGTGTTAGAGAGAAAAGAAAAAGAAGATAGTGAGTCAAAATTTTTCAGTTTCACAGCGACCACGGATAATATGCTGATACCGGATTATCGTGTCGCCAAAAAATTCCCGACGATAACTTTTCACGCGATCCCGGTTATTAATCAGTTAATTTGGATCAAAGAAAGACACATTTGTCATTCCGATAAACAGTAAATGTCGTAAGAAGCCAGTTATTGAATCTGTTATCTGGTGCTCGCACCTCTTGGGGTGATACGCATTCGGCGAATTTAACAGATTTGTGTTTAAAAAAAGAAGAAAAAAGATGATGACGCAAGAAGAAATCTCATCCAGCATGATTATATAGTTCAACGCGATGTAGAATGCTCGTCGTTTAGCTTCGTGTTTCCTAGTGCATCTTTGCATGCTCCACTCGATATTCGTCACTCTGAGCAACTGCTGCGAGGAAGCGCCGAAGTGTTAAACGGAAAAAGAAACTTTCTTGCATTACATTATTTTTTTTGTCAACTTTCAACTTCCTAGACATTATTATGTATAAGATCCGTGTTTACCCAGGCAGCGATTCCTCGCTGACACGAGACAGCGGATCCGAGAGCACGCCGTTACTCTCTTCAGAATCTCGCACGAGTCCGGAACTGGTGATATTCGACGATTCGGACACAAGCGACTTAGATCCAAGCCCGGCCAGCTGCTCTTTGATGTAAGATGTGTATGAAATGCATCTGCGAGAGGGAGATGTATTGTATTTTTCCATATAATAATGTACATGGAAAAATAATATTGTATTAACAGCATTAACCAACAGCAGTCTAATTGAAAATAATCTTATTTATTCAAAATAAGTATTAATGAAACAAATAACATTGTATTAACTCTTTTAAATCCTATGTACATCAAATTTAAAGACATTATCCGTTGAAATTATTTAATTCTATCAATATCATCTGAATCTGACATCGACATATAATAATGTATATTCTGGAAAGTCAAAATTTTGAAAAAAAATTGTTTAATATGAACTACTTATTAAAACACGCATGAATTAAATTTAAAAAAATTTTTTTAGCACGGTTTCAATAAAATTGGATTTAAAAGGATTAAAGCAAGAATATGACGTATTTTATTAATATTACCATTGAATGAATGGGATTATTTTTAATCAGACTGCTGTTAGCTAATACTGTTAACATTTTTACGTATATAAATTAAAAACGTGGATAATAATAGATTTAATATTAATAATGGATATAATAATGTAGATATGTAGTAACATGTATCTATTATATTTATATTATTTATAAAAGATCTGCAGAAATTATAAGTATGTATTTTCTGTTGTCTTATCTAGATACGGAAGCATAGACTCCAGTTACAACACGATTTTAGCTACACCAAAGAGGCCAATTCCTTCAACGAAAAATAGTGAATTATTCATTTCCACAATGGCAAATTCACCTTGCACAGTAAGCGAAAAAAATTACGAGCCGCGCAATGTAAACTTGGTAAGAATAATATAACTGTTTGTGTATTTTTTTTCTCCATAACATGGATTACGAAAATCAGCTTTTTAAAAAAAACATGTTTCAACATGTAGCAATATTTAAGTGATGAATTGTTAAAAAAATGATTATGGTATTTCATGTTTTTTATTAAATTTAATATTGCACTTGTTTTTATTTAATTTAATTTATTGTGTATTCATAAAATACATTGAGATATAAATACAAATTAAACTTTATAATAAACAAATTTAATTTTTCCTCCATTTTCTTTTTTTCTTCAAAAACAAAAATAACAAGTTCATTTATTTAATTTCTACATTGATGTTAATTAAAATAAATAGCGAATCAAATCAATTTTAGTGAAGAAAATAATTTATAAATGTCAAAACTGCTAAAACTTCTTAAAAATTTGAAAATTCATTACATGTTCATATATATGAAATATGATAAAAAATAAAAATGTTAATATATGTACATTTATTTGAATGGTAAATGCATTAATGCAGATAATACAAGATTTCCTTTAATTTTATGTATCACTTTTCTGTTTTTTTATTGCTAGACATTGATGAACGAAAATTCCAATACAAAGAAAGTGCACGAGATAGACTTTGTGCCTGGACCTCTGCAATTTCAACCCGATATCATACAGGCTTCTTGCAAGGATCTCAAACCGAAGCAAAGTTCACTGGTCACTATGTAAGTGTCTTGAAATAAAATCTGTGAATAGAAAAAGTTTAATAAGAATTTGTGAATATGATAAAATAGGAGGATGGAGCATGTCAAATTTTTCGAACTACGCTTATACAGGATATATGCTCTTAATGGACGACCCCCTTAAAATCAATGAGTCACACCGATCGATACCCTTTCCTAGGTTTGTCCTAAATACGCTTTCCTAAGCAAAGATAGCATTCAACAGATTAAGATTAAAATTATCTAATTGGTTCGATTCACAGTTCTCAATCTCTAGTGTAGAAAATAGAAATAGATTCATGTAAAAATGTTGCATATTTTTTATAGAAAATCGAAAGAGATTAATTAAATTTATATATCATTTATATATTTCCTTTCTCTTTAAAGATCAAAATATTAAAATTGTAATCGAATCTTGAACTTGTATTGGTGCGCACTTTTGTAACATTAATTTGTTAACGTAGGGCGCATCTCTTAACTATAATATATAGAATATTGTTTTAGTATTTCTACAATAATTAGGTATGTACCGGATATCTGGTAACTGTTTAATTAATTTGACCGGATAGTCAAATAAATTTGTTCAAACAAATTTTACAAATGTAATGAATAATATATATCTTTTATGTTAATATAACTTATAAAATCATTTTATATTAACTTATATTGCGTAGGTATACTAATAAATATAATAATATATAAAATAAAAATATAATAATATATAATATTGATGCAAAATAAGAGCAAAAAACAAGAGCAGTAATATAAACGCGATAAAGAAAGACGCATTCAAGATGAGCGAGGCATCAGCAGTAATGTTATGTCTAAAAACTTAAATCCGAAGCAGAAATAAAAATAAGAATGAAAATAAATAGAATTTGGTAATAGATATGCAGATAAGCAGATGAGCGGAATAAGAAACAGAATATAAATATAAATTCAATAACTGATGTGCAGATAAGCAGCATAAGAAACACAACATTTATTCTATTTTTACAAAAATAGAACGTATGCAAAAAGAAGCAAAAAGATATACAGTAATGATAATAATAATTGTACTAAAGATAATTATGGCAAATTTGTATTAATAAATATTTGTACTAATAAGTATTTATACTAATAAATATTTAGTCAGGTTGTCCATAGATCACGTGAATATTTACGTGAGAAATGATAGATTTTTAAAACATCATGTGAGATCAAGATATTTCATATGTGACTAATTTAACTAAATAATAGTAATATATTTATTACCGTTTGATTATTGTTTAACATGTATATGATGTAATATACATGTATAATTTAAAAAATTTTAAAATCAAAATCATCTTTTGCGTTTATTTGCTATATGTTTTCTGCTACATATTTCATATTTTCAGAAGAAACATACAATATTTCTGTATTACTTGAGTGTATTACTTGAGTTTATTTTCTACATTAGAGATTGAGAACTAATGTTGTAATTGAATTGGAGTGAATTGAAATATTTGTTTTACTCTAATTAGTTGAATTCTAATCTCCAATTCGCAATCTTTTTGCTTTAGTAAAAAAAACAGTTACATTTACTTTTCCAATCTCTTCGTGTAATTAAAGTTAAATAAAATCCGGTTATTCGACAAATTCACTATTCGGCACACACATCCCTAATAATAATAATAATAATACAACTTTCCAAAAAAATAATTTTCGATATTACTAATTCTTAATTATTTCATCAACATCCATGCATGTTGTTATAACTTTTCCAATAGCAAGTTTCAATACTTATTCTACTTCATGATCGAAAAGAAAGATAAAGAAATATTTTACAAAGGTAAAGAAATATTTTGGAGTGTGTTTGCGCCAAGCCGACGATTCGAGAAATCACTTCCTCGCCCATCTTGGCTTTAGTTGACTCTCCGGCGTATGGTGCATGTAAAAGGAGAGTAAAAAAGGGGGTGTTAAGAAAGAAGTAAAAAAAAATAGAAATCGATGGCGACGCGCTTATCAATGGTAAAATATACTGTTTATCGTGCATCGTTTAACGTGGTGTGTTTTGTTTTTCCTTTTTTGCTCAAGCATGTTCTGCAATCGGTACATACGGGGTAAATCTTTCGATACGGTCATTTATCTTACGTAGATGGCTGATGGCAACCGGATCGAAACTTGCATCAGCGCATCTTGAATTGATTCTTTCTTCATCGCATCAGACCGATACGTGTGTACGTGCGTATGCGCGACGTTAGGGGCGAAATCGACAATACTATTATTTTAGAGACGCTATCATGGCGCGCAAATAATCTCGCGTTGCGCGTTAAAAAACGAGCGCCGTCAAGATAAAGCGCGGTATTAATATATAGTAATTCGTAGTTCAGATTTGCAAACGCGCGAAATTAATCCGCACGATTAGATCTGTTTACATTTTTTAATATATTTATGCTTGTTTCCGCTAATATAAATTAATTTCTAATCTTAGTACAACTTCTTCTTTATCTATTTTTTTATTTTAATTAGACCCGGTTCTATCAATGTAAGATTAATTTTGATCTTGGTTTAACTTATTTTTTTTATCTTCTAATTAGAATTTAAAAAAGACGTAAATTAATCTAAGAGTAAATTAATCCAAGATAAAAGTTAATTCTAATAATAGAAAAATGGGCTTAATTCTTTCAGTAAATTAAAAAAGATTCATTTCAACGTTTGCAAATCCGAATCAATCCGAATTTTAATGCCCAATTTCTTTTTATTCATTTATATTGCATGAAGCACATTTTTTATGTCTTTCAATAAAAAAAAATAAGTTCAATTTTTAAAAATAGATCGTGAATCTGCTGAATTCAAAAACTAGGAAGTAAAGTTTTTTTTTTAATTTAATCCAAAAAAGTTTTTGTATTTAAAATACGCATTCGAATAGATTAAGAATTTCAATTCATTTTGAACCATTCTCTGACGAGCTTAAAATTAGAAAAAGAAAAAAAGTAAATTGAACCGAGATTAAAGTTAAACTCACATTTCATCACGCATTAGAATCTTCACTTTCTCTCTTTCCAACATTCAAATATATATGTTTATCTCGTTTTAAATGCAAACATTTTTAGGAATTTCACGCAACGTAAACAGATTTATTGCTGACTAGCGTTACCGCGTAAAAACAATAGATCTAAAAAATAAACATAGTCCTTAACGCGCAGGTTTTTCCCCTCCCGACTTCCTTTGTCCTCGGAAAAGAAATAGCGCGAAAAAGGTATCTCCCTCTGCGATGAAAATCAAGAGAGAAATCATCTCCGTCTCTTCTTTTTATAGCTGACGATATAAGGGGAGTCGATCAATGTCGTAACTGTTTTCTCTCGTCAATTATCAGTTAACATAAACAAATCAATGACACTTATGTCTCTCGCGAAATCGACGGGTCAATCACGCCTCTAATCGAATCCACGCGCGAGAGGCAAGACGCTTTATACTCGCACAAAAAAAAGTACGGAACACACCGTCACGTCTTTACATGTGACTGATATAACCTAAATAAATACATGATCGTGCATGACTGGACGCCGACGTGAGGGCTTTTTAACGAGCAATATATTCGAAGACACTGGTTTGATAGACTTACCGTTGTAGCCGCCGCGATCTCGTAGGTTTCCCCGTAGATGGAATCGTCGTACATCACGATTCGCGTCCTGACCGTCGGCAACACACGCGCGACTAACGACTATGACTCGCGAAGCTGACCCGCTTCCTCCCGTTCCCGCGTCTGGAAAACGAGCGGATGAGCGACGGTCGTTCTGTTCTCGATTCGCTCGTGTCCGGGCCTTTTCTTAATCTTTGATCCCGAGGCCAGGACTCGGCCGCTCGTTTCCGAGACGCGGGAACGAAGGTGTACGCTCCGCGTCGCGCCGCGCCGCGCGACGACGATCGGAAAGCGGAGCGTCTAAAGCGCGGCGCGACGGGACGCCCCGAAGGGGTTACCGCTCTGTCTGTTGCCCGGGCAACAGACGACCGCCCCGAGAAGGTGAATGCCCTTAGCCGGCAATCCGCCGCCGCCGCCGCCGCCGCCTCCTCTGCCTCCTCATCCTCCTCCTCCTCCTCCTCCTCCTTCTCCTCCTCCTCCTCCTCCTCCTCCTCATCCTCCTTCTCCTCCTCCGCCTCCTCCTCTCATCAAGTCACTAGTTACCGCTGGATGAAGCCGGGCGGCGAGCGCGCGCACCAGAGCTGCACTTCTGCCGAGCACCGGCCACTGCCGGATACATCGCAGTATTCTCTCATTCTCTCTGCCATCAATTTGCATGCGAAGCTAATTTTCGTAATGAGAATGAGAATTAAGAAGCGTGCAATGAGATCAGGAAATCGATTGTGTATCTTGAATCGAATTGTTGTTAACAATGAAATATATATACATACATGTATATTATAAATATTAATAAATGTTCCAGTAAATTTACTTACTTTTGTAATTATTATTTTGTTTTAAGATATGTACAATTTATTCCTATTACTCCTATACAGGAGCTTGGATTTAACATTAATGTTTTTTTAAAAATTAACACAATGTCATGGCTTATTTCGAGCTATAATTAAATTAACTTTAAATTAACAAACGTTCCAGCTTACAAAACCTTTAGTGCTACAACGCAGAAATATATAATTTTAAATTAACGAATAAAAAATAACGGATACAATGAAAATTTAAAAACCATCAATGGTGAAGTGTCAAAATATAAAAAAAATATTTAAAAAAATTCGAACGTCAATACGTATCCCGCCAGATGACAATAAGCTAGGAACATTTGATATTTAATATTTTATGATATTCTGTAGAACAAATAGATTTATTAAGATAATATATTATTAATGTGAAAAAGAGGTATAGAATCAAATAATAACTTACGGTAATTTATATAAAATACTGTAATCTAAAACTCTCAATCAAAAATCCAATATTTAAATACAATAAAGATACTGACTGTTGCTCGTTTGAAAATTAATTGATGTGAAGTAAGGTCAAATAAAAGTAAGTCAATAAAGTCGAATGTAAAAACAAGTCTATTCAAAACTATGACCATTTATGTTCTCGTATATCGTCAAGTATATTAAAATAAGAGTTATCTAATAATTCAGTATCTTTCATTAAATTTCAATAGTTTTTTTATTCTGTACCTCTTTTTCACTAATAATATATTATCTTAATAAATCTATTTGTTCTAATAAATCTATTTGTACAGAATATCATAAAATACTCGTAATTAAAGAATTCTCAAATCGTTTGATACAAGTCTGTGACAACTGGATTCTCGATCTCAACTAAGGAATTTGCCAAATCTATTTTATCAATGAATAATTAATCTACTGTTGACTGAAGTATCCAAATGTTCCTAGCTTATTGTCATATGGCGGGATACGTACGTTGATGTTCGAATTTTTTAAATATTTTTTTATATTTTGACATTTCATCATTGATGGTTTTTAAATTTTTATTGTATCCGTTATTTTTTATTCGTTAATTTAAGATTATATCTCTGCGTTGTAGCATTGAAGAAGGCTTTGTAAGCCGAAACGTTTGTTAATTATATTAATAAATTATATAAATTTAAAGTTAATTTAATTATAGCTCGAAATAAGCCATGACATTGTGTTTTTAAGAAAATATACGAGCATTTTTTATTTCATTAATTTTTTTTACTCACAACAATATCTGATGATTTCTTTAATGTAAAAGTAATTTATATCAGTTTAATTTACCCTTTTATTACTTAATTTATACCGAGCACTTGATATATATTAACTTTTTATTAAATTATCCTAATTTCAGCAATGTATTTAAAGAATAACGTATTAAATTGATATAATATGCATCCAAATGATTAATTAAACACACACATCATGTATACGTTGCATCCTCAACTTTTAAAAAAATCAAATCACATTTATTATTATTAGGATCACATCAAAGTTTGTATTCAAATTGTCAGTTTAATCAACGAGTTAATAATTACAATTGAATAGTTGTTTTTTGAAACACTGGCGTGTTGCAACTTAACAGTTTCGGTTTATCCACTGAAATTTTCACTTAATTTTGGCTAAAACCGAAATCAAATCGAAACCCTGATTTTTTATCGAAATCGAAATCGAAATGTTGGTCGGACTCTACATATCGTCGAAATTAAAATAATTCATTAGAAAGAAAGTCATCAATATATATAGTACCCGTATCAAGTGCACGATATCAAATTATGTTTTTCTAATTTTAAAAATAAAAGGACTAATTATCATAAAAATAAAAAATTAAATATTTTATCAGTATAAAGGACACAATATTATTAAAGTCAAAACTTTCAGAATTTTACCTTTTACAAAAAATATACAGGCCATTCCACAATTTTTGAAATCTAGGCGCTTTTGTGTGAATAGATTGGAACTAAACTGTATCAAAAAGTTCTCTATTATTTTGCAATTTTTAACGCAATGATTAACATATTAATTATTAAAAATTGCCGAATGTTAATCTTCAATAATTTTTTTTATCCAAATACTATCAACTTTACAGGAAAACATCAAGAGACAAAAACTGTTTATTTTCTTCTCATAGAGTTCTAAGAATTTTTTCAGATTTTTTAATCAACTTTTTACTGCATCTTCTTATTGGCAATTATTTTTAGCAATATGAGAAAATGCGATATTAAAAAATTCTCAGAACTTTATGGAAAAAAAAATAATTTTTATCATTTAGCTATTTTTCGGTAAAATTAATAGTATTTAAATAAAAAAATATTGAAAATCAATATTTGATGATTTTTAGTAATTAATATCTTGTTAATCATTGTGAAAATTGTAAAATGATAGAAAACTTCAGTTAATAGAGAAAAAGATCGAATTTTTTTTTTTTAAATTTTTGCTAGTAGATATTTTTCTTCATAGATTATATGCGGTTTATGATTTCATAATTCATTATAAATTTATCTTAAAAATGAAATTAAATCTCGCTCCGATTCATCGTCCAATGAATAAACAGAATAATTAAAAGAAGAGAGATGGATACGTTTGAAATAGTCATGTAAATCGTAACTTTATATTATGTTCTATTTATAGTATAAACTTATAATATAAACTTATAATATAAAATTGTCGATCTTATATAGTGTCATGTTATACTTATATAAAATTATATACCATAAATTATACAAAATGTTTCTAATTAATTTTTGTATTTCTTTCTTTTCTTTATTTCTATTTTTATTTTTTTATAATGTAATCTATTTTCTTAAGAAGATAAACAGAAAGAGAAGATGATAAATTGAAAGTAATATATAGCAAGATTAGAAATTTAAAAATGAGATAAATATTAGTCGTTATCCAGCAATTTGATGATATTTGACATCAAAATGACATTTTTAATGTCAGCTTGTTTGATACTTTCGATATGTTTACATAAAAAAATGAAGGTTTAATGATGAAATTAAGTTTTGCTCTCGTCCGACTGATAAGTAAAAAAAATTAGAACGAAGATAAATAATAAAATTAGAATAAAAAAGATACTTGATAGTTTAAGAAATCGAGTGTTGATTGCACCATAACCGAAAATGTGTCTTGATCGAAAGTATTCCGAAATCACGCGGTTATCTTGCGGTCGCAAAGGAGACGCTATTACGTACGATTTCGTGAAATGGCCTTTACAATATCGAATCAAGTTCAACGGTAGGATAAAGATACACACATTGTTCTTGATCTATATATATATATATATATATATATATCTCTAATACGCCTATGGGATTTGTATTAGATATGAGCGTTAAAAATATAGCGATATGACGATAATAGGCATTCTAATGCGCAACTGATCTTGTGAACAAGACAGATAGGAATATCTTTTATAAGCTTGAATACGATATACAAAATATGTTGATTATCGGAGAAATGTTTGCGTGACATGAACGTAACGTAATATGCACATTA